>NC_056691.1:22607500-22910530 GCF_018350215.1 Panthera leo
TGAGGCTAAAGAAGATTGGAGTTGTCGCCGTATAATGTTATTTATATACAGAGCTGGCCCCAGACTAATCCTGGGAGAAAAAAAAATGTGTTTGAACATTCCTGGTGAGTGCTCTTTAAACACCACTGCACAGAGAAGCGATAAATAACAATTGACTCAGGGTTTTTGTGTTTTTTTTTTTTTAATTTTCATGATTAATGTTCCCAGAGAGAGGGAAAAAATGTGGCTTAGAAATTAATTACCTTGGATTGGAAGATCTAAGCCTTGGACATGTCTTCCTGCCCCAGCCCCTTCTGATGGAAAGGCCACACTGATCAACTTTTCATTCCCCTGAAGTTTGGTTTTATGGGGAGTCCCTACCACATTCCCTTCACCTACCACCAATTTTCTGTTTTCTTCCTATATAAATAACAAAGAAAGAAACAGATCAAACCTAAGGAGATCAACTGAATTATAACGAAGTCCTTGAAGGCTAACACGTCTTGCATCTGATTTAAAGCAGGAAGTCCCCATGTCTAGCTGCCTCTGATCCATTTAGAATAAAACAAGGTCATGCTGCCTTGGCCCTGATTATAAATATATTACGTTTAAGTGATGAATGCCGCATTCATGAGGAGCAGGAGATCAAAAGTGCCTGAGGCTGGCGCTTTTCAATCTCTCCTCAGTGCCGAGTCAGAGACTTAAAATAAACATGCTGTTAAATGAATGTTACAGGATCCATGTACAGAGGCACAGGGATGATTTTGTTTCTAAAGCAGAACATAATGAGAGAGGAGAGGCCATGTTAGAGCTTCTCAGAGGATGGCTTTACCCAGGATCCCCACCCCCACCCCAGTCCCCCTTAACCTATTATTCTAAGCCATCAAGAAAGGCAGGAAAAGTCACATTTCTTCAAATCAAAGGGAAAGATGGCATGATGTGCCTGTTTTCTATTGACATGCTCAATCCTCAAATTCTTCCATTTTCCATGAACAGTAACACCAGCTCCCCAGCACTCCACAGATCCAAGAATGATAGGGCTGGTGTAGGAACTCCAGAAACAGTCACCTGAGGTGAGCCCTTTTGTTTAAAGAGGGCAAGAGCCTATTTTAAGGGCACACAGCTGGGAAACAGCCTATCTGGGAGTATGACCCATTGATGCTAGAGTCACGTCTACCTCTAGGAGACAGCCTGCCTGCCAGACTTCATATCACCCCAATTAAGGCATCCCTACATCTACTCTCAGGACTCCCAAACTCCTCTGAATTCAAAAGGCCCAAGCCTTGGTAAAGGACCAATTCCTCTCCTTCCTGTGTCATCCTTTCAACTGACTGGTCAAATCAATATTGATTACCTATTTATCTTTCTCAAAAACTAAGTTCAAGCAAAATTGTACTTCTTGACCCAGATTCCTTTAGTTGTCTGACCCCCTTTTTTTTTCCCTTCACTTTACTTCCATCAGTTTCTGGCTCAGAAAATTAGTATTTTCCAAAACTAACACTTGCATATAATATCATATGTTTCTATTCTGCTATGGCAGGGATAGGATCAATTATACACTACATAATAATGGAAGGGGCTAATGCTGGCAGCTTTCAGCTTTTCTTCCTCTCCTTCTCCTTCCAGAAGACAACACAGTTCAGAGAAATGGCTGAAGCCACAGAAAGGGAAGAGGTGCAAGGAAACATGGGCATGGGTGTGAAGAAGAACAAACTCGAAGGAGTCAATAGAACTGGGTCCTAATCCCAGCTGTAGAGAAGATTACTTGTCTGACCTTGGTTGGGCCTCTCAAATCCCTCCAGGCCTTGATTTTTTTTTTTTTTAATGTGAAATATTAGGGGTTGAACTTAGGTCCCTGACTGCTCTATATCTCTATGGTCCTGGTTGTCCCCAAAACATTAATTGGATTTTACATCATTTGATTTCATTTCCGGACATTTACAATTCTCTGAGTAATGGGTAACATTCACAGCGCAATTACTTCCTAAGCTCATCGAAATTTAATTTGCTGCGTGCAGTGACACACAGCCTGAGTTTGACTAGGAAGTCAGCAAAGCCACACCAGTGATTTACGCAAGGTGCCCTGCCTACAAAATTTACCATCAGGGATGTCTAATGGAATTTTTTCTCATGTAAACATACAGCTTTCACATCTACTGGAGTTGGAGCTGATGAGCTTCCCAGGATAGAATGTACTAGACAATACGTTCCTTTTCACATAATGAGTTCAGGAAATTCTGCTGTGAAATGAAGGGTCTTGGAGTTATTGTAATGCTTCATAAATGAGAACTCTATCTCTTTCAGGCCTTCACAATGCTATTTGCATGTTAAAAACATCTGACCCCAGGAGGCTGCATTTATTCCACTACAACTCTAAGAATACTATGACCTCTACATTTACATTTAAATACTGATACCTGTGCTCATTTCTCACTCTCAATCTACTGTACGGGTTTGGGGAGGAGGGCATTTGGACACAAAATTAATGTGATTTTTAAGAGGCAGGAAATATTACTGGAACTTAGAAGTTATCAATAACCATCATTAAATTGGTGGATTAAAAAACATTTTCTTCTTCCTGGCACTGTTTTTAAAATCATACTCTATATCTACACTGTCCAATGTAGTAGCCACTAGAAATTGGTGCTACTCCAAATGGAGATGTGTCATAATGTAAACTACACAAAGGGCTTCTAGAAAATTTTAAATTACATAGGCTGCTCACATATTTCTGTTGAACAACACTACTCTAAATGTCTAGAAGTTCTGTATCATGCTTCATTCATCAAATACAATGTTCATTTAGTCTCCAAACCACTATTCAGGGTTTACAAAGTGCCATGCTCTGTGCTTCATGGAAAGAACTGCAAAATGAACAAGCTCTTGTTTTTAAGGATCTAGCACTTTAAAAGAAGTAGATTCTATCCATACTCACTACTTCCCAATCAGAGGCTTGACTTCAGCTTAGGGTATATGATATAGCACGGATGCACACTCAGTCTCCTGTGAAGCTCTGTCACCCTTAGCATTAAATCCCAGGCCTGATTTGTCTGTCTTAGGGTTGATCTAGATTTTTGTGGAGCCTCAAGCTTATAGAAGCAGCTTCCATAAAAAAGGACGCAAATGACAATCACAAAATTAGGTTAACCCTGTAAGTGAAGTGTGAATACTGAAGTCAAATGAGGGTAAGAATGATTAATCCTCTGAGTGGTTCAGAGGTGTCTCCAGAAGATCTTTGACTTGGGTCATGTCATCAGCTGAGTAGGAATTTGGTTAGGAGGCTGGGACATAAGGAAAGAGCATGAGTAAGGGTACGGAGTGCTTCTGGAAGGAGTATAGAAGGAGCCAAAGAGACTGGACAAAAGATAGGCGAGGGACAGATTATGCCGGAGCTTGCATGCCAGGCAAGGGTATGATGATTCCACTCTGGAATGCAGGAATTGGGAACCAATGCAACATCTGGAGTGACATGATGACAGTTATGCTTTTGAAAGGCCACTGAAAGCAGTGGGGAGACTGGGCCAGGCACACTTCTGGTTCAATGTGTATACCTACCTCTCCATGGAAGGTGGCATTTCAGATTCAAGTAATCATATCAGAATGTCCCAGCATAATCCCATGTGCCTAGATTACAGAATATTCTTTCCCTGAAAACTTCCAGGAAGTTCCCTGAGTTGACTGGTACTCACTGAGTCAGTCTTCCCTCCCACTTCCCCACCGACTCCAGACCTCAGACACTGCCCTCCACCATTCATCAGAAGCTGTTGACAATCTAGAGACCTGGTGTGACAGCTATTTCCGGGAAACCCAGAGCCTTCACATAGAGCAAAGAGCTCGGCATCTGAAGAAATATGGTTGCCACGGGGGCCTGCAAAATGAGAGGATAATGACACTCTTGGTGCTACCTCACCCAGTGGTGCCTCAGACCAATGTTGGCCTGCCACCTAGGGACACTCCTCAACTCCCTCACATAGCTAGTCTCCAAATCCCAACCTGCCATCTGAGGGACTTGAGTCCCTCAATGAGTCCTGGCCCTTGGAATGGAGGCCAGGCCATCAGGCTCTCCTCTTTATACTCTCTGGGTGACTTCATCTCTGGGTCTAATGGGTCTAATGGGTCTTGGCAAGGATCACCTCAACTGGATCCACCCAACTGGAAAACCATAACTATGCATCTTGTGAACTCATAAGCCACTTATGCTAACTGCCTTACCATTTCCATGCATACTTCTAGGTCCTCCTATAGATAGCTTCTCTGGCAAAAGTAAATGAAAGGAACTTCCAGCTTGCCAAACACATAGCTTACAGCCATAGTCATAGAAAAGACCTGGACCTCAATGAATGTCCACTTAAGTTGCTTACTTTTGTCTTACTACTAAAGTGAATCCCCACTGTAGACGTATATATCATAGGACAGTAAATATCCGTGATTCCTTCAGGCCTTGGATGGGGGTCTGATTACACCCTTGTACTCAGCCTTGGCACCCTGATGGCACTACCTTTCACCTCATGACCAAACAAAGGAAATTCCTTTCACCACAGAAGTGTTCAGGAGCAGGCAGTTCTGACTACACAGAGCTAACTCCCAACTTTCAGAGCATTGTGTCTACCTTCATTGAGGCTAAAAACTAACCTGCAAACATCTTCAAGAAGGTTAAGTCCATGCTTGGTAACTAACCAAAGTGTTCGCCTAAATGCAAGCCTTAAAATGTCTTACAGGGTGTTACGGACTGAGTTGTGTCACCTAAAAATTATATGTTAAACCCTAATCCCCAATGTGACTGCATTTGGAGAAAGGGATTTTAAAGAGGTAATTAAGGTTAAATGAGGTCATATGCATGGGACCCTATTCCAATAGGGCTGGTGTCCTTAAAAGAAAAGAAACACATGCCATAAATGAGTGCATGAAGAGAAAAGGCCATGTGAGGACAGAGCAAGATGGTGGCCATCTGCAAGCCAAGGAGAGAGGCTTTAGGAAAACCCAAACCTGCTGACACCTTGATCTCAGACTTCTAGCCTCCAGAAGTGTTAGAAAAGTAATTTCTGTTGTTTAAGCCACCCAGGCTGTGGTATTTTGTTACGGTATTTCCTTGCAAACTAATATGCAGGGTTGAGAACAGAAGAAATATACTGAAGTTAACTCAGCCTGTTTTCCACACTAAAGAAAGAAACCCAGTCTCCTTTTTTTCCAAAAGAATTGTGATTTGATGAGGAGGTGATGTGATGAGGTGGTGGAGGAACTTCTGAATGCTTTCTATCCACCAGGAGCTACTCTAAATGCCTTTCATATATTGACCCACTTGACCCTCAAGAGCCTGGAGGCAGATGTTATTACCCCATGTTGCTGAGGAGGAGAGGGAGGCTCAGACACCCAACACTACCGTGGGGTGTAGTAACATGAAATCACACATCTGTGTGATCCAGGCAGGAAGTATAAGATGGAAAGGCAAAAAAGGAAGTAGAATTTATATCTGGGCCTTGCTTCTTCTTGACCTTTGGCTCTTCATGGTAGAAAGCTCTGTCACTGTGGTGGTATAATTGTTTTTCATTATTTGCATCACATGAGTTTACTCTCCAACGCAATGAGGGTGAAAATTTGCCATCTAGTAATTACCATACCTCAGGGAAAAAAGAGAAAGATTTTTTTTTTTCATTTTTAAGTAATCTCTACATCCAACGTGGGCTTGAACTTACAACCCCGACTGAGATCAAGAGTCACGTGGTCTGCTGACTAAACCAGCCAGGCACTCCAAGAGAAAGGTTTTCTGAACAAACCCAATATAACCCATCTTTCGCCCTTACGAACTTGAATCATTACCATTTTGTCTGAATTTCTATGTTCTCTGATCCCTAGATCTGTCACTTTGTGTGTTGATGTAGACTTGAAGATGAATTCTTTAGGTGGTAATCACCCCAGGAACATGTAGTCATAGGA
Organism: Panthera leo; assembly: GCF_018350215.1. Lineage (NCBI taxonomy): Eukaryota > Metazoa > Chordata > Mammalia > Carnivora > Felidae > Panthera > Panthera leo. The sequence continues at coordinate 22,613,414 of NC_056691.1, forward strand.
AGTCAATATTTCATTTTGCATTTTATGTGTTTCTCGATTGTTTTTTTACATCATGCTCTTTTCAAAATAAACGCTACATTACATGATTCTGCTACATTATCTTTCTAATCCATTATTAGTCAGTTCCAACTGACTGGTGGTTGAGCAACAGAAAGCTTACGGTCTCACGCACATTAACCCAAAGGTTAGATCCCAATTTTTAAAACTGAGGATTCTAAAAGAGATACTTTCAAGAATCACACTTTAAAGCACATACACAAGGCACCTGGGTGGTTCAGTTGGTTAGGTGCCCAACTTCAGCTCAGGTCATGATCTCATAGTCTGTGAGTTCGGGCCCCACATGGGGCTCTGTGCTGACAAGCTCGGAGCCTGGAGCCTGCTTTGGATTCTGTGTCTCCCTCTCTCTGCCCCTCCTCCGCTCACACCTCTGTTTCTCTCTCTCTCTCTCTCTCTCTCTCTCTCTCTCTCTCTCTCTCAAAAGTAAATAAACGTTAAAAAAAAATTAAAGCAAATATACAACCTGTAGCACTCAGAAAGCAAAAGCAACACATATATGCCACATGAGGATTAGATATTGGTGCTGTCACACACACTTCAACTGGAGAGTTTAGGTCCATGTTACACAGGTTAAATGAATTTTGTTTTGTTTTAGGTTTGCCATGTAAGTTTGTCTTTGTTTCTAATATGCATCACATTCTTTTTAATTTACCCACAAGGCTTGCTTCCAGAAATCTCCCAACAATTAGAGAAAGTAAGGCTTAAAATAACAATCTCAATACTGGAGAAATGTGAACACACACAGAGAACAAATGAAATAACAACAATAAAACACAGATGAGCCAGAGGAATTGTGTAGATTGAAGGGGTACGGGCAGAGAATGGTCATCACTAGGGAGAGCTAAAATGGCTAGTTGCCAAGAGGCCTCAGAAGGGGGCATCCTAACCCAGAAATGGGGCTTCAGTTTTAAAGGCTCAGAAATTGGATTCTGTGATTATCCCAAGCAGAGATTCTTTCTCAGAAACAAAAGAACATAATTCAAATTCATAAGAGACTAATGTAACAGCCAGAATGTTGTTCAGTATATTCTTCCCTGTGGTGAAATCTACATGGGAAGCCAAATTCTGAGGAAGAGACTGTACAATTCACATGTGTTTTGGCATCAGAATAGGGCTGATGCATCTAGGAGGCCCCAAAGCCTCTCTCTCTCTTAGGTAGCAACATATTCACGTGGACAAAGTTTTCTCCCAGTTTTGTATAGTTTTCTCAACAGCAGCTTTAGGAACATTAGGATAGCCAAAAACTTCATCCATCTCTATGTTGGTTAGAACTTAGAGGTGAGGGCACAATAGCAAAAAGTATTTCCTAACTAACCTCCAGCATTCATAGATACACAGATGCCACATAACATTACCCTCTTGAACAGAGAAAATGTTTCCTCTAGACTTTAATGAGCTATTACCTATTGACAATTTGGTTTACCATAACATGATTTTTTTGTTTGTTTGTTTTTAAATCACTTTAGTTCTATCTCCCCTCCTGGAGAAAATACTAACCACCAGCCCCCATCTGCCAACAACAACAAAAAATAATGCACCTGTAGAATGCCTTTTGAAAATCCACTAATATTTTTTAAAGAATTAAGATTTAGCCAACTGTGGACAAGCCCTATTTTATATTCTTTTCATTCTACATTTCACACAGTAAGTACATCAAAGACTTTAAACTAAACACATACACACTGAAAAAAAAAAGAAAGAAAGAAAAGAAAAAGAAAAGAAAAACACTATCAAAGAATGCAAAACTATATCCTGCTATGTACAATGATTTCTCCCTCAGTTTCCAAAGATAAAGATACATCAAGCATTAGAACAAGATACTCATATGTGAGAATAACCTAGAAGATACAGGTAATGGAACGGAGAGTACAAGGAGGTAGAATCAGAGACACCTGGGCTCCAATTCAGGGTTGCCATCATCACATCTTCAAAACAGGGTTGATAATATCTCAAGTGCATGGTTGTTTTGAGTTAAATAAACTAATGTAATGTGCGTGGCATATGTGGATACTCAATAAATAGTAACCATTCTCATTGCTGTCCTTTTAGAAACACTTCATTTTTTGAACATTTCCTTTCTCGTCTCCAAAGCATTCCCACATCTTTTCAGTCAAATTGAGTTTAAAAAAATATCTTCCTAACCCTTAGCACGTGTCTACAGAAAACTGACTACAGTGTCTACATTCTTAACTTTTCCTGAAACCCCTTTTGCATGGAAACAAAGCACCAATCAGGTGAGCTTCTGTTTTAACGAGGGAACGAGTCACACCAGTCTCCGTATAGAGGTTAAAACTAAAAAGCATACCCTTAAAGCTAGAGATTATCACATAATTCAGAGGTTGCTTTGGTTCCACTTTCTAATTCCATTTTGATTCTTTTCTACGGTCGCCCTTACATTTTTAACTTATGTTTTTAGAAAACGCTATTTTTAATCAAAATCTTGACCCCTCCAAACAGAAAAGAACCTTCACATGGCTCTGATTCAAATAGCCCCCTCCTTCATCTCACTGTTGAAGCGTTGGGGGGGGGGGGGGGGGAGGGCAGAGTCAATAGTAGTTTGCATTTACCAGCAGGTTTTCCTCTTTTATTTGCCTCTCACTTTCTCCTTTTGGCTCAATCTGCTTCTTACTGAAGTAAATTATATCAGCAGTTCTTTCAGCAGAAAGAATAATAAGTGAATAATATACTCTATAAATAATAAATTCTCAATCTTTGTATATCTACGCTTGCCTATATTTTACACTCTTTCTTGACCAATATTTTAGCTGGGAATAGAATCCCAGCTCGAGCTTTCACAGGACCTCGAAAAAATTATTTAATTAATATCTGGCATCCACTTTGTGCTGTGAGAAATCTGTCATCAGTAAAATTAGCTAGAAAAGAATAACAACCTGGTTTCTTTTTTCAGGTCATTTTAAGATTTTCCAGGTACAGACTTGTTTATCAAATCTTGTTTGCAACTTAATGTTGCTTGTTGTATTTGAGAAACCCTGTCTTTCAATTCTCAAAAAAAATGTTCAGTGATAATCTTTCTTTAAATATTAACCCCTTCCTATTCTCTAGTCTCTTCTAGAGCTCTTTAGATAAATGTTGGAGCTTTTAATTGTTTCCTCTATGCCTCTTAATTTCTCTTCCACTTTCCCCATCTCTTTATCTCTCTAAATGATTTGAACAATTCAGACAAATCTTGTCTTGTGAGATCTAATTACTAATTAACCTCTTTACTGAACTTTATTCTGAATCTAAGAAATATACACAAAAACTATAGTTTTAACCTAATTCCCTGAATATAGCAAAGATAAGAAAATGCATATTCTTATGCAAATGTTCTTTTTGTGTTAGATGTTTCTGGAGATGTTCCTGATTCATATTCTGTATAAATAGAATCTTGCCATTTCAGTCTTATCATAGTGACATATTGGACACTTGTGGTAAAATGAAGCCAGGAAACATTTCTAATATACATGCAGACATATATTTTTCCAGTTAATTATCTATCCTATTTTAAAGCATGCTTATTTTTAAGTGTCAAAATGTACTGATCCATACTGCAATTGTTTAGAAAACTTCATGAACAAGTATATTTCAGCAAGAAAAGACATTTGATGCCAGCCAAGTTCTCTTTTTTCTGTCACTATAAATGGCTTTCCTATTTTCAACAGTTTTTCAAAATCAAAGTCATATCTAAGCTGACAACTTCTTTGGCAAGTTTCAGCTAGATGTAATTTGAAACAGTCAAGGAAGCAAAGCCTAAACAATAAGGTTTTTAATGGGAACGGTGACAGATCCTTAACTACTGTCATGCTGTGTCTGACACTAGAAGACTTGAGAGGAAATTCGTTAAATAAATACTTGCAGTTAAAAGAATACACCTGCATTTACAGTATGTGTCCTGGGTCATGAAAATATGTAAGATCTGAGAACTCAGTGATGTTGAACACTTAACAAAAACATACCCAAAAAATTCCCCCAAGGAATTTCTCACTTTAACCTTTAGAATATTCTTTAGCTGTAGTTGGCATCCAAAGGTTATTAAAAGGTCACAGGGGGTAAAAAAAATCAAAGCTCTTCTTTTTGTCTTCAGATTAGTTCTATACAAAGCAAGGCTGTTTACTTTCTAAGGAAGAAGGAAGTTCTAAAATGACCTTTTAATCACTATTACTTACACACATACACATAACATACGTGGTTTGCTTTTACTAGAATGAGATATATTTACTATTAATACTATATTAATATTCATGTATTATGTATTCAGAATACATAAATGCTAAATCACAAGGAAAGCCAAAATGAGTCTACACTTGGCAGTCGGTTTAATTTGTAACAATTTTCTCAACTTAAATTTCCTAAATTTGGTTTCAGACAGGTCAAATATCAGTTCTGATGTTTAAAGCTTTTTAACTGAAATGAAAATACGAGGCAACATGAAGAAAAATCAAGTCGGTGTTTCAGAATACAACTAAACCCCCAAGTGGATGTTTGAACAGCTACCATAGAGAAGAGGAACATAGCAGGTGACTCCAGGAAGACGAGGGTGATTATAACTCTCTTCCCCCTCACACCAACTTCAATCTCTCTTCCTTTCCCGCACTGAATGGCTGCTCAAGCCTAGGAGCCACCAGAAGCAAATAAACCCTTGGGTTCTGTGGAAGTCCTGGCAGAAGACGAGATGCAGGATGGCTCCCTCTTAAGCTAGTTAAGCACCTGAGACTAGACCCAAGGGTGAGTGTCATAAACTGGAGGGCTCCAGAGCAACGACTGGACGGCAGAGATCTGTATATTCCCAGGAAAGGTCAAGACCAACTCTCAGGAAAAAGCCCGAGTTCTTCATCCCATAGAGACCAAGGAGCAGCACGTGGATGGACCCAATCCTTCCTTTCCTTCACTCTGGCAAAATATAAGGAACCTAAGTACACAGAGGCTTCTTCCCTCCTGGTGCCTCAACAGTGCTCATATCTGCTTGCTTCTATGCCAGTAGTGCACAAGAGAGACTGCTGCTTCCACTTATCTTAGGGCTGTCCCGACACTCAGCATACCTGAATTATACCTGAGTCCCAGGAATCAAACAAAAACAGAGATCAACTGGAAGACAAAGACCAGTCTAAACAGAAAGTATTCAGGCACAGAGAACAGAGCTGCTAGAAGACATAAGTGATAAATTCAACAGAAACACAAAAGACAATTCAAGTGCCGCATTAAACAAGATGACTGGGGGAGAAAAGAGACATTCCTACTAAACAATCCAGACATCATTGAGACCAAAATTAGGCCACGAGAGATCAAATGAAAGAAATGTCTTAAAATATAAAAGGGGTGAAAATCATGCAGAAATCATGAAAATTCTGAGGAAAAGATAAGGAGACTTAAGGTGTCAACAGTATGGATTCAGACAAAGGAAATAATTTCACAGATGACAGACCATTTCCCCAAGGTAAAAAAAAAAAAAAAAAAAAAAAAAAAAAAAAGATCAATCTAGAATTCACTGAATCTCAAGCCAGGCTGTCAAGAAAAAACACACACTCGGGACAGGCTGGTATAATTCTAGACTCTGAGGAATGCCTCATTCTCCCTTATTAAAAAAACAAACAAACAAACAAACAAACAAACAAAAAACAGTATTTTTTTCTATATATTATTAATGGATTATTGGAAATTTACATTTTAAAAAATACCATTTAAAATTGCTACAAATGATGAAGTACATAGGTATAAATCTAAAAAAATGCACAGGATTTTTATGATGAAACTGCAAAATCCTGATGAAAGAAATAAGACTTAAATAAATGTAAAGGCATACTATATGCATAAATTGGGATGCTGAACATAGTAAAGATGTCAATTCTCCACAAGCTGATACACAGATTTAACACAATTCCAATCAAAATCTCAGTCAGTTTTTTGTAGATACAGATAAACTGATTTTTAATTTCATATATAAAGGCAAAGTAACTAGAAGAGCTAAACATTTTTGAAAAAGAACAAACCTAGCCAATTCTAAGACATGCTATAAAACAACACTAACCAGGGGCACCTGGGTGGCTCAGTCAGTTAAGTGTCTGACTTCAGCTCAGGTCACGATCTCGCAGTTTGTGAGTTCGAGCTCCCTGTCAGTCTCTGTGCTGACGGCTTGGAGTCTGCTTCAGATTCTGGGTCTCCCTCTCTCTCTTCCCTTCCCTGCTCATGCTCGGCCTCTCTCTCTCTCTCTCTCTCTCTCAAAAATAAGTATACATTAAAAAAAGTTTTTTTAATAAAAAAAATGACATTAACCAAAACACTGTGTTCTCACAAAGGGACAGACACATAGATCGATGGACTAAAATAGAATATCAATGGTCAATTGATTTTTGACCAAGGTACAAAGCCAGTGTAATTCAAAATTTACTTATACTTTATGTAACATATACTCATAGATCTTTTAAATCATGGACCTAAATATTAAAAACAAACATACAACAACAATAAAAACTATGAAGAAAAAGTATTTGACAAGGTACCACATCCATGCATGATAAAAACCCTCTGCAAAGTAGGTTTGGAGGGAACACATCTCAACATAATAAAGGCCTTATATGAAAACTTACAGCCAACATCATATTCAATGATGAAAAACTGAGAACTTTCCTCTGAAGGTCAGGAACAAGACAAGGATATCCACTCTCACCACTTTTATTCCACATAGTACTAGAAGTCCTAGCCATAGCAATTAGACACCACAAAGAAATAAAGGGCATCCAAACTGGTAAGGAAGAAGTAAAACTCTCACTATTTGCAGATGACATGATACTACATATAGAAAACCTAAAAGACTCCACCAAAAACTACTAGAACTGAGAAATGAATTCAGCAAAGTTGCAGGATCCAAAATGTATATAGAAATCTGTTGCATCCCTATACATTAATAATGAAGCAGCAGAAAGTGAAATTAAAAATATAATCCCAATTACAACTGCACCAAAAATAGTAAAATATCTAGGAATAAACTTAACCAAAGAGGTGAAAAACCTGTATTCTGAAAACTATAAAACACTGATGAAAGAAATTCAAGATGACACAAAGAAATGGAAAAGCATTCCATTCTCAGGGGTTGGAAGAACAAATATTGTTAAAAAGTCTATACTACTCAAAGCAATCTACACATTTAATGTAATCCCTATCAAAATAACCAACATTTTTCACAGAACTAGAACAAACAATCCTAAAATTTGTATGGAGCCAAAAAAAACCTCAAATAGACAAAGAAATCTTGAAAAAGCAAAACAGGGGACCTGGGTGGCTCAGTGAGTTAAGTGTCTGACTTCAGGTCAGGTCATGGTCTTGCAGTTCATGGGTCTGAGCCCCGCATCAGGCTCTGCACTGACAATCCGGAGCCTATTTGGGATTTTCTCTCTCCCCCTCTCTTTCTTCTCCTGTCCCTTTCTCTCTCTCTCTCTCTCTCTCTCTCTCTCTCTCTCTCTCTCTCAAAATAAATAAACTTAAAAAAAAGTAAAATAGTACTATGAATAACTTTAACAACAACAACAACAAAACTGGAGGTATCATAATTCAAAATTTCAAGTTATATTATAAAGTAGTAGTAAAGTAAAACAGTACAGTACTGACATAAAAACAGACACATAAATAAATGGAAACACACCCATAGAAATACACCCACAACTATATTGTCAATTAATCTTCAACAAAATAGGAAATGGGAAAAAAGGCAGTCTTTTCAACAAATGGTGCTGGGAAAACTAGACAGCCACATGCAAAAGAAAAAGAAAAAAAAAGAAAATGGACTACTTTCTTTTACCCCACGTAAAAATAAACTCAAAATGGTTTAAAGACCTAACTGTGAGACCTGAAACCATTAAAATCTTTGAAGAGAACATAGGTAGTAATCTCTCTGACATTGGCCATAGCAACACTTTCTAGATATGTCTCTTGATGCAAGGAAAATAAAAGCAAAATAAACTATTGACACTACATCAAAATTAAAATTTTCTACATGGCAGAGGAAACAGTCAACAAACTCCTGAATGGGAGGAGGTATTTGCAAAAGTTATATTGGATAAAGTGTTAGTATTCAAAATATATAAAGAACTGATCCAACTCAATATACAAAAAACAAATAATTCAATTACAAAAGGAGCAGAAGACACTAATGAATGTTTCTCCAAAGAAGACATACGGATAGTCAACATCAAAAGATACTCAATATCACTCATCATCAGGGAAATGCAAAGCAAAAACTACAATGAGGTATCATCACCTCACATCTGTCAGAAGGGCTAAAATCAAATCCAAAAAAACCAATAAGTCTTGGCAAGGATGTAGAGAAAAAGAAACCCTCTTATACTGTCAGTGGGAATGCAAATTGGTACAGCAATGCAAATTGGTACTGTGGAAAACAGTATGGAGGTCCCTCAAAAAGCTAAAATTATAACTATACTATGATCCATGAATCACAATAGTGGACACTAATTTAAAGGGATACATGCACCCCTAAGTTTATTACAGCATTATTTACAATAGCCAAACTATGGAAGCATTCCAAGTGCCCATCAACTGATGAATGGATAAAGAAGATATAATGGGACACCTGGTTCAGTCAGTAGAGCATGTGACTCTTGATCTCAGGAGCACTAGTTCAAGCCCTACACAGGGCATGGAGCCTACTTTAAAAAAAAACAAAGATGTGATACACACACACACACACACATGAACACACTGAATATTATTCAGTGAATATTATTCAGCCACAAAAAAGAAGGAAACCTTGCCATTTGCAATGACATTAGTTAAAGAGTATTATGCCAAGCAAAATAAGTCAGTCAGAGAAAGACACATACCATATGATCTCACTCATATATGGAACTTAAGAAACAAAACAAATAAGCAAAGGGGGAATAAAGAGAGAGAGAAACAAACCAAGAAACCAAGTATAGATGATTACCAGAGAGGAAGTGTGTGAGAGGATAGGGAAAACAGGGGATGGGGATTAAAGATACACTTATCATGATGAAAGAAAAGAAAAAAGAAAAAAGAAAAGAAAAGAAGAGAAAGGAAAGGAAAGGAAAGGAAAGGAAAGGAAAGGAAAGGAAAGGAAAGGAAAGGAAAGGAAAGGAAAAGAAAAATATCTTCCTACACACAGCTTCATATACTATGGGAGATAGGGTAAAATAGCAATAAGCGAAATACTCGACACTGAAATCAGGACAGGATCACTAAGAAAATCTTCAGAAATGCTAGTAAAAAAAATGGAGAACTGAGGAGGGTCAGGTGGGTTTACAAATAGGGAAAATGTAACATAGCACAGGCTTCTCAAAGTTTTATGTACAGGGAAATCACATGAAAGTCCTAATAAAAAGCAAATTCTTATTTAGTAGTTTGGGGTGGGGTCTGAGAGTCACATTATTTTTAAAAAATTATAAAACTTTTAGGATAAAACACAACAAAAAATCATTATGATCTAGAGTTAAGAAGGGAGTTCACGGATATGACACCAAAGGCATATCCAAAAAATTAAAAGTTGATAAATCAGACTTTGTCAAAATTAAAGTGCTCTTTGAATGACATTGTTAGAGATTAAAAAGACAAGCCGTAGACAAGGAAAAAATATTGGCAAATCACTTTCCAAAAACTACCTCTAACCAAAATATATAAAGAACTCTAAAAACTCAAAAGAAAACAACCCAATTTTAAAATGGGCAAATGACTTGAACAGACACTTCATCAAAGGATATATGGATGACAAGCCCATGAAGAGATGTTAACATCACTGGCCATTATGGAAATACAAATTAAAATTATGATGAGATGCCAATGCGCACCTATTAGAATGGCCAAAACTAAAAATACTGAGAATATCAAGTCCTGGCAAGGATGCTGAACAACTGGAGTTCTCACACATTGTTACGGAAATGCTAAATGACACAAACCCTTCCAGAAAACAGTTTCTCAGTGTTTAACTTTATAGTTATACATACACTTACCTTACAACCCCCTATTCCCCAGAATTAGGTATTTATGAGAGAGAAATTAAAACTTCAGTTCACACAAAAACCTGTTCCAGAATGTTTACAGCAGCTCTATTCATAATCACTAACAACTGGAAACAACCCCAAAGTCCTTCAACAGCTGAATGAATAAACAAGCAAACTACTGATTCATGCAACAACATGGATGAATTTCAAAGGCATTATGTAAAATAAGCCAGTCTCAGAGAAGCCAGTCTCAAAAGATTATATATTCTGATTCCATTTATATGACATTCTTGAAAACACTCCACTTATAGTGATGGAGAACAATCAGTGTTTACCACGGGCTAGTAGAAGGATTTGCAACAGTTTTTGGAGTGATGAAATTTTTCCATACCCTGATTGTTGTTGTGGTTACATGAATTACACGTGTTACAATTCACAGAACTGTACACTAGCATTTAAGTTCACTATGTGTTAATTTTTTTAAATAAAATAATGTTAATTCTATTAATCTAGGTCATAGAAAAATAAAGAGAGCCCTTCCAATTCATTTTATGAATCCTGTAAAACTTTTACTTCAAAACCTGGTAAAGATAGCACCAAAAAAGGGAAACTTTCTTCTCAATATAAATGCACAATTTCCAAATAAAATTATCAAAAAGAACCCAATTTTTTAGAAAATGAATTAGCCACTATGTCCACGAAGGGTTTATTTCAAGAATGCAAGGGCAGATCATTATCAGGGAATGCAGGTCAACAGAATTAACTGTACTGATTAGTAAAGGAGAAAAAACAGATAGTCATATGCTGAAAATTGATTTCCTAAAATTCAAATGTCATTCTTATTAAGAATTTCAAGCAAAGGGCATTTGAGTGGCTTAGTTGATTAAGCCTCCAAATTGGGCTCAGATTATGATCTCACAGTTCATGAGTTCGAGTCCTGCATCGGGCTCTGTGCTGACAGCTCAGAGCCTGGAGCCTGCTTCTAATTCTGTGCCTCCCTCTCTCTCTGCCCCTCCCCCACTTGTGCTCTTTTTCTCAAAAATAAATAAACATTAAAACAAAAAAGAATTTCAAGCAAAATGGGAATAAAGGACACCATTTAAAACTAACAAAGACTGGGGTGCCTGGGTGGCACAGTCGGTTAAGCAGCCAACTTCAGCACTGGTCATGATCTCACAGTCTGTGGATTTGAGCCCCACGTCGGGGTCTGTGCTGACAGCTCAGAGCCTGGAACCTGCTTTGGATTCTGTGTCTCCCTCTGTCTCTGCCCCTCCCCACTCGTGCTCTGTCTCTGTCTCTTTCAAAAATAAATAAACAAAAAAAAAATTAAAAAGTAACAAAGACTAATATTAAAACCAACAGAAAATGGTATCATAGATTATATATATATACATATATATAATATATTAAATACATATTGTAGGTTATACATACACACGCATACAGGCACACAAAAACACACATGTGTACACATACACACATGATAAACACATAAATTAAGGAGTTTTTTTGTAATTGGGTAAAATTATCTTAAAATTTCTACAGAAGAAATAAATAACAAAAAATAATCAAGTTTTTATTTATTTTTTATTTTAAAAAAATTTTTAATGTTTATTTTTGAGAGAGAGAAAGACAGAGTGCAAGGGGGCGAGGGGCAGAGAGAGAGGGAGGCACAGAATTGGAAGCAGGCTCCAGGCTCTGAGCTGTCAGCACAGAGCCCGACTTGGGGCTCTAACCCATGAACTGTGAGATCATGACCTGAGCTGATGTCAGATGCTTGAACAACTGAGCCACCCAGAAGCCTCTCAAGTTTTTACAGTGGAAGAATGGCTCAGGGACATTTGCCCTACCTGGCATTAGATGATTCTATGGAGCCAACTGTGAGTAAGTCTATCTGTATTGGCCTAGGAATAGACAAAAGATCATTGGTATGGAATAGAGAAATAAAATTGATGCCAACGTATTTGAGAACTTAATGGCACAGATATACTATTTTAATTCAATGAAAAAGGAGACTGTTCTTAAAATACAAGTTTTATTAAGAACTTACAGATGAAAAATAAAACGAGTACAGTTTATAAGAAAAAATAGCTATTTACAGGCTATACAATCTAGGTAAAGGAAACCCTTTTAACCAAGATTAGACATTAAGAAACTATAAATATAAAAACAAAGAAGCCTATTTGACTCCATTTTTTTCAAATGTGTAGGAAAACAGCAAAACATCTATTAAATAAACAACCAATGTAAAAAAAAAAAACATGCAATGGAGGAAACAAAGTGTTGATATCTATAATATATTTATTGTCTTCCAAGCTTACAATATAGAAAAACAACCCAATAGAAATATGGGCAAGATGGGAAGCATAGGCAATTCAGAGAAAAGCAAACCCAAGAAATATATTACAATAAACTAGCAGTCCGGAAAATTCAAATTAAAATAACAAGAAGATACTAGACAGGCAAAAATGAAAAAGTCCAATAATGCATATTGCTGCCAGTGATATGGCGGGAAAGGACATCCCCACATGGCTGGTGAGAATGTGAATGAAATATTAAAGCCTTTGGGGAAAACAACCTGGCAATATCTATATTTAAATTAAGAATGCTTAATTTCAACAAATTTCAACAGAGCCAAGTCACTTCTAGGCATCTATTCTATGTGAATGAAAGTACTACTATCTGAGGGTACTCAGGAAATATGAGGAAAGATGAGCAAGAGTGTTTTGTTGCCACACTGCCAAAATAGGAAACAAAGTGAATGTCTATCCACAGGGGAAGGACTGGATAGCTTTCATCCATCCATATCACAAAACTACTGTATAACGATAAAGAAGAAATATCTGGTGACTTATAAAGCAAAATGCAGAAAAGTGTATACAATATAATACTTTTAAAAGAAAGAAAAATATTGACCAAAGACTGTGTTATACTTATGTATGGTTATATAAGCATATGTATGAGTATGTGTATAGCATATATTTCTCTATAATCATATAATCATAGAGACACACAGGAGGACACGTACAAGGTTGTTGACTTGGGCTCTCAAGGGATGTAGGGAGTGATGAGTAAATCACTGAAGGTAGGGGGAGAATAGAGGGAGACGGAAGCCAAGCCCAGGGAGAGAGAGAGACAGAGCAAGAGAGACAGAGAGAGGAGGGGAGAGCAAGAGAAAGAAAGAAAGAAAGAAAGAAAGAAAGAAAGAAAGAAAGAAAGAAAGAAAGGAAGGAAGGAAGGGAAAAAGAAAGAGAAAGAAAAGGCTTCAAAAAAACACCACCAGTATATATGATAATGTCACATTTACGCATCTCTGTAAAATATTTTATGTATATGAGTAGTAATAAAAATTCAATTAAAGAAAAAAAAAAGCAAGCAAGCAGAAGAGGAACCAGATGCATTTAACAGAGGAAACAAGCACATTACCAAGGAGGGATATTCCAAAATTTCTATCCTAAATTTGTTGCTTGAAACTTGGATCCCATCCGCCCAAACACAAATACATACAGATTTCCACGTAATTCTTTTTTACCCCATAATATTTAGACCATAGAGTACAATGAGTTCTGTGGAACCTATTCAACAGGAAATTTGAGTTCCATCTAGGAAAGCCAAGGCCACCTCCTCAAGCTGTAGCAGTGACAGTGGTCACAGGTAGGCCCATTCCATAACCTCCCTACCACCAAAGAAACCAGAAGTGAGAGCAGGGCCTGGTGTTCCACACAGCTCCAGGGAAAACCATTCACGCTGTATTCGATATGAGTGCTGCCTCTTGCAATCGTGCAGTGTCGTGGTCCCAGTCAGGACGTCCAGTTCCAAACTACTGAGAGGAATTCCTATGACCAGAAGCAGGGATTCCCACACATGGCTGGGGAGCGGGCTGAAGAATGAGAGGTCAGAACTGGGACAGAGGACTAGGGCAGCAGAGTGAGATGAGATGGAGTAGGTGTAGGGGAGAAAGAAGGCTGGACAAGCATGTAAGAATCATGACTGACCGGTTTTATAAATTGACAACTATATCCAGGGAGCCTGGGTGGTTCAGTTGGTTAAGTGTTGAGTCTTGACTTTGGCTCAACTCATGATCTCGTGGCTTGTGAGACTGAACCAAGCATCAAGTTCTGCACTGACAGCACAGAGCCTGCTTGGGATTCTCTCTCTCCCTCTCTCTGCCCCTCCCCAACTCACACGTGCTTGCACTTGCTCTCTCTCAAAAAAAATTTTTTTTCAAAAAAAATCAACAGCTATATCCCTCTAACATAGCACCTGATGAAAACATGAAATTTAAATATCATCATGTGGCAACAGTACAGACCTATATGTTCACTCAACGTTCACTTCTCACATTCCAAATACTAACATTTAATCAGACAGGTAAATGATGAGGATGTGAAAACAAGCAAAAAAAAAATTTTACAGATACAGAGCACAAGTTGGGGGAGAGAGAGAGAGACAGAGAGAGAGAGAGAGAGAGAGAGACAGGATCACAAGCAGGCTCTACACCCAGTGCAGAGCCTGATGCGGGGCTCGATCTCAAGACTGTGAAATCATGGACCTGAGCCAAAATCTAGAGTCAGATGCTTAACCAACCCAGGCACCCTGAAGTGAATATTTTTAAAAGTTGGCTGTTGATTTTTAGTCTCTACTGTGACCTACATTAAAGTATTAACAGTCATTTTTAGAAGTCACTTTTATATTTTAGTAACTTATTGGATGCTTTAGGCATCTAATCAGGTCCAAATATTTTCCTCTTGCAAATGGAACCATAGTCTATAATTACAGCTTACCACAAGCCACCCAATTATCCAATGCTTATTCAATTGTGTTGTAAAAAAGCAAGATGCAATGTCTGTGGTCTGATACACACCCTCATCCACAAAGCCTGAAAGCCTCCAAATATAGTTGGGAGCCAGGACTACACCAGAACTTTTTTTTTTTTTTTAATTTTAAAAACACATACATCCACCTTCCACTGTACATCTCTTCTCACTCTTCCTTCTCTAATGTGAACTCTTTCACACGGACACAGTGTCATATAATAAAACCCTGACTTAAGGGGCTTTCAAGAGTACTCATACTCAACATAGTTTCCACAGTGAATCCTCTCCTGGAATTTAATTGCTAAGCTCTGTCTAAGCCCACAGCTGACATACATAACAAGCCCAGACTCTCATCAGTGCAGAACATCCTGTGGCCTAAGCAAGCGGTCATGTCACCTTCAGTGAAACCGAGACCATCAGGCAGAACTCCTCTCGTATCAAGGGGTTTAGAGATAGGCTCATGATTCTATGTTGACAGCAAGGCTTGCACATCAGCCAAGAGTCTGACCTAAAAGAAGGAGAACTCAAGTATGAGCCAAGAGTTATTTACAGCCTTCTAGCACTCTTAAGGCAGCCTGGCAAAGACAGCTAGTAGAGTAATAGACATTTTCACTTGTTTCTGATTCTGTCCAACCAGCAGATGAGTCACATAGCTACAGCCAAGATTACCTGATCGTATTTCCCCCTTGACACAAGTTAATCAGGACAGTGACAGCAGAAAGGGCCAAGAGAGAGAGTGAGTCAAATATCCAATTGCCAACCATGGTAAGGAGCATAATGAACGAGCAGAGTTGATGGTTGAGTCAGCCCCTCCTGAGTCGATAGAGAAAAACCAGCGGTTTGTAGTTACAACTTCCTTTTTTAAAGCTAGTAAGGATTATCTGGTTCGACAGTCAAAAAGAAAAATTTGGCTCACTTCCATCTAAAACTCTATCAGTACAACCAATTGATTTGGAAATCAAAATGGAAATGTCTTGGCCAGTATGTTGGTTGAAAGTTTATTATTGTGGATTCTGAGGCAGAAGGGAACAAAGTTCACAAATGTTAGCCTACTATACACTGTCAAAGATCATCAGCTTTAATTCCTCTAAGAAACTTCCTCCACCCTATGCCCTGCCTCTTCCTAGCCAATTGCCATTATTAAAGCCTTCTTGAAAAACTGCTTATTTTGAAAATTGTCATTTCTCTGATTTAAGCTGATATTATTTAGACTTCAAATTCTGAAAGGTAGTGCCAACACTTAGCCCCTACCAAGAAAACAATTAAAAATTTAAAAATGCCCTGGTCCCCAGAGAAGCATAAGTTATACATTTCAAGAAACTATATAATACTGTCTTATTTGGGAAATTATCAAGTGTTGCTTCATAAATGTATTTAGGAACCACAAGGGTTTTTCAGTTGGTCAGGACATTTTCCTATTTAAACATTGATTTAGAAACCTTGCCAAGTAAACCAGGAAATCAAGAGAGCAAAATTATGCAGCACATAAAGAAAGCAGCTGCATTTCTCCAATCCTAGTAATTTAACCAGTCGTTTCTTTAAACAAAAATGAAGAGGGGGGAAAAAAAGAGAAGCAAATCTGGCAGCACTAATCTCATTTCATTACACTGGCAAACCAAAATATCAGTCATCAAACATATTTGATGGAAAACATTTGTCCATTGTGTTGATGTTCTTAAAAAGTGAAACGTACAATATAGTATAGGAATTTAATATCAAATTACATTTGAAGGGCCATTTCAGTAATTAAGTGAGAAAATTATTTCTAGCAGATGCCTTTCAGTTTAAAAGCATACCCCAGGCAAAATTCCCCAGCATCAAGAAAGATCAAGAGTGCTAAGAGATTCAGAAATCACACACACACACACACACACACACACACACACACACACACACACACAGGTCAGGACAGAGAATGTGCGAATGTGCACCATGAGCAATGAAATACAATATATATGAAGACACACATTACAAGACACAGATAAAGCAAGCAGGTTAAGTCTTCATCTAACTTGGCATACAATAACAAAAATAATGAGAGGGAGGAGGGGGGAGGAGGAGGAAGAAGAGGAGGAAGAGGAGGAGGAGGAGAGAGAGATTTGCCTAAAGATTTATTGTATGACTTTCATGCTGCTATGAGGTTAGGTACTGGTCCTATGTTTAAGATTTCAAATTACATAGATGAAATCTTCTGTGGATATTTACTTAGTCTCCTATTTAAGCCCAAATAGGAACTAGTTAAAACCTGGGCAGAAAGTGTGCTTAGAATCATCATACTCCTTCCAATTCATATTATCCCTTCTTCCAAGTTTTTGCAGATGGCAGAGAAATGCACACAAATCATGGTCAAATGGTTTGGCTCTTTAAAACTTTTTTTGAACATCAGTGAACATGAGTGAGAATTTCTGAAATTACCTCTGTGTAAGTAGTTGCCTATTCCATCCACAACCTTACCAGGCTACATATATAGAGAATATTCAAGTCTTGAAGAATAAGCAGAAGATAAATATAATACTGATGGGTCTATAATTTAATGTAAATGATCTTTTAAAATGCTATAAAAATAAAATATTCTGGATTCTTTATTCATTTCTTTTGGTTCCAGGGATGTGCCATGATGGTTAGCTTTCATTTTACAGACTATTTATTTATTTAATGTTTATTTATTTTTGAGAGAGAGACAGAGTGTGAGCAGGGGAGGGGCAGAGAGAGAGAGGGAGACACAGAATCTGAAATAGGCTCCAGGCTCTGAGCTGTCAGCACGGAGCCTGACACAGGGCTCGAACTCACAAGCCATGAGATCATGACCTAAGCCAAAGTCAGACACTTAACCAACTGAGCTACCCAGGCGCCCCTCATTTTGGAGACTATTTTAAAGAAAGGCAAAAGACCACATCGAGATAAATGGAAGGATCCTGGTCTGAGTTTTCTATGACTGCCATAACAGAGCACAACAACTTGGATAGCTTGACCAACAGAAATTTGTTTAAGCCTCTTCACAGCTCTGAAGGCAAAAAGTCTAAAATCAAGGTGACAATAAAATTAGCTTCTTCTGAGGGCCTCTCTTGACTTATAAATGGTCACCTTCTTTTAGTATCTTCACATGATATTCCCTCTGTGTGTCAGTGTCCTGATCTCCTTTTCTTACAAAGACACTAGTCATATTGGATTAGGGACCACCCATAGGACTTCATTAATTACTTTTTTAAAGGCCTTATCACTAAACACAGCCACATTTTAAGGTCCTGGGAGTTAGGATTTGTAAATTTAAAGGGACATATGAATTTTAAGAAACAACAATTTATTCTGTAACAATCCTCTTATTGAATACAGTTTTAGGAATGCAAGAAGAAATTTTTTGTAAGACTTTTTAATCTATTAATGATCTAGAAAGAAAGAAATATTCAGAGCCAAAAACTAAGTGAAGAAAAATCCATAGATATAAGCCTATTGGTGAAGCTGGCTTCTCCCCTGAGAGCATTTGCCTAATACAGGTGATTTTGTCCTTGGTTCTCAAGAACTTCAGGTTACTCAGAATAGAAGACATATCTAAGGCGAGGGGTTGGATGGGAGACATTAACTTCCTGCCCCTTCTAAAAGTGAAATCCCTAAGAAAAACCTGAAAGTACTTGCCACTTGCCAAAGGACTACAAGAAAAATGCCTGTACCAGTCAGATGGTGTAAAAACCTACCATAAGAGTTTATCTGAAACATGTTCAATATATTTAAATACATAAAAAAGGAGATTAAAATATGAATAAGAAACTGTTTTAAATTACCAACATTAAAAAAAAAAGAATTTCTCAAAACTAAAACTGTAACAATTGAAATTAAAAATACAAGGGATAGGGGCCTGGGTGGCTCAGTCGGTTAAGTGTCTGACTTCACCTCAGGCCATGGTCTCGTGGTTCATGAGTTCGAGCCCCACATCAGGCTCTGTGCTGACAGCTCAGAGACTGAAGCCTGCTTCAGATTCTGTGTCTCCCTCTCTCTCTGCCCTTCTGCTCACACTCTGTGTCTCTCTGTCTCTCAAAAATAAACATTAAAAAAAAATTTTTAAATACAAGGGATAAATTTAAGAGAAGATAAGATGCAACTGGAGAGAGAATAATAGAACTAGAAAATATTTCTCAAACAATAGAACTAGAAAACATTATTCAGAACCATACAGAAATAAAAAGAAAATACGAAAAATATTTAAGAGATAGCAATAAAAGTTGTAATTTCTAACATATATTTAATTGGCACTTTGGCATTTCCAGATGGAGAGGGAAGTAAAAGCAGGGCTGAGGCAATAGTTGAATGCTGAGAAAATTCCAAAACTGGCTAAATAACATCAATCTACAGATTTTAAAAATCCAATAAAACCCAACCAAGGTAAATAAAAATAAATCTACAACCAAACACATCGTGCTGAATTTAAAGAATACTGCCATCGACAAAAGCAAAACCATTTTTTTTAAGTTGGCAGGAACACGAAAGATGTCTTCAAAGAAATGACAACTGGACTAAGAGCTCATTTCTTAACATCAATATTGAGGCCAGAAGATAAATGAGAAAATATATTCAAAGTATTGACAGAAAATGATTGTCACCTAGAATTTTATAGCACCAGGAGTAGAAATTGTGGCTTAATTTAACACAAGAATCTTAACTGGTCTAGACATAAATAGGACTAAGAAATTGACTATCTTGTAAGAATAAGATTAAAATAAAGACTTTTTCTCACACCAATAAAAGTAGTTTTCTAAAAGCAGATGCTCTCTAAAAACATTCTAAAAAACATTAAGAGTACACTGAGTACACTTACCTTAATGAGTACTGAGAAATGTATAGAATTGTTGAATCATTATAGTGTACACCTGACACTAGTATGACACTGTAAAAAAATTCTACATGGTGTTTTTCAGACAGAATTAGAGATGACAGAGAATGAAAATCTGAAATGAAAGAAATAATGAAGAGGATAGAAAGCATAAAATAACATAGAAAACGATCCAAATATGTGGATAAATTCCAATCAAGTGCTGACTACTTGACACAATAATAGTATCGTGATGTTGAGTTAAGAAGTAAAAATATTCTTTCTTTTCCCCTTTCAAGGAACTGAGCATGGACATGCTTGTTACCCCTGTTTTGTCCCTACAGATAGGTAACACCATAGGGGTAATGGACAAATGAATGAAAAGAAACCTAGGTCCCTATTGAGTGACTGTTTGGAGCCACTTTTCCAAATGGCCCACTTACTACAGAACTAGTATGTGAAATAGAAATTGACTTCCAATATCTTCAAATCATTGTATTTTTAAAATTAGACTGTACCTCTATCTACATTTAATATTTATATTCTAATCATTTAATTTGGTCACCCACTTCTGACTTATATAATACTTTTTTAGCATTTCCTTTCCTTTTCTTCTTTCCTCCCTTCCTCGCTCCTTCCTTCCTTCCTTCTTTCCTTCCTTCCTTCCTTGGAAGAACACTTCTCATGAGATCAACCTTCTTTAAGTACACAATAGGCTATTGTTAACTACTACAGGCACAATTTTGTAAAGCAGATCTCTAGAACTTATTCATCTTGCATAACTAAAACTTTATACCCATTGAATAGCAACTCTTCATTCACCCTCCCCACAGCACCTGGTAACCACCATTCTACTTTCTACTTTGATGAATTTAATTATTTTAGATACCTCATATAAGTAGAGTCATTAAGTAATGTCCTTCAGTAACTGATATTTCACTTAGCATAATGCCCTCCAGATTCATCCAAGTTGGTATATATGGCAAGATCTCTTTCTTTTTTAAGGCTGAATAATATTCCATTGTACATATATATCACTATATAATACAATTGGGAAATATTTTACAGAATTCCAGAAAATATATGTACCTAAAAGCATAAACATGATTTTAAAAAAAGGATGGCAAGGGTGCCCGGGTAGCTCATTTGGTTAAGCGTCTGGCTCTTGACTTTAGCTCAGGTCATGATCTCACAGTTCGTGGGTTGGAGCCTCACGTCGGGCTCTGCACTGACAGTGTGGAGCCTGCTTGGGATTCTCTCTCTCTCTCCTTCTCTCTCTGCCCCTCCCCAATTTGTGCTCTCTTTCTGTCTCTCTCAAAATAAATAAATAAGCTTTAAAAAAAAAAAAGACATAATTACAAAAAGAAATAAACAAATATTCTACTATAACAGGAGACTTTCACCCAATTCTCTCAAACATACAAATAAACAAATAAGAATTCAGGTAATTTTACCAACAATTAATAAGTCTGAACTAATGGACATTTTTTTAAATTTTTTTTTAACATTTACTCATTTTTGAAAGGCAGAGAGAGACAGAGCACGGACAGGGGAGGGGCAGAGAGAGAGGGAGACACAGAAACAGAAGCAGGCTCCAGGCTCCAAGCTGTCAGCACAGAGCCCGACGAGGGGCTCGAACTCATGGACCGCGAGGTCACGACCTGAGCCAAAGTCGGCCGCTTAACCGACTGAGCCACCCAGGCGCTCCCTAATGGACATATTTAGAACACTAGTGCCCCAAATGGTGAAATACATCTTTTGTTGAAGCATAAGTGGAACACTTATGAAAAATGAATACAGGGCCATAAAGTGGTATTGATAAACTTCAAAGGATTGTTACTTTTACAGATTACATTTTATGTATACAATCCAATTACATCAGAATAATAAAAATATGACTACAAAATCACCATACATTTAGAAATTTTAAAATATACTTCTAAGTTACACATGATGTGGCAGAAACTGATCAGATGTTTACCATATCTTTTCTAGGTGGGGCCATGTGCTTAGTTCTTACCAAGATGCTGTGAATGAAAGCAACACGACATTTCCAGGACAAAGCAATTAAGACCACTCACTTTTCTCCTCTCTCTAGTGACTTTGGAGAAAATGTGTTAAAAATGGTAGAGGTACCAGATGATAGAAGCCTGGATTCTTGACTCACCTGTTGGTACCTTAGATAATCACAAACCAGGAATATTTGTTTTGGGTGCACAAAGGGTGGGGGGGGGGTGGAAATAGACACTTACTGTATTATGGCACTGAGGTTTTAGAGTTGCTTGTTATAGCAGCTAGTTCAACTTATCCTGTTATCCGACTATCCCAACACTGTCAGGTCAGATTCCGAAAGACTGTAATTGGAGACTCTTGTATTACTCTTCCTTCCTCTCTTTGAGTACACAGGCAAAATTCCCTCCAAAGAGTACATTTTAATTAAGATGAGTTCACCATATTGCATATGGGTTAAGAAGCTTAGTCTTTAGAGTCAGACAGACATAAATCCTGGTTCCACCATTTATTGCAATGTGACTTTGGGTGAGTCATTTGCCTTCTCTCTCTGAGTTCCAGTTTCTCCATCTTTAAAAGAGATACAGACCTTTCAACTTTAAATAACTGTTACACGATTAAATTAAATAAAAGAAAAATGGGTAGGATTTTTAGCATTAAGTCTCATTCTGGTAGATGTTAAAATTATTATAAAAACTCTTGTATTCAAAAGTAATATGGCTCAATTAGAACCAATCTCAGACTCTTTCCTTGACTGTTCTGTGCTCAGCCCTCCTCCAATCACCCGGTACTATTTTTTTTCTCCTGCTTAATTCCAAACGCATATGTGATTTCACCAGGCCTGAGAAACAAAAAGGACACAAATAGAGAGGGGATGCAAAGTCATATTAAGAGCCAAACACCAGCATGAAATCCCATGACCTTATCAATTGCTTTGGAATCATATGCCTATAAACCAAAACAGTAGCCTCTTGGCAGGAACATTTAGTCCATGTTCCAAAATAACCCAAGTATCTTCACAAGTCAAAACTTCAGAGACATCCTTTTAAATAAAAATTAGAACTTATATTATTAGCCTAAATACAAATACCGACACAGACAGCTCTAAGAAACTGAGACACTTTAAAATAAAATTTCCAAATAAATTGAAAATGAACTTTTCTGGCTCCAGCCTTACTTAACCATTTGCTAGCGTTTTCATAAAATCAAATATATTTAAATCCCCCCAAGGATTCTTACAAAATCAGAAGACTGGGCCAAAGGCAGCCACTAGATCAATGTGGGTCTCTAGGACCAACAATTATGTGGCTGCAGATGACAGATTAGGCTTCTTTTTCTCCACTTGGGATACTCATGCTGGGAGCATGCAAACCTGTATACTGCATTCCAATGTCTCTTGCTTGAAGCAATTTGGAGTTGTTGCATTTAATTACCTCTGATGAAATATTTTGATACCCTGATGCATAAAACCTTGGGGGAGAAACCTCCTTAAGAAAGTCAACTTGATTGTCAAAGACATTGTCAAAGACAAAGACATCTCCTCAGCAATGCCATCTATGCTTACAGAGAAAAGCATTGAGATAGCTCACAAACAGTCCTCTAGTCATGATGGATCTATGAAGAAACAGGTGTCACTGCCAGGATTCTATAGTTTGGTCATGGGAGTAGGGTAGTTATCAACTGCTGGGTGGAGTTTCCACACTACTGGATAAGACCCAAATGAAAAATAGAAAAGCCCTCAACTCACTGAGACCAACATGTTGAGATCACTAGACATGAAGAAAGGAAGGGAAGGAAAGAAGAAAACAAATTCTCCTAGACTTATCTTTCAATCCTCATCTCCAGTCAACACCCAAGTCTTGTCTTGTAGAATCTCCCTATAAAATATGTCTCAAATGTGGTCCCTCCTCTCATTCCTATAATCAGTGCCTTCACGTGGGCCTCCATCATTCCTCTACCCATAGCCTGCTGGCTTGTCCCTTTATCCAAATATTAGCTCCATCCAAAAGTGCTATGTGATCTTTCTGTTACATAAATAATATCATATGACACCCTCTTTAAACTCTCTGGAGGTCAGAAAGCAAGGAAAAAAGGCCTGATGTTTCAAATAAAAAACATGGAGTAAGACAGTAGACGTAAAACTACCCTACTACCACATTACTACCTTAAATGTAAATAAACCAAATACTCCAATTAAAAGACAGTGGTTGTTCAACTAGATTTTTAAAAACAAACCTAAATAGTTTCTATTTACTTTATTAAAAAAAAAGGACTAATATAGGTGAAAGTAAAAGGAGAGAAAAGAATATGCTATGTAAACACTGCAATAAGAAAGTTGGTATGCCTATTTTAGCATTAGACTAAGTAGACTTTAAGGAAAGTAGTATTACCAAAAATGAAAAAAAAAATGATGATGATTTAGGAATAATTCAACAGTGAAGTATAAAAATACTAAGCATGTGCACTTAATAACAATTTCCAAATATACAAAATGAACACTGACAAAATAAAGAAAAAATTAAAAAACTTTAAAATCAACAATTATACCTGAACATTTTAAAATATTTTTCTCCACTGATGTATTTATCAAAAAAAAAAAAAAAGAAAGAAAGAAAGAAAAATGGCAGGAAGGAATGTGAATCTTTGACTTTTTTAAATCTGACTCTTAGCCAGAAAAAGGGAAAGAATATGAGCAGTTGTTTAGAAATCAAGTTGGAAAGATCCACACAGAAACTCCAAGGTGACAGTAGCTTGTGAAATGGATGATTTCTGTGAGGTTGTTTAGCCCTTCAATTTAGTCCAAAGTGTAAAGCAAGATCCAGGAACAAAGCTATCGGTCCTTTATCTAGAAATAGCACCAACTCAGACTCAAATGTATTTACCATTTTGGCAAATGCCAAACATTTTTGTTTTTAAACATTTTCATATGTGAACTTAATACCAGGTTGAATCGCATGAAATTGCTGTTTCTGTAGATCAAAACTGGTTGAATATGAGCAACTTCATACCTTCAACCAAAAATATACATATATATGCATGCTTTAAATTACAAAAGTAAATTCCTCCTTTAGAAGTTTCACACATGAGGATATGCTTAAATATTTCCACAACACTTCTGAGAAACACAAATCATTATAAGAAGAACAAGATCTCTAGTAAATAGAAACTTCCCCGATACCTTCTTTCCCACTAGATAGGCAGACAGACAGAGATAGGTGACAGATATAAAACTGTAGATGTGATAGTGTATACTGCTATCATATTATAAACATTAGTTTTGCAAGTGACATCCAACAGAACATTCTACAGATGTCCACCCTGTGCAATGCATTGTCTCAAATGAAATACATTGTCTAAATAGTCATTTCAGGTCAGCTGAGTCTTTAAGTGAATTAAATCAGATTGAACGGGGTTTCTATCATTCCTCTTGATTTTCAAACTCTTCATGACCATTCCATGATCTGTTCTCTACCTGTACTATATCTTATTTTCCCCCTTCTCACCATGATCCTCCCCCGTGGCAATCATATAGCAGCTATAAGATTTATAACTGTAAGATTTATAACGGGTGTCCAACCTCTGACTTCAGCATCTTGATTGAACTGTTAGTCTCCAATTCATTGATCCATTTTAACTGCAGTATCCCTTTCACAGAAGGTTCCACCCTTTTCAGTTGGCTAAGAGACAGGCCTTAAACTGACAAGACTCCATCAATCAACAAAATAGAAACTTGTTTTTATTATATATCTCGTCAGTTTTTTTCTCCTCCAAAATGCCAAGGAGAAAATAAATCAGGATGGATAAAACATAATGACTAAACATTTTTTTCATCTAGAGAACATGTTAATTATGCTTAAAACACCTTATTAAACATTGAATCTTACATCAAAAGGGTTTTTGAGACACATTAAAGGTCACAATATTACTATGGAATTATACTTCTAACTACTAATGATATAAAATGGTATATGAGAACATATTCCGGAAATTTTTGACAAATTGGCAGAGAAGTACATGCTACACCTCACTGCCTTGCCAAAGTTTTCACACTTGCTTCCAGGGTCAAACTTGAACTACTAAGGCAGACTAACTAAGACATAAAACTCCAATAATAATTAATCCATTATGATAACTAGAATCGATTTGAAGGTTAAAGGTGAGTCACTCAGGAAAATATAGATTTGCTGATGAGATTTTAAAGAGATTCACTGATAAAAAGAAATTACTAAAACATCTACATTCACCAGAGACTCAAGAACTGTTATAAAACAGCCATAGACCAGCTAGTTTTACAAGAATAGTCCTTCTACAACCATAGAAAGAATTTTTTTCCTTTGACAAATCATTCAAGCTGAGGAACAGTTTGAATTAATAGAGAATGTATTCCTCCTCCATATCATGAATAAATATGAAAAGGAAAACGAGGAACAAATTGTACATGTAAAATTCCTTATTGACTTAGTTAAAATGTTTATAAATTTTTAAATTTATAATTTAAATTTTATATTAATGTTTTAACTGAATAATTAAACACTTAAAACTTAAATACATGTTCCTGTATTGTTATTAAAGGTATTTAAGTCATTTAAATACTAATTATTTTACTTTAATTTTTGCCCATGAAGAATTAACTTACAGGAACTGCTGTCCCACTACAAACATTTAGAAACACACACAAAACATTTGAAATAACTGTTTTCTGACATTAATGACACATCAGCAGTACAGGAAACTGATTCCTGAGTGATGGGAAATAAATTAAACAAACTCCATGATTGCCCCCCAGCTTTCTGCCTGGAGGCATTTCTCAGTCTGCAGTGCAAAGATGGGGGAACTCAAAGCCCAGCAGGTAGTTTTCCTGAGTTAAGGAAATAGAGTCACAGTTCAGAAAAATTGAAGCAACTAGAATTTGCAGGACATACTGTTGGAGCGGAAGAAACTGCACAAAGAGCTCTGGAGACCTGAAGAGAGTTCCCTTCTAGTCTCTGCCTGAGTACTGATCCAGACGTGTGTTAATGAAAACTTCATGAGGCCTCAGGAAAACACACTGGAAATTAGTAGGCCAAACAATTCCCAGAGCCAAAAGAAGACAGAGAACAGTTGGCATCTCACCAGCCAGAATGGAAAGACTTCATAATATGTGGGGCCTAAAGTAGAGTCCTCAGAAGCATCTTACCTTACTAGTGGGGCTAAACTGGCCCTTGAACAAAGACTACTGGAACCAACATTATAAAGTCTAAAAGTAAGCCTCAAAAGGATAGGATTAACCCCAAGATAAACGCCAAAATAAAGCTCAACACTTTTCAAAGGAATCCAACAAAATCAAGCAGTCAAAAAAGTAAATGTCACAATGGTCAACACAAAATGCAAAGTTACTAGGCTTACAAAAAAGTAGGCAAATACAGCCTCTATCCAGGAGAAAAATCAACCAATATAAATAGATTCGCAAATGATGGAGATGATAGAATTAGCAAAGCCCTTAAAATGATTTTTTAATCCTACACATATGCCCAAGGATATCAAGATATTTAAAAAAAAGCAATGTCTGAAATATAGTTACTTGGAGTCTTGATTACTGTGATTCTAGTAAAATATACCAAAAATGTCCATGATAGCATCTCGCAACTTAGATATAATTATTCAACGCATTCACAATCCCCTATAAGAACATCCCTTTGGTTCCCCATTATCTTCAAAAGAAAAGCCAGACTGCAGGGCACTGTTTCCTAAAGAAAGCTCTAGACCAGGAGACAAAATCTTTTATGTAAAGGACCATATGGTAAATATTTTTGGCATTGCAAGCCATATGGTACCTGATGCAACCATTCAGCTTGGCTCTTGTACAGTGAAAGTAACCACAAACAATATGTAAATAAATGGGCATTATTTGCTGACCCCTGCTCTAACGCTATTCAATAGAAAAGCTACTAGCTACATGTGGTTACTACAAATGAAATTCAAATTGCTTAAAATTAAAATAAAATTTAGTAAAATTAAAACTTTGGTTCCTCAATTGAACATGTGGCAGATGTAAATGGCACAGATAGAGGACATTTAACTTCCACTATCACAGAGTGTTTTACTGGACAGTGCTGCTCCAGGGACTACATGCGTAAGAATTACTTGATGTCTTTGTGAATGCAAATTTCTTCACCTACCTCGACATGTTGAACTAGATTCTCTCTGAAGGTGAAATCTAGATTTCTGGAGGGTGAGTCATATGTGTACTAAAAATAGATAACTACTGGGTTAAAGAATGAGGTCCCTAACATAGTCTTATCATAGGTTTAAGGTTTGAGTCCTAACTACTTTATGCCTTTTCATTATTTGTCTTGTATTCCTGCCTATTATTCCTACCGAATCTGCTCTGTCATACATTACAAATGAACCACATAAATTAGCACATCTAACTACAGCAATGAGACAAACAGAAGAAAGAATTATTACCCTGAAGAAGCCTGATCAGTGACTTCTTGCCAAATGCATGTAAAACTGTCTCGTTTTCTAAGTTAAATTACTTAGGAGAAAAAAAAACTGTCTTATACTGCACAAATATAATAGATACTACTCTTTCTCTACCTGTGCTCTCTCTTAACTTGGGTGTTCCTTTTAGTAAATAAGAAGATATTCCCGCAAAATGCAAATTTGAAAATCAGTATGTTCAAGTGTGGGATCTGCAGCCAGACTACTTGGATTCAAACCCCAACTCTACCAATTATTATCTTATGTGAACCTGAACAAGTCACTCAACCACTCTGTGCCTCAGCTTCCTCATCTGTCAATGGTGAAAATCACTATAGCTACTACAATGAATTCCTATGAGGATGACATGATTTAATATATGTAAAAAACTCAGACTAGTACTGGCATATAATAAATGCTATATGTGTTAGCTATTATTATTTTCATTGCATCAGCATTAAGGTAAAATTTTATACCATCAATAACAATAATTACCAAATCATCTTACTACAGACTGAACACACTGGATTCATTATAAACTGGACCCATTTTGCATACATGTATGTCATGTATGGTAGGAATAACCCTGTTGGGAGATTTCTCCATACAAGAAGTGTATATCAGCACAAATGTAAGCAAACGTTGAAGCCTAAAGTATCACTGAAAATAAGCATCTTCATGCACTGGAGTCACTTTCCTACTGCTTTCACGCTTTCTATTATTCTTTATTTTCACATATTTGAAAATATTCTAATGGAATTTTACTCAGCCTGAATCCACATGCTTGCATTTTATGTGCACAAACTAAAGCAAAAGTGTTAATATCTAGCAAGTAAATTGTAGGACGCTTATCCTTTCTTTGTGTGTCAGCTGCCGATAGCCATGACGATACTTCATAACAAACAACCACAAAACCTCAGGAGCATATAAAAATTAATTTATTTTTGCTCATGGTTCTTTTAATTGGCTAGATATTCTGCTCATCTGAGCTGTGCATGGCACTGCTCACCTGTGGTCAGTGGCCAGCTCTGGGTTGAGTAGGCAGTGTTGCTAAACTTGGCTGGGCTCTCTCACAGGTCTGGGCTTCAGCTGCAACAACTGTGCTGACTCAACTCTAGTCCATGTCATCACCTATCAGGCTATCCCAGGCACTTTCCCATGATGAAGGCAGAAGATCAAGAGAAAGCAAGCCCAACCGTGCGCATTTCTATGCGCTGTACGTGTAGCAGCCCACTGACCAAAGCAAGTCATTGAGCCAAGCCCAGAGTCAAAGTAGGAGGGACCACAAAGATACACGACAAACAGCATGATAGAGGGAAGCTACTAACTGGGGCCAATAATACAATCTATCACACTCTGCTTCATAAATTTCAGCACTTCCTTTTCTTGGATTGAACTCCCTATCTTTCATTGTCTCATAATCACTAGGATTTTTAACCTGACAAATGTTTCTTTCTCAAAAAGAAGTACACTTGTGTCACTGAGTCACATGTATCTATTCTCAAATAATTTAAATTCCAGTATCTGTAAGTGAGAGATTTCCATTTTTCTACATTCTTACTCAGTTTTACATAAAATGGATTAGCCTATGATTAAACGTGCCACCGTCCAAATCCTAAATCATCTTGCTCCTAGAAAACCTGAGAGTATCATTCATAATCCAAAATAATCAAAGATTACATGATTTTCAGTAATTGCCCAAGTAATTAAAAGTCAATTTGGCATTTTCCTAAGGTCTAAAACTATTTTCTAATACAGTAGTCGATTTATCTGTTATCTTCATCTTAAAAGTTTCACTATAATATCTCATCAGTATGTAATTCCTTGCAATGAAATCAGAATTATTTCATTTTTATTAGCTACACTATAACATTATATATAAAGATTCTGAGGCATGCTTTTGGCACAGATAGAAAAGCTTTCCATGATTTTTTTTTCTTCTTATCAGCAAATATCCATCAAGTATCCATAATGGCTAAATACTGTATAAGATACCCTAAAAACAAAAGTTAATCTAGGGCAAATCCTTATTATATTCTCTGCACTCTGAGAGGCTCTTCTAAAATAAGTCTAAATGATGAGTTAAGTAGAGAAGAGAAACAACATGATGTTGATCATAATATTTTCAAGTCTTTAATTATGGTCACAGCTTCATATGGGCAGTTTTACCTTGGAAATTTCCACTCAAGCCTGACACACTCACTCACTCAAACCACAAAGCAAGTGAGCAATGTTGTTGTAGCTGGGGAGAACATATCCATACAAATGCCAACTACCTGTGAATCAGTGGTTTCTTTAGAGTGGCAGCCAATGTTCATGTCAATTCAGTGTAATCTGCTTCTATTATGCCTTTGTTTTCTGCCCAGCACATACTGACTTCATGTGCACAAAGTTTTACTTACAAGTTTCTTAAAATTGGCAGGTACTCTCATATTCTCCCTAAAATCTCATCATCTAAATTCCTAATTCTTATTAGATTATTCATCTTAATTGAAAGACCTAATAGTCCTCTAAAGCAGCGCCTCTCAAACTTTAATGTGCATATCCATCACTGGGGGATACATTTTACGAAACAGCTTCTGGTTTAGTCAGTCTGAGAAGTGACATAAAATTCTACATTTCTAATACTCTCCTAGGTGATGTTGACTCTGCAGTTCCATGAACCCCACTTTGAGTAGGAAGCAAAGGTCATAAGGGCTCTTATCCCCATAGGCATCTACTCCCCAATATGATCCAATCATCCTTCCCTCCCTCTCAAACCCTTTCACTGTGCCCTAATGTGAGATCTACAAATCCTTTCCATACTAAACTCTCACTAAGCATGTCTTTAATCTTCTTATAAAACATTTAGAACATGGGGCGCCTGGGTGGCTTAGTCGGTTAAGTGTTCGACTTTGGCTCAGGTCATGATCTCACAGTTCATGGGTTCAAGCCCCATGTTGGGCTCTGTGCTGACAGCTCAAAGCCTGGAGCCTGCTTCAGATTATGTCTCCTTCTCTCTCTGCTCCTCCCCTGCTTGCACCCTCTTTGTCTCTCAAAAATAAACATTAAAAAAAAATCAAAAACATTTAGAACAAAGCTTGACACATCTTAACTACTCAAAAAATTTGAGTTATTGTTGTTTTATTAACTGAGACCTGGTTGTTTCCCTAAGAACACTGCTCTTGAGTAGAAATATTTTACTTTCATAACCCATATACCTTGGCCACAAGAATTGTAGTAGTAGTTGTTGTTCTTGCTCCCCATTGCCGCTTCCAAACTATTTCTCTTTTTTCCTCCATCAGAAAAAAAAATAAACAAAAACAAAAACAAAAATACCAGATATTTAAGGCCTGTACCATCTGGCTCTACCACCTACCACCTTACCTTGCAGCTGCCACCAACCCACATCTGTCACTCCCCTGGCTCTCAACCACTACATCTGTTATCAGTTCTCAGTCACTTCAACATCCATATGGATGAACCAGGTGATACCCTGACCTCACCTAAAACATCTTCTCACCTGAAACAATATCTTCCACTCCCCTTCAGCTACCCATTCCATGAACAAACCCTAGACCTTCTCCTCACCACCTTCAAAACATCCATCTCAATCATGCTCTGTCCACCATAATCCGTACTTCACCTCACGTGCTCAAGGACCCCCCCAGATACAATTCAATGACCTTGTTGAAACCTCTAGTGCACTGAAACTTTATATATAATAAAATTACAGACACGTATACCATGAAATTCAAGTTTTTTGTACTTTTGCTTGAAATAATTCCATTTGGATCCATTGGTGCCTTCTAAATAATATAAATAATGATACAGCATCTGAAAAGTCCAAGAACAAATGTGATCTACTTGAAGTTGAAATCTGAGATCCACAGATGTGAACCACAATATCATTTATAAACAATTATATCTGTAATTACATACACTTTTGTTAAGAAAAATGATGACAGATTTCAGCTAATTCTCAAAATAGTCAGGAATGGTTACGTCAAGAATTGATGACACACTCTCCTTTTTCAGGCATAAAGAAAGGGTAATAATGTCCTCAGCAGAAAAACGGGGTGAACATGCCAGCCAGAAAGAGCTATCTGTTTAGGACACTGAAGGATGAGATTCTCTTGAAAGCAGATGTCTTCCTAAATTCATTTCCAATCCTAAATTTCACAGTACACAGGCCCATTTAATTCAATTCTTGCTGCTATATACAAAGCCCTTTACCTGGGTAAATACATGAGGCCTGAAGGAAATAAGAAAGCTGTATCTTTCTTCATCTGTTTTTTTTTTCATTTGCTATCACCTCCTTTATTGCAGACATAAATGGATGCATATGAACTCTTTATGAAGATAGGGTATGCATGGCTTCTGTTTGAAACTTTGGCTTCGTTTGAAAATTAAATGGTTATGGACACTGAGAATACATTAAGTACATAGAAAGTGCAACACAATTTTGTAACAATGCAGACACATGTATAATTTATGAATCATCAATTTTGTGTCATGATTCAAAATTTTAATCATCTTATGAGCATATGTCTTGGAAAAGATTTCTAGTGATACAAACTAGAGGAATTATAGCCCTATCTTTGGTTGGTCTTGACATAATAATTCTGCTGCTATGAAAATTTAAGTTCCATGTCCATAAAATGTTTGACAGCCACTGACAGCCATCTCTTGAAATTGATTTTAAATGCATACACTTTTCTGTAACAGGTAAAACAATGTCCAGTATTTTCTGGTCTTCAATGGACCTTTCTGTGTTTGTTTCCCCATGTTAAAAGTATGTACTATTGGGGCACCTGAGTGGCTCAGTTGGTTGGGCATCTGACTTTGGCCCAGGTCATGATCTCGAGGTTTGTGAGTTTGAGCCCCACTTTGGGCTCTGTGCTGACACTTCAGAGCCTGGAGCCTGTTTCAGGTTCCGTGTCTCCCTCTCTCTCTTCCCCTCCCCCATGTGCGCTCTCTCTCTCTCTCTCTCTCTCAAAAATAAACATTAAAAAAATTAAAAAGTATTTGCTATTAATTAAATAGCAAATAATTATTTAAATAATTCTAGCCAAACCATTCAGGACTTCATTTCATGTCTAAGAGGAGCCTTGAACCTTAGATATTAAGAGGAAAGTGTTTCTGTAAACAGAGATTTAAAAAAAATAAAAGTAAAAACATAAAAAAAAAAACAGATGTGGTTACAGAATCCGATAGGAGAAGTTCCTTTTTTATAATAAGTGATAGGCCAATCATTTGTATATAGTACCACAGAAATTACTTTTTGCCTTCAGGAGAAATAAGACAAACCATGTTTTGCTCAATTTCTTAAACTTAAGACTAAAAAGTAAAATACACAGACTATCATATATGAGGTATCACTGCCAAACCAAAACTTATCACACAACAGAGTTAATTGCTGGTTAGCTGATACTGTGATATTACAATTTTAGATCAAGTAAGTATGCATTCAGGTTAATTATAAAATAATACAAATGATATTTTTATTAAGTGCAAGACTTAGAAAATTTTTCCTTCCTTAGTTTTTCAAATAGTTATAATGGTGGTTAAGAGTCTGGGCTTTTGAACTGAAAGGACCTAGGTTCAAATTCTAAAGACTAGTAATGCTAATAATATGCTTAATAATGCTAATATGGGTTCTTCATATGACATTCTGCTAATTAATAGAATATATTAGCACCACACCCAAATACACACAGAATCTAACCAATACTGATACCTCTGCCATTACCATGCTGGTCACAAGCATTATCATGCCATGCCCATGTTACTGTTAATAGGCTCTGAATTTATCTCTCTCTGCCTCCACCCTTAAGTTCCTTCTGTCATTCTCCATATAACAGAGCACCAGAATGATCCCGTTAACATGTATAAGTTAAAATTATCCAGAGGCTGCCAATCACACTTACTCTTTACAAAGGCCATCAAAGATTCTGCCACCTACTGTCCAATGGCAAAGAAAACAAGCCTCACCAAAAAGTTTACTGCTCAACCACATTTCTCAGACTCCTTAAAATTAGGTGGAGCCAAGGTATAGAAAAGTTATGGTACAATATCTATCTACTGGTCTTCTGTAACAATCAAGGAGCCCACATGTTGCAAACAGTGCTGCTATAAGATATCAGCAGTCTATCAACTTAGGTCCTTAAGAAACCATGTAGAACAGAGTCCCTGCAAACTGCAAATGGCAACAGTATGAAATAAACTTTTGTTTTGTTAATCCACTAGGATTTGAAGTTAAGAAATGTTACAGAAACTTACCTCCTTATCTGACTATGTCTCCTGCCATGATTCCACTCATTCACTCTGTGTAGCCATGGAGGCCCCCTGTATTTCTCTGAACATACCAAGTATTCTCCCCACTTAGGGTTTTGCTGTTCCCTCAAGCACAATGCTCTTTCCCTAAGTCTCAATCCCTTCACTTCCTATAGGCTTATTCCCATTTTCTATTTCTTCTTTGGTCAGTTTCACTAGTTTATGTCTTTCTATGGTTCTCTCCATTTCATCCAGGTTACCTAATTTGTTGACTTAACATTGTTCATTGTATTCCCGTATAATCCTTAGCATCCTGTCAAATTATACATCTTTAAATGGCTAAATGGAAACATCAATGTATGTACATTTTACCATAATAAAAATAATCTGGATGGAGCTATTCTTAGTCTCATGAGCCAGCGGGAGAGTTGTTCATAGGAAGACAATTTATAAGTTCTTAATGGGAAGAGTACAGGGCTAAGAGTTAAGGATTTAAGTGACAGGAGTTCAAGGGTATCTAGTAGTTTAAATAATTTCAGGTTTAATATTCTATTTGTTCTTCCCACTCTTCCAAATTTTGAGGGTGATAAGAACTGATGCAATTAATAATTAGTCTTTTCTCTATTAAGCTACTCACATCGTACATCCTTCCTTGGTTTCAGTTGTAAGGGTTAGAAGAATCAATCTAAACTCATATGAGTTGTGCTCCAATTACTTTGCCTATGTCCACAGAATCATCTTTCCATAGAAATTCTAGAACCATAGTTAATTCTGCAACTCTGTTTTGAATCACACATTATATATATTTTTTTCTGATAATATTATATATTTTTTCTGATAATATTATGTTTTTTCTGATACTATTATATATATATACGTATATATATATATATTTAAAATCTGCAAACTTAGATCAGCTATAATTTGATTATATGGGGAAGAACTGTCTGGAACTTTTATAAAAATCCTTCTGCAGTACAATTTATCTGGAAGTTCCATTTGCAAAGTAAATCTGTACAACATGTCCATAAAGAGGGTCACAAACAAGAAAAGAGTGTTCTTCTGATAATGGTCCCAAAGCAATATTTAAAAGTTTAGTTGGGGGAAAGAATTAGGATTGAGTGGTTTCAGTACTCTAAGGGGACTAATATGGTAGTGGGAGTAATAATAACTAGAGTGGACCAAATCAACAAGAAACTATAGTGTTCTTCATCTATATTTCTAGATCCTTATGAGTTCAGGACATGGAATTGCTGGGCACTAATGTTTCCCGTGAAGTAGCATAACTGGAAAATTTTGGAGAGTGGACCTTTTGTTTCTTGAATAATACAGGACATTGGCTCTTCCAATGATGACTTTCCTTGCAAGATCTTATAGGTGTCCTAATTTATGAGCTCTCAATTCTTAGGTAATAGAAGACCTTTTGTTCTTATTTTTATTTCAGGGGCTAGTGGTTTTATCTAAAAAAACAAAACAAAAAAACAAAAAAACACTGTGCTATGTGGCTCAGTCAGTTGGGCATCCAACTCTTGATTTCAGCTCAGGTCATGATCTCACGGTTCGTGGTCTGGAGTCCCATGTCAGGCTTTGCACTGTGTCAGCACTCTCCCTCTCTCTTTCTGCTCTTCCCCCATTCATGCTGTCTCTCTCTCAAAATAAACTTAAAAACAAAAAAAGTTATTTAAAAAAATCAAACTTTGTTTTTATTTCTAGCTGGTTTGCTTTTTTGATAGTCTTTGAAATGTTTACCACATGTTAAAGATCTTCTAAATTGACA
The DNA here is from genome assembly GCF_018350215.1 of Panthera leo. NCBI lineage: Eukaryota > Metazoa > Chordata > Mammalia > Carnivora > Felidae > Panthera > Panthera leo. Next base: position 22,649,561 of record NC_056691.1, read on the forward strand.
ATTCCCAATTCTAATTTACTTTTTCTGACTATTTCAGCCTGAGCCCTTTTATGAAAAGAAAGGACAAGGCTTCTTTTACTTCATCTGTACAATCTACCTCAGAATCTCATTTGAAAATTTCCTTAAGTCTATTTTTTTTTCTTAAGACTATTTTAAAGTCACTAATTGATTTGTTTCTGTTTTATTTATTTATAATTTTACATTTTTAACTAATCATTACTTAAGAAAAGGGCTTATAAAATGGCCTTGTGTAATGTATGTTCTATTTTTCTTACTTTAATTATGCACCACTTGGTTACTTAAATCCTCTCCTGGGCCTTCCCTTCTTGCTTCTTTTAACCATTTTCTCCTTGATTGAGAGGCTAACAATGAATTAACTAGTTGAAGTAAATCTGTTATTCAAAATCTGATATTTAGAAGTATCTAAAAAGGGTGCCTGGGTGGTTCAGTTGGTTAAGGGTCCAACTCTTGATTTCAGCTCAGGTCATATCTCATGGTTCATGGGTTTAAGCCCCAAGTCAGGTTCCACACTGACAGAGTGGAGTCTGCTTGGGATTCTCTCTCCCGACCTCTCTCTGCCCCTTCCCTGATCATACTCATGCACGTTCTGTCTCTAAATAAATAAATAATCTTTTTAAAATGCTGAATTCTGAAATAAACACTTGCTTGTCTATATTCTTGATGTTTAGAAAAAAAAACCCTTAATTATAGCTTTAAGCCAGCTCTAAGCCAGTATTTTAAGTTCAACTTCTATATATTTGCCTTCATGTTCAGCAATGCAATTACTCCTTTCCTGAAAACAAGATAGCTATACCGGCCAGGCCCAATATTCCTCAGAAAATCAGGTGCTGATTTTAGATCAGATTTTTGAGCAGTGTGAAATTCAGGGATTGGCAGATTATCAGATGTTTAAAAAGGATGACATCATCTGTAAAAGCATGGAAGCTCAGGTGAGACCCGGGCTTAGTTGCACTCATAGTGTGTTTAATAGAATGAGTCTGTTTATGACTTGTTGATTTTCAAAAGCAAGAAGTTTGTAACAGGTTGGCTTGCAAAAGTACATTCACTGATGCAAGTTGTAATTGATCAACTCAACTGGTTTAAAACTGGTCTGATGTTATGAATAATCTTTTCCAAGTGCTGTGAAAACTCTTTTCTATTTCACCTACCAGAATATAAGCCCCATAACAGCATATATTTTCTTTGCTGTTATACCCCAAAACCAAAAAAGTATCTGTCATATAATACTACTCACAAAGTATCTGTTGAATGAATGAATGAATGAATGAATCAAACCTGAGCTTAGTTATTTGTTCCATGAACTTTGGCCAAGTGCTCAATCGCTTAATCTTTAGTTTCCTCTGAACAGGGTTGATTTTATTTACTTTATATAATTATTGTAAGGATTAAATTAGGTTGTGCATATAATATAGATGAGATTAGGCACATTCAGGGTGGTATGGCCATAGACAGGTTGTGCACATAATACACTTGCTAAGGTGCCTGACAAAGATCTCAATAAGTGCAGTTTCTATTTTTCTTGTTACTGATAGATGATGGTGTAAAATACAGGAATAATGTACTTCTCTCATTGTGCTTCCCAGTGTTCTTACTTGGTACTGACTTCCCACTGTCAGAAACATACTCCAGTCGTTCCAGTACCCTTTTATGCTTATATATTCAAAATGCGTCTTTTCCATGTCCCATTCTCTTGGCGTCATAACTTAGCTCTTTGAAGAGCTAATAACAGTTGATAAGGCCATCAATGGAGTTCCTTCAAGGGCATATTTCCTTGCCAGCACCCAAGGAGACACTAAGGCACTTGAGAGACACTAAGGCAGCCTAGAGAAGGTTTTTAGTGTTGTCTATCATTCCTGAATTCACCTTAAGCTGCTGAATCCCATGGGAATGCAAGCTGGTGCAGCCACTCTGGAAAAACAGTATGGAGGTTCCTCAAAAAACTAAAAATAGAACTACCCTATGACCCAGTAATTGCGCGACTAGCCATTTATCCAAGGGATACAGGTGTGCTGTTTCTAAGGGACACATGCACCCCAGTATTTATAGCAGCACTATCAACAACAGCCCAAGTATGGAAAGAGCCCAAATGTCCATCGATGGATGAATGGATAAAGAAGATGTGGTATATATATACAATGGAGTATTATTCGGCAATCAAAAAGAATGAAATCTTGCCATTTGCAACTATGTGGATGGAACTGGAGGGTATTATGCTAAGTGAAATTAGCCAGTCAGAGAAAGACAAAAATCATATGACTTCACTCATATGAAGACTTTAAGAGACAAAACAGATGAACATAAGGGAAAGGAAAAAAAATAATATAAAAACAGGGAGGGGGACAAAACAGAAGAGACTCATAAATATGGAGAACAAACAGAGGGTTACTGGAGGGGGGATGGGAGGGGGGATGGGCTAAATGGGTAAGGGGCACTAAGGAATCTACTCCTGAAATCATTGTTGCACTATATGCTAACTAATTTGGATGTAAATTTTTAAAAAGAAAATTAAAAAATAAATAAATAAGATGCTGAATCCCAGATTCTATTCCATACTCTTCTATTCCATTTCTCCCTCATGGCGCCTCCCTCATGGTGATGCATGTATTAGATTCTCAAGATATACCAATCTGGAGCTGATGGAAGAGGTGTCTATTCATAAATACAGATTTAGAAACCAAGTAAAACAAATTCTAAAAAGTGTCCCCTGATCAGCCATCAATCACTCTCCTGAGAGCAGCTTAAATGACATAAGGATATCTGCAGAAGCTAAACTAAGTTGTTTAAGGAATCACTGAGAATTGAGAAAAAAACACTAAAGGTAAATTACTCTTTCAAAAAGTCTTTTCATGATATGGCACGATACCTTGAAAAACAGGATAAAACAAGGATGGTGGTGGTGGTGGTTGTCACTTTTGTTTTATAAAGGGAGTAGGTTAAGGTGAATTTCATGGCACATGGCTGATGACTGATTAAAGATAATAATGTTAACATAATTTGAATGCTTACTTGTCTTATCTCATTCAATTACTAGTCTAGATGTAGGTGTTATTATTATTATTATTATTATTCCCAATTTAGAGGCAAGGTTTAGAGAGGATGAGTTGTGCATGGTTGCTAAAATGGCTAAGTAGGAGAGCCAAGACTCCAACCCAGGCAAGCCATTTGGCTCAAGAGACCTCTCTCTGAATCACAATGGTACACTGAACTCAGGTCATCTATGTTTTCTCTTTCCTAGGATAGTGTTGAATCGTAGGACTTTAATATCTACAGCCTGTGGAGCACTTCTCTTCTATGACATCATCTAGCCACTGTTTGATGCAAATGAGACACTTGAAAAATGTCCTGAATTCATGATGCTTGTTCTGAATTTGGTCAAACCAGATTCCTTTTCACTGTAGATGTGTAGAGAGAATTCTGTGACATGTTTCTCATGTTATTTTTCAGTTACTGAAGCTAAAAGGAGAATTTTGATGTGTTAAATTTTTATGATCTATGTGGAGGAATTCCTGGTTCAATATATAATGTCTTTTTAATGATGGTATTGACCACATTAAATTTGATAATTTATTTTTAATCACTGTCATGAATAAAAATGATCACAATGGTCAGTAACCTAAGGAGCTCAGAATACAACAGATCAGCCATTCAAATATGGATTCACACACTCAACTCTCTGACAAGGTCCAGTCACTTCTGCCAATCATACACCCTAGTCGGGAGGACTTACAAGACCAGTTAAGATATGGTTAGCAAAAACTGAGGATGGAAAGAACGTTCTAAACTATGGAAAGACCAAAGCAAGGAACCACAAATTCAATATCCAAAGGCCCCACTTGCCCGCAAGGGTTGCCCCCTCTACTCTTCTCCTTTCTTTCACCTTTTAATGCTTTTTTCTCCCATCAAGTTATTCTTCCTTTTCCATTGTAGAGTGCCTTGTAAAGAAAGCATTATAAGGCTGCATTGCCAATGCACTGAATTTTTAAACCCTCTAAATAGGACATTAGTTCATAGCTTGAATGTTTTGAAATCTGATCAACATGCCGTTTCTCAATACATTAAGCAAAGCAAGCAAAATTAGTCTGCTTTATGTCAGGTGCTTAGCACAAATCCCTTAATAATGTGCTTGAGTGCAGAAACCATTAATAAATGCATAATTCCCTAAGACAGGCTTGATTAATTAAGTCATTTGTGTATCCTTCTAATTAAAAAAAAGAACATTAGGCAGATGAGTGGAAATTCTGAGTACAAAATCCAAAGGCTTCCTTTGAATGCCTTTTGCCTTTCTCTTCAAGATGAAAGGAAGGCTGCTGGTTATTGTAGCTGCCAGCAAACAGTTATAGCACGGGCACAAAGCACCCAGAACTCTGTGTCTTATTAAAAACAATTTGGTATTCATCTGCCAATTTGTAACTCAGTTCTCAATCAGGGGCCTGTCTGATTAAGTCAGGCAATTCAAATTTGAGGGGGCAGCTGGTGCTGCTATGCAAATAAACAGATGAGGAAGAAATGGGACCAATGAATCAACAAGCAGATGGTAAAAAGCCAAAGCCTGCAAAGAGTACTTGAATTTCTTTTCCTCTCCACTTCCCATCATCCTATGTCTCACAGAATTTATATTCCAAGGTATTATAAAGATTATCACTTAGTTTAATGATCAACATAGAACAGTTTCTAATGTTGATCCCTTTTAGCATTAAAGATTTACAGAAAGGAAACATTGGTCACACGATGCTACATTAAATGAGTCCTCTGCTTCAGTAATCCATTTTTTCTTCTTAATTAACTATAGGACAGAATTGAGACCCTCATATGTGCCCATCTTTATTTATGCCAAGTGCTTCCATGCAAAGCTGCATGCTCTTCAAAAAGTAGGAAAGTCTTCCTCTTAGGTCTTGGGAAGCAAAGCCCAAAGAAAGGCACTGGGTCCTGAATCTGTTCATTACCTAAGTCATACATTTCCTCATGACTAGGTCAGTGTAACATAGTCATACTAATTCTTGATCTTTTTTCTGCAACTGGTTCAGGCATTACTCATTTGTCCTTGTCTGAACTGGATCTATTTGGAAAATGCTCACAGAGTCTATCTTTATTTCAGGGCATCTCAAATTTCAGATACAACTTTTGGCAGTCCTGTTGCCTGAAGTCTCAACATAAATACCTTCACTAATTATGGCTTTTCATCTGCCAAAATCTTTTCTTTAGCTTGCTTTCTTTATCTTAACATCAAATAGACAGGGCCAAATCAAGTAGATTTTATAGGAAATATGATGAGATTAGATGCAGTTGAGAGTTGTTAAAAGACCTGAAGCAGGCATGATATTGGGATACATTTTTAAAGGATAACATACTTGTTCTTACAATGACTGTTGGAAATACAGACTGCCTTCAGCATTTTGACAGCCAAGAAAACTTTCTTTAGAATACAGTTATAATAAGTCGTTGGTTTTATTAACAGAGAGGAGAACATTCCCATTTTTATAGCAAAATATTGACACAGGACCAATTCTTGACTTGAAGCATTATTGAACTCAGGATATGTTTCTTGGTGGTAATATACAAATTACAATATTTTTTAAATACTTGTTAACGCTAAATATTTTTGACTCAGGTCTCTGGATGAGTTTCCTTTCTGCTTTCTTAAATAGAAAGTACTTTTTCATAGTCATACGTTATAGTGTTAACACACTATTTAGACTGCTTTACACCAGCTTTGTATCAGACAGTGCTGAGCCATGTTTTTGGTTTGGTTTGGTTTGGTTTGGTTTGGTTTTTGTTTTTAAGTAAGTTCTATGCCCAACATGGGGCTTGAACTCACAGCCTCAAGATCAAGAAGTGCAGCATGTTCTACAAACTAAGTCAGCCAAGCAACCCCTTAGTCATGTTATTTTTGCATCAAGTAAGGCAAAGCCAAGATTCATGCTACCTTCTCCATTATTGAATATTTAAAGCCATGTAAGCCAATATAACCTGTGAAAGGGTCTGTAAACATCTCTCCACATCTTGAATAACAAAAATAATGAACACCAGGGAAAAAGCCAATCTCCAGAAATCTGTGACCAATGTACACATGCTTAAAATGTTGAAAATGTAAGAAGAGTCCACAAATGCAGTCACTAACAAATACACAACTCTACCACTTGTACCACTGAGTTATTTACCTTTGATGTTTCTATCATCTTCCACAGTCCTTCTTCTGTCTTCATCTATTACTTTAGCTACACTTATTCATTTCAGCTCCTTGGAAATTAAGTCCAATCTTATCTCCTGATTTGATTCCTTTTTATTTTCCAGTTTCATATCTGATTTGTCTGAGAAGTCAGCTATCAGCTTAATTATTCCTCCTTTACTCTCTTGTTCTCTGTTCATAAGACTTTTCTCTTTGTGCCTCGAGATGGATTCTTTTTATTTATGCTGCTAAAATGGTACTTCTTGAATATGCAGCTTGATGTCTAACCAGATTTGGAAATTTGTCAATCATTATCTCTTCAAATATTGCTTTTTCCAGTTTTCCTTCTCCTTTCTTTCAAGACTTCAACTATAAATATATTAGATCTTCACTATATCACTTACGTCATTTATCTGCTTTCCATATTTTCCATCTTTTGGTCATTCAGTACGTCCCTCTGAATATTTTCTTCTAATCTACTTTCCGGTTTGTGAATTCTCTCTTCATCTAGATCTAATGTGTTCAGTACCACATCCAATGAATCCATATATTTGGCTTTATAAATTTAAGATCTAGAATTTCCATTTGGTTCTTTTTTTTAATAGTTTCCTGCTTTCTGCAAAAATTCTCAATCTTGTTTGTGTCTTCTCAAACACAACAAGAATAGTTCGGCTTTGTTTGTTTTTTTCAGAGAGCAAGAGCACAAGTGGGGCAGGGGCAGAGAAATGGGGAGAGAGAGAATCTCAAGCAGGCTCCACACCCAGTGCGAAGCCTGACATGGGGCTCTGTCTCACAACCGTGAGATCATGACCTGAGCCAAAATCAACAGTTGGACACTTAACCAACTGAGCCACCCAGGTGCCCCAAGAACAGTTATTTTTTTTAAGTTTTTTAAATCTATTTTGAGAGAGGGAGAGAGAGAGAAAGAGAGAGAGGCAGGGAGTGGCACAGAGAGAGGGGGAGAGAGAGAATCCTAAGCAGGCTCTGCACTGTCAGCACAGAGCCTGACACAGGGCTAGAACTCATGAACTGCAAGATCATGACCTGAGCTGAAACTGAGAGCCAGAAGTTTAACTGACTGAGAACATCCTCAAGGCACCCCCCCAAGAACAGTTATTTTTAACTTATTTTTAATTTTTTTAATGTTTATTTATTTTTGAGAGACAGAGAAACAGAGCAAGAGTGGGTGAGGGGCAGAAAGAGAGGGAGACACAGAACCTGAAGCAGGCTCCAGGCTCTGAGCTGTCAGCACAGAGCCCAATGTGGGGCTCAAACCCACAGAATGGTGAGATCATGACCTGAGCTGAAGTCGGACGCTTAACCGACTGAGCCAACCAGGTATCACAAGAACAGTTATTTTTAAATCTCTATCTGAGAACCCCAATATCTGGAAGCTACAGTGGGTTTGTTTATATTGTCTAGGGTTATTTTCCTGCTGTTTTTGTTAACATTTTCTTTAGTTATCTAATTACTTTTTATTGTTTTCCAAGCATTGTATTTGCAAATTTGTTTTTACAAATAATTTGAAATATACAATGATGGTATTTTCCACTGGAGACGATTTAAATTCAACTTCAACATGCGGTTAGAGGAACTACCAATATGAATTCATTTCATTCTAATTTCAGAAACTGAACTGATTTACAGCTGAGCTGCAATCCCCAAAAGATATGCCTTCTGCAAGTTCCCTTTATTTAGGGTTTAGCACTTTGGATTCCTAACCCCAAAGTGTTGAGAGCTCACTACTACCTCAACTCACCCCTTGGTGACCCCAGACTCCAGTTCCTGCCCCCTCATGTGACACTGTCAAGACACTGCCAAGACGCTCAGCCACACCCTCCAGAATAAGCAAATGGCCCCAGAGGTAAAGCAGCCAAATATTCTTCCTTGGGCCTTTGAACTCTCCCATATTCTACTACAGTTGTTCTTTGCTGCTTTGTTTTTTCCTTTGCTGACATGCAGATATTTTTTAGTATTCAGTTCAATTTTTCTAGCTGTCTTAAGCTAGATTGCTGTCCAGTTACAACAACTGGTCCAGTAACTCAGCCCTGCTCTAACTCTTGAATTTGTGAGTTCCTTCCAAACCACTCTTTTGGTGTCACTTATCCAGCCATAAGCCTGTGACACTACCTGACAGGCTCAGTCAAAATCAAATGATATATTATAGGTTCCTTTTTCCACAAATTCAGAAAACACACACATACATGCACACACACCTCATAGGCCACGGTATAAGCACAGCAACTCACCATCTAAAGAAAGTGGTTGTACCAATAAAAACCAGAAATTTTAAGTTTGGGATAAAATAAAGAATGTCTAGCTCATACTAATAGCTCTAAATGAATCTAGCTCACTTGTGTGCAAATATACACTGACACATATAAAAACAAGCTATAAACAGTGGCCCATATCTCCAAAATTCACCCAGACAACCAATATTTGCCTATTCCCACGCAGTTCCTTTTTTGTATGCTGCCTCTCCCTCAAATTCACCCATTTGTATATGTGTCCTCACTCCAGTTTCTAACTAACCCCCTAATGATTCACAACTCCACTTGGACCACACTTAAACATCAGCACCTTTTCCACTCCACCTCTGGAATGTTCCCTCTGATCCAACTCCACAATCTCAGATAAGAATCACCTCCCAGGTAAAACCCTACTTGACTGCATTAGACAGGCTTACCAAATCCATGACCCCTATACACCAGGGAGAGTATATAAACATTTATATACAATTTCCACATTATTTAGCGCTCACATAATTTAATGTTCAACTCAAAATTACTATTTGCTACAAATTATCTAAGATGTATTCAATAGAAACATATTAAGGAGTAAAAAAGCAGGATCTAAAAATAAAAATAACAGAGAGAATTAAGAGGATTTAAGTCAAACAATTATAAAAACTTCAGATCTTATTGGTGGGGGTGGGCAGAAATTTGGTTGATTATAAGAATAAAGGATCATGGCACAAAAACAGACACATAGACCAATGGAATAGAATAGAAACCCCAGAATTAGACCCACAAAGGTATGGCCAACTAATCTTTGACAAAGCAGGAAAGAATATGCAATGGAAAAAAGACAGTCTCTTTAACAAATAGTGCTGGGAGAACTGGACAGCAACATGCAGAAGAATGAAAACAGACCACTTTCTTACACCATTCACAAAAATAAACTCAAAATGGATAAAGGACTTGAATATGAGACAGGAAACCATCAAAACCCTAGAGGAGAAAGCAGGAAAAAACCTCTGACCTCAGCTGCAGCAATTTCTTACTTGACACATCTCCAAAGGCAAGGGAATTAAAAGCAAAAATGAACTATTGGGACCTCATGAAGATAAAAAGCTTCTGCACTGCAAAGGAAACAATCAACAAAACTAAAAGGCAACCAACGGAATGGGAAAAGATATTTGCAAATGGCATATGGGACAAAGGGCTAGTATCCAAATCTATAAAAAACTCACCAAACTCCACACCCAAAAACCAAATAATCCAGTGAAGAAATGGGCAGAGAACATGAATAGACACTTCTCTAAAGAAGACATCCAGATGGCCAACAGGCACATGAAAAGATGCTCAACGTCGCTCATCATCAGGGAAATACAAATCAAAACCACACTGAGATACCACCTCATGCCAGTCAGAGTGGCTAAAATGAACAAACCAGGAGACTATAGATGCTGGAGAGGATGTGGAGGAACAGGAACCCTCTTGCACTGTTGGTGGGAATGCAAACTGGTGCAGCCACTCTGGAAAATAGTGTGGAGGTTCCTCAAAAAATTAAAAATACACCTACCCTATGACCCAGCAATAGCACTGCTAGGAATTTACCCAAGAGATACAGGAGTGCTGATGCAGAGGGGCACTTGTACCCTAATGTTTATAGCAGCACTTTCAACAATAGCCAAATTATGGAAAGAGCCTAAATGTCCATCAACTGATGAATGGATAAAGAAATTGTGGTTTATATACACTATGGAATACTACATGGCAATGAGAAAGAATGAAATATGGCCTTTTGTAGCAACGTGGATGGAACTGGAGAGTGTTAGGCTAAGTGAGATAACTCATGCAGAGAAAGACAGATACCATATGTTTTCACTCTTTTCTGGATCCTGAGAAATTTAACAGAAGACCATGGGGGAGGGAGGGAAAAAAAAAAAAGGTTAGAGAGGGAGGGAGCCAAAACATAAGAGACTCTTAAAAACTGAGAACAGGGGCGCCTGGGTGGCTCAGTGGGTTAAGCGACTGACTTCAGCTCAGGTCATGATCTCGTGGTCCGTGGGTTCTAGCCCCATGTCGGGCTCTGTGCTGACAGCTCAGAGCCTGGAGCCTGTTTCAGATTCTGTGTCTCCCTCTCTCTGACCCTCCCCCGTTCATGCTCTGTCTCTCTCTGTCTCAAAAATAAACGTTAAAAAAATTTTTTTTTTTTTAAAAACTGAAAACAAACTGAGGGTTGATGGGGGGTGGGTGATGGGTATTGAGGAGGGCACCTGTTGGGATGAGCACTGGGTGTTGTATGGAAACCAATTTAACAATAAATTTCATATAAAAAAAAAAGAAGAAAGGATCAGAAATATTCCCATGTCCAGCACAGATTGGGCACATTTTCTCAGTAATATATAATTTTTACCCTTAAGTTATGTAATTAAAGCTCACGCTACTGGTTTAAAAAAAATAGCTTCCCGAAATTTATTTCAAGCTTTCCTTTGCTTTCCCATAATTCAGTTTGTAAATAAAGAACTTAAAAAAAAAAAAAGAAAGAAACAGAAGCAAGTAATAATGAATAACTGTCATTCTCTCTCACGAACTTGAGTGCCAAGGTTCCTCCCTCATGGAAATCTGAGTTACAAATCTCTAAAAACAGGAGTTCCTAATGGAGACAGCAACAGGACAAAAGGCACCACTATAATTTGATAAGGACTTACTTAGTCAAGCCTATCATTTTAAATAGGGTAAAAGGTTTTAAACATACTTGTTTAAAAATGATTTATTAGACCACCACTGACACCAGTAAGATTAAAGACAGCATTCGCTAGTTATTTAGATAAAGGTCTCCATTTTCAAGGAGGTGATAAATTTCTGATACATGTCTTAACAATTGCTGCTGAGGGAAGAATTAGACCCATATTGTAACTCAATCGGCCCACCAGTAACTTCCCAGTTGCCTGGAGTGCCCTCATGGTGACTTTATACTTGCCAAAGATTCAACAATTCGATAGATAAATTCCAGGACCACCCCACTGACAATTTCCCCCTCTCCCTACTTTTTTTGAAAGTTCTTGTAATTTATCATCTCATGCTAATGTCCAGGACTCTCTGAAGAACAACTGCATAAATACCTTTAATTGTGCTGTCCTCTTAAGCATATAAACTACAACTCATCTTAAGTACATCAAGATCACTGGTTATCTCCACTAAAGTTTTAACATGATGTGGCAATCTGAAAGTTCTTCAGTTAACACACCTCAGCAATTTTAGGACTTTCAAAAGCTCTCCTGCTGTTCCTGTGAACTATATAGAGTGTACTAATCTTCCATGGGCATTTTACTTCTCCCTGTTGCCTGTGTGGTTCATTCCATGGAACAATTTGCAAATGGTATCAAAGGTATGAATTTAATTGTATGGAAGAAACTACAGCCCAAATACTAACCCTCAGCTTTCTGTATTTATACTTTCCCGTACAAGGAAATCTAGGGACGATAATACAAAATAAGAGCAATCCTTTACTACTGTGAAAATATGTAACTTCTTTCCCTCCTTCTAAAAAACAAAAGTCTGTAACATGCATAGCCCATGTAAAAGAGGGCATGAAATAGACAAAGGGCAAGCTAAAAGATGACACACCTAGGACAATATTATATTTAAGTATATAAGGAGTGTAAAAAAGAATATCAGGAGATGTATATAAGGAAGTATAGACTCCATTGCTTCAGCAAAGTAGGGAAATTGTTTAATGTAGAACGTTGCTTAAGATTTTTTAACACCTTTCCTTCCAAAAACGCTAGGATATGTGTAAAATCTCTTCTACTGCCACTGCAAAGAATAAAGGTCATAGAAGGGAATAACTTGAGCTAACTAAAAATTTCAAGGTTTATGTTGAAGAGCAAATCTCACTGAATATTAGCGCTGCACTAATATGAACAGTAACACATTAAAAACAAAGATAGCCAGGGCTGGGGCGCCTGGGTGGCTCAGTTGGTTGGGCATCCGACTTTGGCTCAGGTCATGATCTCACAGTCCGTGAGTTTGAGCCCCACGTTGGGCTCTGTGCTGTCAGTTCAGAGCCTGGAGCCTGCTTCGGATTCTGTGTCTCCCTCTCTCTCTGCCCCTCCTCCACTCACGCTCTGTCTCTCTCTATCAAAAAATGAATAAATGTTAAAAACAAACAAACAAACAAAAAAGATAGCCAGGGCTATAGAAATACATATGAAAACTCTGTATTTGATCTATGAACTTTGGTGACTGCAAAATTAGGGACTGTGATTTTTTGTTAATTAATATAAAAACTCTGATATAAGGTTATGTTCATTCCAAAACAGGCTATTATGGAATATGTCCCACCACATCACATCAGATCAGCAGATAATACAGAACCAGTCAAAAGAAATAAAAATCTGAATGTATTTATGACAGAAATATTCCCTTACCACTAACTGGATATAATTTTATAAATTCTCTAAGGAAACAGGTGTGATATTCCATGGTACATGCAATTACTATACATATATATATATATATATATATATATATATATATATGACACACATACATACATTCACACTTAATAGTAATATTGTAAATTCATAAAGCACTGTCATTACTTAAATCCTGTAATTCTCTGGGGAGATTGGCAAACTAGGTGAAAGTAATTAAGGGGTACAAACTTTGAGTTATAAAATGAATAAGTCATAGAGATGTGAAGTACAACATAGGGAATATAGTCAATAATATTGGAATACTTTTGTATGGTGACAGGTGGTAACTATACTTATCATGGTGATCATTTTGTAATGTACATAAATGTTGAATCACTACATTATACACCTAAAACTAACATAATATTGTATGTCAAGTGTGCTTCAATTAAAATAATTAATTAGATTCTATCATTCTCATAAATGCCTTCATTGTCTACATTAAGAACTCTGCCAAATATTTTTAAATATGTAGACCCATTTGCCACTCTGATCCATTCTCTACCCATTTCTACCCTGCGATGTGGCCTGGGAGCCTGATATCCATGGATAGTAACAGCAGGCTCTCCTGTTCTCTGGCTTCCAGTTAGGTTCAGTCAATGGGAAGTAATAGCATGGAAGGCAAGAGGAAAGAGGTTTGGGGGTATTTATTCCACCAGCTACTTCCCTGCCAAACCTTGGGTTGGCAGCAGGTTGGGTCCACTGCTGACAGTGATAATTCACGTTAATTCTTGTTGGGCACTGCTCTTCTACAGCTGTAGGACACAGAAAACTACCTCCTCCCCTCTCGCCTACAGGCCTGCGTGTGGTAAGGGCTCTCCACTGTTGCTACCCTGGGAGGGTCACCATTGCTTGCTGGCTCCCTTAACCCTCTGTGCCTAGGTGTCCACAAATAGTCCCTTCATTCATCTCTCCTCAACTTACCCATCTGAGTATGATGTAACCTGATATTTTCTCTTAAATGAATGGAACCTAATTCAGAAAGCTTCATCTTTACTGAATGAGAAGTGCTCTAATCTAGAAACCTATCTGGTCAGCAGCACATCCTGCTACAACCAAACGGGTTCTGCCAACTCTCTATAAACTGTGGTGACCGTGTTTTCTATACCAACCACTTAGACACATGGCCTCACACAGTATTTTACATTTCTGATCTATGAATTTTGTTTATATGAAAGGTCTTACAAAGATATAAAGCATGAAATAATAGGTCTACATTTCCAGGCTGGTCTTTTCTTCCCATCGCTAAATAACACGTAAGTGAGAGGAAAGGAACATACAAAGCTATAAAACCCTTGGCTTTCAAATATTTTAGGGACAGAGTAATGAGATGATCTTCCCACAGAACTCTAGCATTTTCCATATACTGGGATACCACTTGATTCATTGCTGCTTGTACCCATGGTATGAATTTCCTTTTTATATGAAAAGGACAAACCTCCTGTAAAAATATTTTGAATGTTTCTCATACAAAATCCAAAGAATACCTCCAGAGGAACTGAAACAATATCCCAATGAAAAGGGGGGGGATACACAATAATGAAGGCATGAAAGTACCTTCAACAAAGAAAGACACTTCCCGAAAGGGAAAGTAAGGGCTGGCTGAGGCATTTGAACTCCCTTTATCTATATCCTAACAAATAACACCTCCTGTGCCTTAAATATTTAATGTGAAATCTGTGGATTTATATAGCTTACAAAATGCCAGGGGCTTATTATCTTTACAGTTTGCATGACAGGAATATTCATATCGTTCGATTCCACAGTTTAAGACAACAGGAGCTCCTCCAGGTGCTAATGGCAGATAACTTTCATGTGGCTTCAATAATCCACTAATTATGGAACCCCTCAGGTAGAACAATGTCATTAATCTGATTAAATTATTTATATTGCTGGAAAGCTAAATCTTATTAGGTCTTCGGTATTTTATTTGGTTCTCCACATGGATATGCACAAGGGCAAGACCATCTTTTCTCCAAATGCATTTTCCTGCTGATGCAAGATCACCAACAAGGGTACCCTGAAGTCCAGAATTTTCAAGGTCCTTTTGGAACTCCATTCCTGGGAGTGAGGGCTTCCTACCATGTTTCAGTAGCAGGGCTGTAAGCCATGATAAGATTAAAGCTCTACCAGAGTCACTTACTGTTAAATGTACTGTCTAAATTAAAGTGAAGAGGCTTCATTTCTCCTGAACACATTACTGAGAAGATTATGAAAACCTTAATGCTAAACGTGCCACCCAATTACATTGAACACACACCCCCTTTCAGGTTTTTGGCAACATACTGGCCCATTTTCATATCTGTGCTGGCCAATCAGATGTTTAGTTAGAGGATTAAAGAAGTCTGGAGATTAGATTAAATCCCACTGAATTTGATGGGCTACTCAAAACAAGTACCATTTATCCAAGCACTGTGTGTGAGAGTACTAATTTGTAAAGTGCTTTACAACCCCTAATTTTGAAATGTCATAGGTGGTTCATCTATCATTTCCATTTTACAGTAAGGGACACTAACTCTAGACATACTTTTCTCAGAAAAATCCCAAGGCCAAAAGGAAAAACACATGTTTTTAAAAATGAAAATAAATATACAAAGTGTTTCGGGGAAGGTGGGTGGCTCAGTCAGTTCAGCATCCAACTCTTGATGTCAACTCAGGTCATGATCTCACAGTTTGTGGGTTTGAGCCCCACTCTCAACAGCATAGAGCCCGCTTGGGATTCTCTCTCCCCATCTCTCTGCCTCTCCCCTGCCCATGCTCTCACTCTCAAAATAAATAAATAAACTTTAAAAAAAAAAAAAACCTCTATAAAAAAATAAAAATACAAAGTGTTTCAAGTCTTATATTTGATCAAATCAATTAGCTGATAGTTTCTACTGAAACTTTCCTGAATCTAAGTGTCCCATGTCTACTTAAATTTCTGTTAAGTTTCTCACTTCCCAAATATTCTTTCTTCTTTCAACATTTCCAAAACACTGGGAAAAGCTGTAATAAGCCTTTCTCTTGTAGCCCAGGGCTTTCTTTTAATAGATATGTGGTCAAGACGCACAGCCAATCCAGCTTCCAGCTAAATTTAAATCATATACTAGGAATAGAATTCATGATCTTATGTTACAAAAACACCATCCTCTAATAGGGCTCGTAGGACTTCAAACAACTCTATTTTGTTCTTGGACCAGCTGCTAGAAGGCACCGGAGAAATAAGCCTCTGCTCAAATTCAGTCCCAACTAACCACAGTAACTCAGAACCAGTAAGTGCCAGCATCTACCCCACCTGCATGAGCTTTCCAATTACATTCTCAGAGACAGGCTTTTGGGCCAAGCGTGTTTTGAGAGGCTGCAGGCCACACACAGTAAATCCTAGAGCAGTAGGCCAGGGGTCTATCTGTCCCAGATTTCCCTCCATGCAAAAGTGACTGTACATGTACCTGCACCACCTAGATTCCTCTCCAGAAATGAGGGATCTAGTCCACCGGTACTGGTAATGTTAGAAGGCAGACAGCCCTTAACTGTCAGCCCCATATAAGGATTGCTTCTGCTGAAGGTGCTCAAGATCACCCCACTCCTAGGCAGCCCACATCCACTGAATAACGGATGTGGTGGTTATGAAGGCCCTGCTCCTTTTCCCAAGCCAGAATGATTCTGAGGATCAGTCCAGCTTCAGAGCTCCCCATGGGCTGGCTGAGGTTTCCACTGAAAATGAAATGCTTTTCAACTTCTCCCTCTGCCCAATCCTGCTTCCTCCTCTTCCCTTTCACGGTTTCAGACGCCTAGAGCACTCCCGAATCAACCTCATGCATGTTCATTTCCACTGAGTCTGCTTCCCAGAGCAGCTCAACCTGGAACAATGTTTCATCGCTATATTTCCTAAGAATTCTCTGGGTCAAAGAGCATTCTCTGCCTCTTCAAGTTCTTCTGGGTTAAATCAGGATGTCTAGGACTAAATTTGCTCAGACTCATATAATAAAAGATGAGAAGAAATGGGTCTAGTCCCAGAAGAAGATGGGAAGAAGAGAACCAAAGAGGCAGTATGTAAATGGGCACTAAATATATTATTTTCTTACAAGACAGACTTCTTTGGGGATAAATAAAATAGGAATGTTGAAATTAACAGGCACCAGGGGTGGCTTAGTACTTAAAAGAATACTCTGCTTCTCCTTTAGCCCTGGAGACTGACATGTTGTCAAGTACATGGTACCAACCCATTTAACGGATGGGATGGACCAGGCTGAAATCCAAAACCAGAACTGTATGGTGTAGCCCATTCCTGGGGACTGTCATTAGTACCTGGATGCATGGTAATGGGGAGGTTTGTATTCTAAGCCACCAAGAGAATTCCTCTTCTGAGGAATTCTGAAATCAGTTCATTTACAAGTGCTCCCAAATACTATGTGCTCTACATCAGGTTCCCTGGAAGCCAAGTCTGAGACGGGGTATACTGCACAAGTGATTTTATAGCAATATAGGGGACATGCTCGCAAGTAAAATCCGTAAGGGAGGGATGGAAGAAGTCAAGATGCCGGTTCTGCTGAAGTCTACCCTTTGTCTGCTCCCACAGGGAACTCTGGAACGTGAATAGCAACACAGAGTTGTCCCACCCTCAGCAAGGAGCCTAGACTTTTTCACTCCCGTATCTGTCAGTCATTGGCTACGGGCTGTCCTCGGTTGGGATGGGGATGGCAGGAAGCACACCTCCTGAGCATTTTTAGATGAGGTCGCTTCTCAGGCCTGAGTTGTCTGCAGCCCGCTCTTACAGCAGTGGCAGACAGGCACACTGGCCCCACAAAGGGAATTCTCAGTGGGGCCAGCAGCGTTGACTACATGGGGCAAATACCATGTGCAAGGTGCCACGCAGGCAAGAAATAAAACTGTAAGACTAGATCACAACAAACATTGCCTCAGTGCCCTCCTATATCCCCACATCTATTCTAGGCTAGCCATTAAGGGTTTGGCCCTGTCATGGGATATCCCTAGAGAATAAGCTCTGTTCCTGTTGGAAGGACCCTGCAGGGATTCCTACAGGGTCTAAAGGAGAAGGATCAAATGAGAAAACATAAAAGAAAAGGTAGCGCTCACTCAGACATTTTTCAAGAATTATGCCTTCCCAAATTGATCATACAGAATGATCCTTTAAAAAACTGTGACTTTTATCAATAAACTTCCTTCATGGTTTATATTATTCTTATTGGTCAAGTCATTTGGAGTGTGTGATAGTAGTAAAAAGTCCTAATATTCAGAAATAAACTAAAATATCTTGATTAAATTCCAACTGCAGAGTCCTAACATTTTACTTATCTAAATCAAATGTTTAGCCTAAAATGAAGCTAACCTCACCCAATGCCTGAATGAAAGGCTCAAGAAACGATTTCCAACACCTTTACATCACTATCCAACTAATTCCAGTGCCAGGAAAGGAAGGTGTGGATCCAGTCACTAAGTCCTCATGTTGGGTTGGGCTAAACACTGACCTCAAAGTACTTTAATTTTCCACTGTTCCCTCATATTTGAGAGATTTGAACTACATGGCTCATTTATTCCAGGACTCAAACACTTGAGTACCTGAATACCTAGCATGTGCTAGACCGTGTACTAAGAGCTCAGGACAGAATGATAAACAAGAAAGACAAAGCCAGAGCCCTGGCAGAACTCAGGATCCAGGAAAGAAGACAGCATAAGTAAGTTCACAACTGTGATTGTGATAAATGTCACGAAGGAAACAAAAGGTGAGAAATTATAAAATAAAAGAACAGAGATATTTTAGATTAAATTTTTTATGGAAGGCATCTACAAAGAGGTAATACTGAAGCTGAGATCTAAAGATAGTAAGGAGCCAACCCTGTAAAGACAGAAGGAATAGACTGTGCCAAGGTTCTGGAGTAAACTCAGCATGTTTAAGAAACTTTAAGAAAGATTACAGTAGATCAGGTATAATGAGCAAGCTGTACAGAGGCACAAAATGAGCTTGGAAAGATCCAGATCATGTAAATCAGAAGAAAGGATGCAGATTTTACACCCCAAGAACACTGGGAAGCCACGGCAAGTTTTTAAACAGGAGTGGAACATTATCCACTTTACATATTGGCTCACACTAGTTGCTGCATGGAGAACTGACAGAAGGTAAGAGTAAGACACAGGAGATATGTAGGAGGCAATGTTGTAGCATAGCAAGAAACCGTGGTAGTCCAGTTAGGGTACTGGTGGTGGCAGCAGAAAGAAAACAAGTTTTGGAAGTGATGACATAATCTGATATATTGGTTATGGTTTGGATGTGAGGGAGTGCTAAAAAGGAAAGAAAATTCAAGAAGGATTTTCGTGTTTCTAACATACACAACACCAGGACGGTGATGCCATTTACTTCTGAAGACTGGTGAATAAGAAGGAAAAGCTTTGGGATGGAATCAAGAATTCACTTTGGACAAACTAAGTTGCTTAAGAGACATACTAGAAAATATGTCAAATAAGCAGCTAAATATATACATTTAGCAATCACTGGAAAGATTTTGTCCATTTATCATCATTATCTTATTATTATTATTAATTATGATTATGATTGTGATTATAATTAGAGAGCACTTAACCCCCTGAAGACAGTTTCTTCATGAATAAAATGAAATAATATGTGGGTAAGCACTCTGTAAACACACATTAAATGTATGGATATTGTATAAGAGACTCTTAAATACAAAGAACAAGCTAAGGTTGCTGTAAGGGTGTTGGGTGGGGGAATGGGCTAAATGGGTGATGGGCGTTAAGGAGGGAACTTGTTGGAATGAGCACTGGGGTGTTATATATAAGTGATGAATCACAGAGTTCTATTCCTGAAATCATTATTATACTATACATTAGCTAACTTGGATATAAATAAATAAATAAATACATACATACATACATACATACATACATACATACATAAATATTGTATGTATGAATAATATTCAGTATTTCAATTAAAAACCCATTCTTTTTACTTAAGTCCCTCACATATGCAACACACCAGTAATACTCACACATGGCTCCCATAGATCACAGTGATTATACCAATCCATAACAGTTAAATCATTGAGAATTCTTCTTTTGGAAGTCTATAATGTGAACTGGCTCTAGATTATGATATCTACATGTCTGTTCCCAACAGATATCTGGTGTTTCCAAGGAGACTGAAGAGGCATATATAAAAAAATACTGCTGAGCATTGAGAGAGAGAAGGGAACCAAATTAATTGCCAAGCAAAGCTCACCTCCAGCGCATGTCAAATATCAGTAAATATTAAGGGTTCAAGGGAAAGGACTCACTTCAATGGATGATAAAAGTCTATAGAAAGATACTTTTTCTTATACTTCACCTTCCTTATCATATTAACCTACGGAATATTTTCTCCAAGTAGAAACAAAAAGTATTTTCCTGTTAGAAGTTCCTTTAGATATAAAGAACACTCCTCTGGCCTCTGAAGAACATACTTCCAGTAAGATGCAAAGTGAATGCTGAAGTTCCAGTAACTTCTGAGGGGTTAACCCTATTTATACAAGACTCTGTCTCTTTGAACAGACCTTCTGGAGTCATAACCAGACTAATTAATCCTCTCCATGGAATTGCTCTGGCAGACAGAGTCTGGTGCCAATATTAAAAAATATATAGACATAGACAAGAAAGGTACTGTAGTTTTATCACCAAGAACCCTAAACTGACAACCAGATAAAGTGATCAATGATAATAAAGCAAAACTTTTGGAAATCTGTCATGGTAGCAGGAAATGTTTATCTCAGTGACCAATTTCTACAACAGACTTGGTTAATTTGGCTCCTTTCAAGAACCAGTTAAAAGATAAAATGTATTATTGCAGCTATTGTTGGTAGCGATAGTGGCATTTTCAGAAACTTCCTCTTCTTTGTCTTTGCCGTGCACTCTGAAGACACCTTTCAGAAGCATAAATTCAAAATATCATAAAATTTATTTATTAAATTAAGCTTTTAAAATTCTTTTTACATTTAATTAATTTAATTGTTTACTTAAAGATGGTCAAGACTAAGGTCTTACCAAAATACCAATTGCTAGAATTCATTACTGTGAAGAATTTCTGGTGTATCTCTGAAAATGTGAAGCTTATGTGACTAGAACTTGAGATAGACAAGCAAAAGGCTTTCTGAACTCAGGGTCATGTGGTGGGATAGGGGGTAGGAAAATGAATCTCTCCGGGGAGAGAGGCATTTCCCCACAAATTTTGTAGATGTATCTCCAGAGTGAAGTTCACAAAATCTTGTTTGCATTTATTTTTATTTCTTCCTTTTTATTGCTGTATATATTTAATGGTGTACATAGTACACTGGAACATCTAGTTTAAATAAATAAAGTATATTTATAGATATACATTATAAATATACATGTATAGTATAGTTACATACTTATAATAGTTTTCTGATAATACTTCTAATTTTTTCCGAATAATGATAAATGATCCACATCTTTGGAGACCCCTGCTCAGAATCCCAGGGTATGACCAGTGATGCTTTAAATACATACACAAACTGACTTGCCCTGAAACCCTTTTCATGAGTATTGTAACCACTGCAAAGACTCTGATTCAGAACCAAACTGTGACTTTCTGCAAATTCAGAAAAGGAGTCCTTTTTCCAGGTGGACCTGCTGAGCAGAGCTTTGAGAACTGAGCAGGGGCCAGATTGCAGCCCCACTCACCCCAGCAGATATTCTTATGCAGTGAACAAACTGCACAAACATCCAAATGCGTGGGCCCTGCATGTTCCACTTTCAAAGAACATGCTCAGAGCAATCACACCTCCCGCCTCCATCTGGCTAAACTTCTGGGCAGTGGCCCCAACAGCCTCACAGTTCCTTGGTGAATTTGTTTGTAGAGTCCAGAGTCTGATTCTCAGCCTTACAGCCTTAGAAAAGAGATGCTGTAAGCACTGAGGAGAGATTCATTTACTTTAACCCAAGTCACAAAGTTATCAAATTTACGATTTTGACTCAAGAAAGTATCACAGAAACCAGAATTCTCTGTACAAGCAACAATGAGCACATCTCCTTGTCATAACCAAAATTATAGGGGAAGGCAAGTTATAATCAGAAAGAAAGTACCCATCAAATGAACCAAAAGCAGATGGCATCAGGTCAAGATGGGCAGATGTCTATAGACAGTAGAAATGGTTTTACCAACAGGAACTAAAGTGCACTAGCTACAACTATTTGGATCCATCTCCATATTAGATGTGTTCTCACCAAGAGCTTTAACAATACAACCAGCAAACTGAACTGAACAGCCACTGGCTATCAGGCTTTCTTCCTATACAGTGTTTGAAAAGCCACAGCCAATGTGTACGTCTCACTGATTCTCCTAGGTACATCCCTGGATGATAAAACATCCCCTCTCTCTTTCTTTTTGTTTTCTCTTTACATATGTTATGATGCTAAATTAGGTTTCGATAAATCCGAGAGGGAAAGCCTTCCTTCACAGGATGCTGTGAAGCTTAACTGTTAGCTATTGGCTTAACGTTTAACTTTCCAAGGAAGTCCAATTGTTTTGGAACTTCTTCATGGTACCACACTGTACCCTCTCCCAACGAAGTGCCAGAAACAATGTGCTGCTCGTACTGCCTCCAGAACTGCAAGAACTTTTGACTGACAATGGTCAGTTTCTCTGCCAGGAGTCAGGCAGTCATCTACACATCTATAGAGTCTTTGGTCAACTACGGCCAGTCATGTGGCCCTCCTCATTATTAAGACATTTCTACCATGCAGTCTTCCTGATAACTAAGAACATCAGCATGGCAGACATTCTGATAAATGTATTATTATAATTTTGGCAACCAACAGTGATGTAATAAGGAGAAAGTGATGTGTTTAGACTTGTCTGAAAATAAACTCTACCAGGGGAAAAATGTGCCCATTCATGAAGCTGTTTACACTAATAGGGCCCAAGAGAAGAAACTTATTTATCTACAATCCAAAAAATTTCTCTGAATGATAAGTTTGACCTCAGTTTCATGTCAGAGTTTAGTGGAAGAATGTATCCCTATGTATTTTCATTTTCCTGTTAACATATGCTACACTTAGAGAAAATAAATAAGTAAAAACTAAGTCAAGTCAGTGAAGTCAACAAATCGATGTGAATTAGTTATTCATGTTTCAAAGTTGGCAGCAAAAAATGATTGCCAGAAAGTACAGGGCCTCATAGATAGACACCCAAAGTCAGCTGTTTTCCGTAAACATAGCTTCTAGACGGTTTATAACACATCCTTGGACCAGAGTTTTGGACCATTGCTCAGTTTTCTCATTAGATCTCCTCCACGTGCATAAAATGTCTCTTTTCATTTTAGTGAGTGTGAACTGGCTGCCTATTCCTCATAATGATCATTTTTTATCTTTGAACAAGTTGTTAAATTTGTTATTGATCATGCATGAAAATAACTATCTGGCCTGAAACCTGGAAAAATTTATCAGACTTTACTAGTAGATGCTATTTTTGAAAGTAAAATAACATCTATTACTTAGAACCATATTAAACTATTCACACCTCTTCAAGAATTGTGATTTTCAGATTCCTATTTATACAGAAAATAGCATTTAGTTTCTTTTATGCCAGAAGCACTGGACTAGACGGTGGGGAAAATAGGAAAGCAAATTAGGCCAGGTTCCTGCCTCCAGGAATCTGACACTCTACAAGCAGCAATAGGTGAGGCATGTATATACATGGCTCTACTGTGAGGCAGCATGACATTGGGGTCATGTAAAGAAGGACCAAGTACACTGAGAATTCAGAGGGAGCCTCACTTCCAGCAGCTTTGGTCAGGGAATGCTTTCACCACAGACGAGGAGGCATCTGAGTTGGGCATTAAGCCACGAGTCAGATTTCAGAAGGCACAGATGGGGGGAATGAAGCATCGCAAGCAGACGGAATGGCATGAGCAAGGACAGAAGTAGAAAAGTACAGGGAACAAACAGTGATCCAATTTGGCTGGACCATGGTGTACCACAGGGGGTGGTGGTGCTTGGGAGTAAAGGTAAGTTGAGGTTAAATTGTGAAGGGTTTTGAATACATGGTGACAGAGAATAAACTCTTTGGAGAGCAATTGAAAAAAAAGTGAATGTCTTTATTAGAATGCATTTTAGAGCACTGATCCAGCAGTGCGGTGTGGAACCGAGGGGGAGAGAGGAAGGCAGGGGAGCAGCGGTTAATGTATTTCATATATGAGATGACTAGTGGGCTTCCCAACAGACTGCAATGAACAAAGGAGTCTGAAAAGCAGCAGGAATTTCTCTGTGTGCCATCTTTCACTCAACCTATTTTCCCCCCTTTCTGGCTATAGGAGTCAGAAAAGTCAAAGTCCACAGAGGGGTTCATCAGTCCAAAATACCAGATGTGACTTCTAGGGAACTACAGTATCTGAAGAGGTCAGAGGTGAGTGCCGAAGTCAAGTTGCAGAGCTATACTTCTAGAACGAGAAAAATAAGAACAAGCACAATGCAAGGCAGTCCAGAGCAATTTGAGGGTAGGAAGAAAATCCTGCCAGATTGCCTAGAACGATTTTTTAATTTGGTGTTTTCTGATGATTAAAACATTTGTGGGGCGCCTGGATGGCTCAGTCGGTTGAGCGTCCGACTTCAGCTCAGGTCATGATCTCACGGTTTGTGGGTTCGAGCCCCACATCGGGCTCTGTGCTGGCAGCTTGCTCAGAGCCTGGAGGCTGCTTCAGATTCTGTGTTTTCTTCTCTCTCTCTGCCCCTCTCCTGCTCATGCTCTGTCCCACTCTGTCTCTCAAAAATAAATAAATGTAAAAGAATTTAAAAAATCTGTGGAAGCATATTTTGGGCCACATGGATAACCACCTTACTAATGAGTGCTTCCACTCTATTTCAATGCCTGCGCTTGCATTTTCCTATTGCATTGACGTCCGGTAGTAGTATTGTAACTTGCATGTGCTAATGCAGAGAAAGCAGACCGGGAATTAATAGAAATGGCATACTGTGCCAGTTGTAAGCCGAAGGAAATCCTGGTTAACTAAGTGAATTGTTTGACTAAAGAAATGGGAAAACTTGTCCACGATACAAAACTAGGTAGAACTTAATAAAGGCTCAGAGTCCACTGTAATCAACAACTAAGTTTTCTTAAATCAGTGTCGAATCCAGATTTCATTGGCTTGGTAATTTTCTTGATATTTAATTTGCAAATGCATTTTGATTTTATAACTGGCTATCATCTATAACCATAATGAGCTTATACTTACAGTTACATTTGCATGTATTTAAGTACCATTATTTTAAAACAAGATCAGTTAATTCGATGTGGGAAGAATGAGTGAAAGTTTTTTTATTAAAGTGGGCCTATATATTACTAATGTTGGGAAAACATGTATTTTGGCTCACAGCTTGCTTTTAGAGTAGAGGTATGGTTACTGTTTGCTTAAACTGTCATGGTAAAAAGGACACTCATATTAATATTCTTGAGAGTGAAACCTGTGCACTTCTCAAGCTGTAAGCTTCCAAATTAAAATACATAATGAAAAAGTAGTACTTAGTACCTGTTTGTGGCATTGAACTAGTTTATTTACTACGTGATTTAACAAAATAAACCCTCCTTTTGAAGCTATAGGATAAAACAACTAAACCCACATTTTTTAAATGTCTACTATAGAAGAAATTCTCCAATATTTTTCAATTTTGCTTTTATTCCATCTTAATTCCAACAGCAGATAGATCAGAGAATATAAAATAATATATATTTCATTATGGTAGCTGAACAGGCAAATAAAATCAGTGTATCAGTCAGCACTAGGATTATATTATTTTTAGCCTGGCTGCTATGAAGTTAGGGTTAGTGGGATTCTCTGTTACATTAACTGGCTACCAATACTGCTAAGTGTAATTAGCACCACTATTCATATCTCAACCCACGTGTGAGTCTGGCACACCTGTTGTCCTAGCCCAGGGTATCAACTGAGCAACAACCAACTGATATCCTGAGTTACGTTAAACATAGTTAGTAGTATTTCTGACATGTTTTCAAAGTATTGAGACTTTTTTCTCATTGCTGGGATCGTGTAAAGAAATACATAATTTCCCATGAGCTTCACAAAATGTTAGCTAAGTCGTTTTTAAACTATCTCTATGAGATATTAATCCTAGTATCTATTTTATATAGTTTTGGGAACAAGAGTCAGGATGTCTGAAGCTTTAACACTCTTTGGCTCATCACATTCTTAAGGTTTCCTCTGTGAATAAAACTCTCATAGGAAACATTTCCAGCAAGTGGTGGAACATACACGACAATTTAAGACTGACCGATTTTAGAGCTGGAAAAATTAATGTGCAGTACTAGTTTTTATATGAAGATAAATATCTTAAATAAAATGCATTGTTAAATGTACTTATCTAGCATAAATACAGAATCTAAGGCATACCAAATAATCACAAATTTCTGAATTAAAAAAGTATAGGTTTCTATCCCATCTTTTGACTGCTCACAGCGCCCTCTTAGTCTCTCAGTCAATTCCCATGCTCCCAATACCACTGACAACTGGTCTAGGAGAAAAAGAGCCATAACATAGTCAAGCTTTGATACAATGTTTCTTCTTTTTTCTCAGAGCCCTCCATTTCCACTCAGCTCTGTTCTCCTTTCTAGAAGCAAACTCAAGTAACTGGTTTTTCCAGATCTCAAATTTGTTTTATACTAAACAAATCCCTGCAGTTCCCAATCAATTCATGCTGTCCTTTCATGCCAATTCTGCAAGATTCAGGAACCTGCTTTTCTAATGGGGGCAGCTTATTTTCAACCAACAATATGCACCTAGAGTCATGAAAAACAGTCCTGTAATCCACCATCTCCCTATTCAATGTAAATTAAGGCACCTCAAGCCTTTCTACTGCTCCCAAATGTCCAAATGTCTTTTCCATCCCCCTGTTTTAGTGCCAGAAATATTATCATTAGCCCTAACCTTTGGGATAAAGTATTACACTCTGAACACTCCTATTAAATTTAAAATTATGAAGGCAACATATTGATCCATTATTAAACAGATGTGTGCAACAGAATCATCTGGTGGAGATTTTCAAAATGCACATATTGAGCCTCACCTTCCAGAATATGTAGCTTAGTAGGAAACGCTGAGGTTATGGCATGTTGAGACAGAAGCATTCTAGGCCACTTTGATGTTCGTCCTAGCTTTAGACACACTGAAGTAATCCCTCAGTAAGCACCCAAACACAGTAGAATTAGTCTTTGTTAAGTGCCATGAAAGAAGAAGAAAAAGAGTAAGTAAGTTTGATAGTAAGATGGCAGTTAGTGAGGAAAAAAGTGGGCCAGAACAGTCTGCTTTAGGGGGAAAAGAAAAAAAAAGCCCTAGGAATCTAAGGGACAGTATGAAGAAATTAGACCTTGGAAGAAGTGAGGGGGATTGGGATAAGTAAATGGAAGAGAAGTTTTGAAACTACTTCCTAATTTCACATAGTTTAAACAGAACTCCAGTACTGAAATTTCCAGACTTAACTTCTTTATAACTGTGATAAACAGTTGGGGGGGTCCTCAGAAAGTTAAATTATAAAATTATCAAATGAATACAGCAACTCTGTTCCTAGACACACACCCAAAAGAATTGAGAACAGGTGTTCAAATATTTGTACACAAACATTTGTAGCAGCACAATCCATAGTAGCCAAAGGGTGGAAACAAAATGCCCGTCAACCAATGAATGAATAAATAAACATAGTATATTCATACAACAGAACACCATTCAGGCCCAACAAGGCATGAAGTATGATACAAGCAAAACATAGATGGACATTTTTGAGTAAAAGAAGCCAGACGCAAAAGGCCATATATTATATGAATCTTTTTATATGAAATATCCATTAAAGCCAAATCCAGAGACAGAAATCAGGTATAGCAACTGCAAGGGGCTGGGGGTGGAGGTAGGGATAGGGAAACATGGGAATGGGAAGTGATGCTAATGTGTACAGGGTTTCCTTCTGTGGTGATGGAAAAGGTTCCAGAACTAGATGGTAGTGATGGCTACACAACAGTGTGAATGTACTTAGTGCCACTGGAATTTTGATATGTGCATTTTACCACGATTTTTTACTGAAGAATAATTGGTATACAATGCTGCATTAGTTTCAGGTGTACATCACAGTGATTTGATATTTATATACATTATAAAATGCTCCCCATGATCAGCCTAGTTACCATCTGTCACCATACAAAGTTGTTACAATATTACTGGCCATATTACCTATGCTGTATATTACATCCCTGTGTCTTATTTATTTTATAACTAGAATTCTGTACTTCTTAATTCATCTCTCTTTATTATTTCCTTTCTCCTTCTACCCCCCTCCCTTCCGACAACCATTGGTTTGTTTTCTGTATTTATGAGTCTGTTTCTGTTTTGTTTGATTTGTTCATTTGTTTGTTAGATTCCACATAGAAGTAAAATCATACAGTATTTGTCTGTCTCTGGCTGACTCATTTCACTTGGCATAATACCTCCCCCAGGTCCATTCACCACAACTTTTCGAGTGCTTTATAACTATGCTGTCTTTCATTCAAACACTGCCCCTCCTATAAGAACTCTGAAGAAATGCACTCACCAGTGAGATTCACATGGCCTTCTTTCTATGTTGAATTCACAGACAGTGCTGAACAGGTGCGAACAGGAAACACCGGACAAGTGCAGCATCTCACATTACCCTGTGCCCTGGATAAGGAGATGAGTAAAGGACAGGGATAAGAACATTTGAACAGTGTGGGTCCCTAAATGTCACTGGGGTTTACGTGATTAAACCTTGCCTACCCTCTGGAAACTTCGTGGATTGGCAGGCAATGACTATAGTATGCACCCTGCAATTTAAACTCAACCCAACGGAAAGGAGGATTCCAAAGCAGATGAAATGCCAAAGAAAATTCCCTGTGAGCAGGTACCACCTGTACCCTTATAGTGTCCCAGCAAGGATACAAAAGAGCCTGTTATGGGGCGCCTGGGTGGCTCAGTCGGTTAAGCAGCCAACTTCAGCTCAGGTCACGATCTCGCGGTATGTGAGTTCGAGCCCCGCGTCGGGCTCTGTGCTGACTGCTCAGAGCCTGGAGCCTGTTTCAGATTCTGTGTCTCCCTCTCTCTGACCCTCCCGCACTCATGCTCTGTCTCTCTCTGTCTCAAAAATAAATAAAGGTTAAAAAAAATAGAGTCTAAAAAAAAATTTAAAAAACAAAAAAACAAAAGAGCCTGTTACTCCATTATGCCACCTAATGCAGCCTTATTCCACATCTACAATGCAGAAATGTGAAAAAATGAAATTATTTTCTGGGGAATTCGGAGAATTCCCTAACTACCTAATTACTGGCCTCCAAAGTATTCAGCTTTGAGACCTGAACAGCAGAGAAAAATATATCTCTCAAAAATAATCTTCTGATTATAGAAACAGTCCTTCAATTCATTTCTCTATGGCTGCTCTCTATGGATTTTCACAGTAGCCAGGTCCTCCCTTCATAGCTAGGCACAGCTGATTATCTTTGTTCTCACTTTAGATAACGTAGATAAGCAGAATGCATTGCCAGGTATACATGTGAGTGAACATAACAGGAAACAAAATTTGTAGGTAGAATTCAAGTCCTATAAATATCTTTTAAGAGCAGGTTGAATGGAAGTTCATTCAACAACATGTTTACAAAGATTGTTCTAAGGTAACAGGATTATTGGTAGTACATAGCTATTTTTTCCTTCTTTTATATATTCCAGTATGTCTGAATTTACTACAGCAAGTACCTATTCTGTTTTTTTGTTGTTATTAAGGAAAAAATATGGTATTATTTTTTTGGCTATATGTTAAGTGAAAGAACATGTAAAAAAGAGTACATGTATATGGAGGCTCAAGAAAATTGTTATTGTGACTGTTCTATTTTCTCATATCTTTACCTATCTCTGGCTGGCTTACATCTTTCTGGCTATTGCTTTCTCAATAATAGTTTCTTAACTTTTGGTATCTTTTGTTTCTTTGATTATTACCAGACTTTTTCTGGAAGATGTTGAATCAATAAAGTAGTATATAGGTCTAGAAGATAATAGTTAGGAAATGAAACAGTCCGATGAAAGAAGTCAACAGATTCTTCTTTCATAGAACTTTGTGTTGAAGTATAATATACTTAAGAGAATAATGCATAAATCAAAACTATATGTATTGGGGTGCCTCGGGTGGCTCAGTCAGCTAAGCATCTGACTTCAGCTCAGGTCATGTTCTCATGGTTTGTGTATTCAAGCCCCACATTGGGTGATCTCGAGCCCCACTTCAGGTGAGCCCAAGACCCACTATGGGTGAGTCCTGCTTCTCTCTCTCTCTCTCTCCCTTTCTCTCTCTCTCCCTTTCTCTGTCTCTCCCTCTCTCTCTGCCTCTCACTCACTTGTACCCTCTCTCTTAAAACAATAAAAAGAAAGAAAGAAAGAAAAAAAGAGGAAGTAGACATATCAATCACAAAATGAACATTAAGTGTAACTGCCACCCAAATAATGGAACAGATCATGAATAGCACCCAGAGACCCCCCCACATGCCTTCTCCATACCCTAACTCCACCCTCCTTTTCCAAGTTAACCACCATCTTGATCTCCAGCACCACAGACCAGCTTTGACTATTTTTAAACATTATATAAAGGAATCATACAGTATATACACTTACATGTCTGCCTTCTTCCATGTAACATAATGTTTGTCAAGTCTATCTGTGTTGTATGTAACAGTAGTTTCATTTTTGTTGTTTTATAATATTCTATTGTATAAATATACCACAATTTAATCATTGATCCTATTGTTGGTAGATATGTGGGTTGTTTACAGTTTGGTTATATTTAAAAAATACCACTATGAACATATTTATTTATGTTTTTTAGAGGACCATACTATGCACTTCTGTTGAGTATACACTTGAGAGTGAATTATTGGGTCATAGGGTAATTGGGTGTTCAGCCATAAGTGATATTGCCAAAGAGTATTACAAAATGGTTGTGCCAATTTGCATTCCCACCAGCTCTGTAAGATAAAGATCTATTTGCTCCACATTCTCACCAACTCTCGGAATTTTCCAAATTTTATTTATTTATTTGTTTGTTTGTTTGTTTGTTTTTGAGTAGGCTTCATGCCCAGCACAGAGCCCAACACAGGACTTGAACTCATGACCCTGAGATCAAGACCTGAAATGAGATCAAGAGTCAGATGCTTAATCGACTGAGCCACCCAGGCGCCACTCCAACTTTTTAATTTTAGCCATTCTACATATTATCAGTACTACAGGTATCAATACTACATTATTATATCTTTGTGATTTTAATTTGCATTTCTGTGATGAAATATAATGAGACTATGGACCTTTCATATGAGTCCTGGTAATTTGACTATTGTCTTTTGTGAAATGCCTGTTCAAGTATTTTGCCCACTCTTCTATTGGGTTGTCTGTATCTTTCTGTATACACACACACACACACACACACACACACACACACACACACAAGCTTTTCAACAGGGATATTTATTACAAATGTATTCTCTCTTCCAGGGGTATGCTTCTGTCAGGGTGGGGAGCAGATCATCTTAATGCATCATGGAGAAAGGTGATCAGAGCTGAAATATAGTTCCTGTGGCAGATGGTCTATTTTCACGTCATTTATTTGTAAGATTCAGCCCTTCAGAATCCCAAATGAAAGGCTTTATTCTTGGCAGGCCCTTAATTCCAATTATTTCATCCCAGCCTCATAAAAGTGCTAAAATCTCTGTTCAGCTTCTCAGCCTCTTCATTGCTCCTTACAAATCAGCAAATGCCTCTGCTGGAAAAGTCATTTGGGACCATGTCCTTTCTGTCTGTAAGCCAAGTGGATACAGGAAAAGATACGAGAAAACAGAATGGCAAAAATAGCAATCTGTTGGAATTTCCATATACATGTACTTTTATTTAACATCAGGCCAAAACAATATGGTGCTTTTAATTTTATAATATTATAATTTTATAAATTATAATC
Source organism: Panthera leo (assembly GCF_018350215.1). Classification (NCBI taxonomy): domain Eukaryota; kingdom Metazoa; phylum Chordata; class Mammalia; order Carnivora; family Felidae; genus Panthera; species Panthera leo. The sequence continues at coordinate 22,681,462 of NC_056691.1, forward strand.
CATTAAAAATTCTTAGAAATAATCACCATTCCAGTACCAACGAGCACTCTGACACTCAGATTGTGATTTCTAACTACCTTTTCCCACCAAAAGGAACCAACTCATTCTAAGCCTCTGGCATAAAATATTCCAGATGAACCTGGAACATTTAAATAGATAATCATTTAAATGGATAAACACTGGGACACCTGAGTGGCTCAGTCAGTTAAGCATCCAACTTCGGCTCAGGTCATGATCTCCCAGTCCATGAGTTCGAGCGCTGCATCGGGCTCTATGCTGACAGCTCAGAGCCTGGAGCCTGTTTGGATTCTAGGTGTCCCTCTCTCTCTCTCTACCCCCCCTTCTCTCTCTCAAATAAATATTAAAAATAATAATAATAAAATAAATGATAAACACTGTCAGTTGCAATGACATGGATGGAGCTAGAGTGTATTATGCTAAGTGAAATAAGTCAGTCAGAGAAAGATAAATATATAATTTCACTCATATGTGGAATTTAAGAAACAAAACAGATGCACATAGGAGAAGGGGAAAAAAAAGAAAGGGCAGAAAATCATAGAGACTCTTTTTTAATGTTTATTTATTTAAATTTTTTTTTTTTTTTTGAGAGAAAGAGACAGAGTACAAGCAGGGGAGGGGCAGAGAGAAAGAGAGACACAGACTCTGAAGCAGGCTTCAGGCTCTGAGATGTCAGCACAGAGCCTGATGCAGGGATCGAACTCACAAAAGGTGAGATCATGACCTGAGCTCAGATGCTTAACTGACTGAGCCACCCAGGTGCCCTAGAGATGCTTAACTCTAGAGAACAAACTGAAGGTTGATGGAGGGAGGTGGGTAGGAGATGGTCTAAATGGGTGATGGGTATTAAGGAAGGCACTTGTGATGAGCACTGGGTGTTGTATAGGTGATGAAACGCTAAATTCTACTCCTGAAACCAATATTACACTATATTTTAACTAGCCAGAATTTAAATAAAAATTTGAAACAAAAAAATCATAGTATAGAAGAGTTCATACTATAATTTTTATGACTTTTTCCACACTATGATTTTTTTGTTTGTTTCCAATTTTTATTTGAAAAATAAAGACTATCACAGTTGTCACAAGGGCCCAGGAGCCAATCTGAAAAGGATTACACAGCCAAAGATGAAACAATCTGAATATTAATATTAATAGTAACTACAATGGATTAAAACACATCATATATGTTTAAATGAATTGGACTGCTATGATGCTAAGATAATTACTCATTGGCTACCTTTGGAGAATGCCAGGGAATGAATTCAACATTTTAAAAACTGGCAAACAACAACAAAATCAAGAATATATCTTGCCTTTCCTATGCTAACTATACTTGAGAATAACCAAACAGTTGGTGAGGGAAAGTATTTTCTTACAGAAATATTACACCTTATAAATTAGGGAGAAATTATAGTGTTAAATTGTGATCAATGTACAAGTCCTGCTAACCTAACAAATGCAGAAAATTATCATTAATGGCTCCTCAAATCACCAAAAAAGTGATAACCAGATATGTGCTTCCTAGTGGAAGTAGATAAGATAGATAAGTGGAAGTAGATAAAAAGAAGACTCCAGATCTAACTTTCAGTTTCTAATAAATGTGGGGAATGAGGATTTTATTAAATGATAGTTTGAGGATGCAATCTCAAATCAAGATTATGGACAACTATACAGACCCAATGACCAAGTTTTTCCAATGAATGGGGAGTGGGGAGAGAGGAGAACCTATACATTACAAGAAAATTAAAAGACATATCAACCAATTGCAATATGTAAATCTTATTGGATTCTGATTTGAACAAGTGTTAAAAAAATTTTTTTTAAATAATCTGGGAAATTTGACCACTGACTAAAGCTATTTGATGATATAACAGTATTATTATTACTTTTTCAGGTATAATAATGGCTACATAATTATGTTGTCTTAAAAGAGTCCTTATCTTTTAGAGATACATACTAAAATATTATGAATAGAATGATTCAATGTCTTGGATTTGCTTCAAAATGATCCATCTGTGGGGGGAAGTTAGATGAAACAGGATTTGCCATGAGTTAAAAATTGATCAAGAGAGGCAACAGGAATATGGATCTTTTTAGTGCTATTTCTTCTTCCATTTGTGTAAAGATAATAAAAAGTTTAAAATTCTAGAACATTTACAATTACCCCCTAAGTATGCACCTAACATTTAAAAGTATCTTCTTTCTATGGGCAAATATTAAGGCTTGGCAAAAATAAATTATTGGGACTACGTCAAATGAAAAGTTTCTGCACAGTGAAGGAAACAACAAAACTAAAGGCAAACTATGGAGTGGGAGATGATATTTGCAAATGACACACACAATAAAGGGTTAGTATCCAAAACATACAAAGAATTTATAAAACTCAACACCCAAAAACCAAATAATCCAATTAAAAAAATGGGCAGAAGACATGAATAGACACCTCTCCAAAGAAGACATACAGATAGCCAATAGACACATGAAAAGATACTAATCATTGCTTATCATCAGAGAAATGCAAATCAAAACTATAATGAGGTATTTCCTATCTCATTAGAGACTATCAGAACTATCAGAATGGCTAAAATCAACAACAGAAGAAACAACAGGTGTTGGTGAAGATGTAGAGAAAAAGGAACCCTCGTGCACTGCAGGTAAACATGCAAACTGATGTAGCCACCCACTGTGGAAAACAGAATGGAGGTTCCTCATAAAGTTAAAAATAGATCCAGGCATCACACTACTGGGTATTTACCCAAAGAAAACAAGAACACTAATTCAAAGGGATACATGCACCCCTATGTTTACTGCAGCATCATTTATAATAGCCAAAATATGGAAGCAGTCCAAGTGTCCATAAACTGATAAATGGATAAAGAAGATGTAGAATAAATATACACTGGAATATTATTCAGCCATAAAAAAAGAACGAAATCTCATCATTTGCAAAGACAGATGGATCTGGAGAGTACAATGCTTAGCTAAATAAGTCAGAGAAAGACAAATACCATATGATTTCACTTACATGTGGAATTTAAGAAACAAGACAAGCAAAGGGGAAAAAATAAGACAGAGACAAATCAAGAAACAGACTCTAGATTATAGAGAATAAACTGATGGCTACCAGAGGGGAGGGGGACTTGGGGGGGGGATAGGTTAAAGAAGCGATGGGGATTAAGCACAGTCAAGATGATCACAGGGTGATATATGGAAGTGCTGAATTATTATATTGTACACCTGAAACTAATGTAACATTGTATATTAACTAACTGGAATTAAAATAAAAACTTAAAAAAATATATATTAAGGCTTGGAAAAGCCACCTATTTCAGAGCTAAATAGAAAGAAACCACAGGGCTGGAAGAAAGGCTGGCCAGGCTGAGTTCGGCAATGTTGGGCAGGCCATTAGAACTTCCTTTTCAGCCCATGTCTTTAAAAGGCTGGTTTTCAACGTTTTATGTTTCTGACCAACCTAGGGGCAGGAATATAAAGCTTTTGCCTGTTTCATCTTTCTATCTCTTAATACAAGTACCTCATAGAATTTCATAACTAACAGTTGGAAAGCAGAGGAATGTTATTTTAAAGGACCTTGGCAGAATTTCGTGTAGGAACAGAACTATCTTTTGTTAAGCAAAATATCTTGATGAGCCATTTAGGTAGAACAATGGTGGTAGTCTAGAAAAGAGTAAAAGAAAGAAATAAATGCCTTCTTTTGTTTTTTTATAAATGAGAAGACTTTGGATGGTGCACAGAGAGGTGAGTGACCTCAAAAGAAGGGTGTGGGGGTAGGTGGAGAACGTACGGACAGTAAGGATACCCCAGGATACCCCAGCATCCTGAAGTAAAGTCTTTCCAAAGCAAAAAGATTATACATAAAATTTTCAGTGTTAACTATGGCTTTGGGGCTATTTAGAACAGCAATGGCTAAATTTCAATTTTGAGGTATCTGTTGTGCTATAAGGTGATATGACCCCCCACAACCTTCCACTGTTGCCAAACCATAAGTAAAAGCAACTACCCAAACAACCATATGTGAGTGGTTCTTGGAGGAGAACCAAAGAGAAGGCAGCTGCTATTCATGTTGAGTGAATGTGGGTAGAAGGAAGAGAACCACAAAAGAGATGTGTGTTCATTAGAACAGGAGCAACATAAGACTGAGGGATGTGTTCAAGCACCTAGATAGCTCAGTCATTTGAGCATCCAGACTCTTGATTTCAACTCAGGTCATGACCTCACGGTTCAGGAGTTCTAGCCCCACATGGGGCTGACAGCGCAGAGCCTACTCAGGATTCTCCCTCTTCCTCTGCCCCTCCTCCGCTTACACACACGTTCTCGCTGTCTCTCTCAAAATAAATAAATAAAATACAATAAAAAAGACTGGGGGATATGGATCTTCAAATATGAGGTAGGGGAGAAATTCAGGGATACAGGCTTGAGCCAGTTCATCAGACTATTAAAAGAATATCCAAGAAGCAACACAGAGTTAGCAAGCAATTTAGACTACCATGTTCTATAATCCTACACTATGAATTCTGGGAAAATCCCTACAGATCTTCCAGAACAGCAGTTTTGAACTTGGTCCACAAAACCTCCAGTTTCTCAAAGGTGGCTCAGGAGCTTCTTGAGAAGGGGCATGGATTTGGGACCCTAATCCTTGCTTCACCCAGAAAAGTTTAATCTACATTACATATTAGGATTCCATATCAGATGTTATTTTTTTAAATATTTTTGCTGCTAAAACAAAGAAGGCATTGATATAATCTAACCCCCTCATGTTACAGAAAGGCAGAGGAGTTGAAAAATGCTAAGAAACTTGCCCATGATCACATAGCAGAACAGGTGTTAGAACCTAGTTCTTATGACAACCTTGACTGAGAGGCTATCAAGGCACCAGTGGATAGTAGATGCACACACTCCAGGTTAGAATGGCCTCTGCAGCTTTAGGAATTCTCAGCATTATACAAAAGTCACCGTAGGCCAGATATCAGGAGTCTTCTTGGTGGTATCAACCAGGTGGTGGAGAGAGGTTTGCAGGCTAAGGAGACCTTTGCACTCTCTTTGCCTGCTGCAACTATCCATCCTAATTCAGTTTCAAGGACCTGAAGAAAGCCTTAAGTTTCAGAAGTATCAAATTCATCCATTCACCTCCCTTGTTCCAACTCCATGAGACAGTCTGAGCTGTCTTCTCCTGCATTCCCATTTGTTTTGTGGTTTTTTTTGCCCATTTTATTGAGGTATAATTGACATAAAACACTATAAAATTTAAGGTGTACAGCATAATTACTTGACACTCATGTGTCTCTAACAGAGTCAACCACCATCCCTCCACCAAATTCTATCTTCAAAGCCAAAATTTAAATTTCAGGAAAATCTCAGGCATAATGAAAAGATGACAAGGTGGAGAACCAAAAATCCTAGGTCAACAAAACAATTATGTGGCCAGAAATAAGTTAATTAACTTCACCTTCAAAATGATTCTAATAATATTTGCCTCATAGGGATATTGCATAAGGAGCAAATGAAGTAAGCCACTTAAAACATCCATCCCAGGACATGTTAGTCATTCAATAAATATCAGTTGTTGTTTCAGATTTTAATCCAACCTCACAAAGAAGCCCTACACATTTGCTTGGCATTGTACCATTGGTACTCGGCAAAGGCAAGGAAAGCAGCAGCACCCAGACAGGCCATGAACATGTATTTATCTGTGACTGCATTCTGAATGTTTTTCCTAAGATGCTGATGTGTCCATAGTAAAAGGCAAAGTTGTTTCCCTCCAGAGCATATGATCTGAAAAAAATGGCAGAGTTGTTTTGTGATCATGGTTGACCATCTCCCCAGGCCAGTCTTCCTCTGATGGCCAGGGAAAACCTTGGCATCTCAGAAAATATTTCATTCTGTTGGTCGAAGCCTATAAAGTGGACCAGCCACACAACACCTCCTCAAGCAGGTGAATCTAGCCAACTCTAAAGGAAACTCCCCTCTCTTTTCATATAAGACATGTCAGAACAGTAGGCCTTCAGCTTCGTGTGGCAGCAGCAACTCTATCCTCTTATCCTTCCCTTTCACCAGGTCCTGTTACAGCATTTTTCCTCAACTGCACATGTTTAACTAGTTTATTTACATAATTCAAATAGCAGCTATAAATCCCTCACAGTGGAAGAACTTCCCCATCTCCCTTGTGATGGATGCCCAGTTGCTCAAATCTAGTCTGTAGCCATTCTGTAACCTTACACATAGTCCCCTGAGCTACCCTCAGATAACAACCATTCTCTCTAATCACAAACTCACTGCTCTGGGTAAACTAAAGGTAAAATTTTAATAGGTCTTCTAGAGTTTCACCTAATTTGCAACCCCCACAGCAGGGAATTCATAAGCACAATCTCAGGGGGAAAAATTTGCACAAAAGTTGATACACACTTGTATCAATCAGCAATTGTCACAAACCAACCTAAAATTCAATGATCATGCCATAACATTCTGCTTCAGGCTGGAAGTCAGATGGGACAACTATTTCACAAGTGCTCATCCTGGTCCCTCACTAAAAGGCCCCTCCCTAATAAAGGGAAGAAGTCAGAGGCTCCCATAGATTTGTATGAACACACACAAGGCATCTAAAGGCCTAGAATCTGAGCCCACACACTGTCATTTCCTACTATATTCCATTAGCCAAACTCACAATGCCACGTCCACATCACTAGGGTGAAGCAGTATACATCTCCTGTGGAGGTAGTGGGGAGAAAGTTTTCACTCTGCTTAACAATGATCTATTCCACAACACCAGTGTAAATGCCATATATTTGTTCCCTATACAATCAACATTTCCCTGCATCTCAATATTGATGTCTTCCTTGCCCAGGATTGGAAGTTAGATAATATGATAGTTCTATGAATAGAGAAGTTATCTCTCACAACTTTAACACCACTGCCTACTCAGCATTAGTTAAGAGATATGGACTAACCCTTTCTGCTAGTTGTATGTAGCAGTCACTAGAAATAAACACATGTATAAATGATGTGTCGTTTAAACTCACACACACACTCACAAACCACAGACATTTTTGCAAATTCGCCAGTGCTTGGGGAACCTTCAGCTTGTGATCTGGCCTTTTATGTGGAGTTTTGCTTGAGTATTTGCTTTGGAATTTGATAAACACAGCTATTTACAGGGCTATCACCACATGGTACGTTTGCTACCACAGAAACACAGAAGCTCTTCTACAGGCACATCCCATACCCACCCTGTAAGCAAAATTCCTGCCATTTCCTACAGGTCCAACAAAATAGCTCTATGGGCTCCTACTTCATGGCATTTGGAACTGGGGTAACACATTAATCCTGCACACTCTTCTTTTGCCTCCTTCCTCTGGCAGAATCATCTTCATTGTGTTTTATTTTTAAACTTAAAAAAAATCAAGAGGTAGGGAAAATATTGGAAGTGCATAGGGATGAAGGTACGACTAGGGCTGATCTTCTGGAACTTCTACTTTTTCTACCAAATTACATCTTAACGTGTTGGAAGAATTAGCAGAAGGCTGGGAATTGACCTCAGAACTTATTTGCCTATTATTTAACTTTTTGCTGTAATGTTGAAGAAAATCAAACATTTGTTTCCCCTTCCTGCATGCTCGGGATTTAAGCTAAAAGAAGTTTAGCAGATCTACTGAGAAGCTAAACACCAATATGGAAGTCCCAAAGACAAGACCACACAAAGTAGCAGAAGGTGCCCGAGCTCTGTAGTCAGATAAATGAGGGTTTCAATCCAGGCTCTGCTCCTTCCTCTGTCATAGGGCAAAATTGCTTAATACAATGCTGTTTTAGTTACTCATTGCTGCTTAACAAACCACCTTAAAACTCAGTGGTTTAAAACAACAACCATCTTACCACAGTCACGATTTTGTGGGTCTAGAAAGTGCACAGCAGAGGCAGATGGTCTCTGCTCCACAATGTCTGTAGCTGCAGACTAGGTAACACAGGGAGCTGGGAATAAGTGGGATGACCCAACTCTGGACATATGTTGGGGCCTAGATTCTGGCTGTTAGTTAATCTTTTTGGTTCTTTTCCAAACAGTATCTAATGGAGCTGGAATGCCCAAGATAATTCCTGGGTTAAGATGGCTAGAAGAGCTGGTGCTGGCCAAGTCTCCCTCTCCTCCCATTCTGTCTGTCTGTCTCTCTCTCTCTCTCAACCCTCCTCCCTCCCTCCCTCTCTCTCTCCTCACGTAGCCTCTCCATATGGCTACCTTGGACTTATTCAAAGCAAGACAGTCTCTGGATACTTGAATTTCTTACATGGCAGCTGGAGCAAAAGCAAAAGCTATCAGATGTCTTCAAGATTAGACCCAGAGCATGTGATGCCACTTCTGCTACATGCTATTGATCAACCAGTATCAAGGGCCAACTCAGACTGAAGAAAAGGGAGAGAAATACCAAGCCTCTCAATGGAAGGGTGGCAAAGAATTTGCAGCCATTTTCAATCCACCACAGACTCAGTTTCCTCATCTGTGCAATAAAGGCAACAAATCCTATTTCATATGACTGTTCTGAAGATTAGATAAAATGTTTGCAAAATATTTGATACTTACATGGCATTTTTTTTAACGTTTATTTATTTTTGAGACAGAGAGAGACAGAGCATGAACAGGGGAGGGGCAGAGAGAGAGGGAGAAACAGAATCTGAAACAGGCTCCAGGCTCCAGGCTCTGAGTGGTCAGCACAGAGCCCGACGTGGGGCTCGAACTCACGGACCGTGAGATCATGACCTGAGCCGAAGTCGGACGCTTAACTGACCGAGCCACCCAGGCACCCCTACGTGGCATTTTAAATGGTAGCCTCCATTCCTGAGAAAGTGTGAACAAGAGAACATGTAAAATTCCCATGTTCAGATCTTGGTCTTACTGATATGAAAGGAATAACAGGACAAAACTTTCCAGAGATGTCAACATATGGTTGACAAGACAATTCAAGAAAGAATATAATGTAAATAAATGTCCCTATTCTATGGTTCTCTGTTCATTTGTTCTTGTTATTATTAGCCTTGTATTGTTTTCATGGCTCAGATAAATCTAATATCCATTTCTTATGGTAGAACAGGCCATCATTATGGTGGAACTGTACTACCTATCTGTGTGGGGGGGAGGGGGCGGGGGGGGGAGGGGAATGACAAATGTCCTAGCGGTAGGAGAAGATGCTTAGAAAAAATTCTTCTTGTTGAAAATGGCCTGTATATGCCACACTTTCTTCTACAGACACACAAAGGACAAAGAGAAGAACTGAACTCCTGCAGAGATAGACCATTCCCTGGGCGGTGAACATGGCACTGTAGACCAGACAACAGAGTCTTAGGTCAGAGAACTTGAGTTGAAATTCCAGCGCTGAAACTTTCTACATAAGACAAGTTCCTTACCTCTCTGCACCTCTGCTTCCTTAACAGAGGGCTTTATGGAATGTGGTATGGCACATGGGAGATACTCAAAGGCCCTTCTTTTAGGACCTTGCTGGGTCAAGGGTCACAATTACTCAGTGTCCCAGATTTTGCATCCACTCGTCACTTTAAACTTCCTGTTCCCTTAAATACATACATAACAAAAGCACACATGACCTTAATTTTGGATTAGAGAGTTAACTAACTTATCCTGGAAAACAACTTGAGAAATTTGAGCCTCCATAAGGGAAGGAGCCTCCAGGAACCAAGGACCCTGTGAGGAAGCAGGGAGCTTTCCTGTTGCTACAAAAAGCCTGTCCAGAAATGCCTCTCCTGAACTGTACATTCAGATTCCTGCCTCTCCCAGGTGACAGGACAATCTCACGAGAAGTTGATGTCTACTTCTCCCTCTTCATTGCCTCAAAATATTCTCATCTGGCTTTTATCCCCATGAATCCATCAGAACAGCACTCTCTAATGCCACCAATGACACACATGTCCACAAAAACAATAGACGTTTTTGTCCTCATCCCACTTGACCCTGTGCAGCATTTGACACTGTCGACTTTTCCTTCCTTTTGAAACACTCTTTCCTTGGCTTTAAGTGACATAAAATACATTTGTTTTTCTTCATACCAACTGTTCTAACTCAATCTCTCTTCACAGATTTATCATCCTCTACCTGACAATTAAATTCTGGAGCTCCTTGGTCCTGTGTCTTCTCCTCTTTCACTCCATACTCCACGTCTCCTGGCATTCTTTTTTTTTTTTTTTTTTTTTTTGAGAGAGAGAGAGAGAGAGAGAGAGAGAGAGAGAGAGATAAAGAGGGGCGGGGTGGTGGTGCAGAGAGACAGAGGAAGACAGAGGATCCAAAGCATGCTCTGCGCTGACACAAGGGCTCAATGCAGGGCAGGAACTCACAAACCGCAAGATCATGACCTAAGCCAAAGTCAGATGCTTAATCGAGTGAGCCACTCAGGCACCCCTCTCCTGGCACTCTTATCCATGACTCTTCTGCAATGGTGGACTAATCACACAAAAATGTATTCCAGACCCCTCCAATGGACAATGGCTGCTAGGGGTCTCAAAGACACTATAAACCCAAAATTTCCAAAGGAGGATCAAATCCATGATCCTCCCCCACAAAGCATGGTTTTCCTCCATTTATCATTTCCCCATTTATGAAGTCACCATCTAATACAGTTTCTCAAGCCAGAAAACAAAGTCACCCTTGGAAGACCTTGTTCCTTCTTTGCTATCTTATCAAATTTATCTCCCACTTTTTTAGTCTATCAGGGTGCCTGGGTGGCTCAGTTGGTTAAGTGGCTGACTTCGGCTCAGGTCATGATCCCACAGTCCATGATTTCGAGCCCAGCATTGGGCTCTGTGCTGGTAGCTTGGAGCCTGGAGCCTGCTTCAGATTCTGTGTCTCCTTCTATCTCTCTGCCCCTCCCCCCTCTCAAAAGTAAATAAACATAAATATATATATTTATACATAAATGTAAATATTCATATATAATATTGATGCATAAATATAAATTTATACATAAATTTATACATAATATACCTTTATACATAATAAATTTAAACATAATAAATGTATACATAAATTTATACATAAATATATAAATATATATTTATACATATATATTTTTTTTAGTCTATCAACTTTTATCTGTATCAACCTCTTACTGAGCCTAATATAGTAAACTGGTAGCTATTATACCTCAATCAGTATTTTTAACTGGTAACAATAAACAAGTAAATATTAAACATAGTGGTTGGTAACTAGTACTTTTTCTAATGAAATAGGCTCTTCTAGCCAAAATAGAAAAGAAAATATAAAAGCTCATCACTCATAAAGAAGGCAGGTCTTCTCTTGACACTTTAATTTCGTGTATGTTATACACTGGGTCATGAAGTAATATGTACTAAGAAATGTATTAAGAAATTAACAAAGGGGGCACCTGGGTGGCTCAGTTGTTTAAGTGTCCAACTCTTGATCTCAGCTCAGGTCATGATCTCATGGTTTGTGGGATCAAGCCCCACATCTGTGCTATCAGCAAGGAGCCTGCCTGGGATTCTGTCTCTCCCTCTCTCTCTGCCCTCCCCCACTCACGCTCTCTCTCTCTCAAAATAAATAAAATAAATAAAGATAATAAATAAATAAATAAAATAAATACAAATTTAAAAAAAAAAAGAAAAGAAATTAACAAAGGACCATCTGCAAAAAAAAAAAAAAAAATGTCTGACAGCCACTGACAATCTTTTCTGGCCGTCCTGTAAAATATTATCTACAAAGGCAACCAGAGTGATTCTTTCAATACATAGATCTGATGTCATTTGTCACAGTGTCTCCTACCAACAGCCACCAAGGAAGGTCACCTCTCCAGCCCCAACCCAGTCTGGAACACATTCACCCTCTTTTTCTGTGCTCCTGATTTCCATATTCCTTCCTATCATAGGAAAATTTTATAGGCTGTTCCCTTTGCCTGTTTCCTTCCCTTAATTGCCTAGTTAGCACCTACAATGCATCTTGCTTTACACACTAGAACACATTTGTATTTTTACTTGTTTTATGAAACGTGGTTAATTTTTATCTTCTCCATTAAACTAAAAGGTCAATGAAGTCAAGGACTATATTTTTATTCATCATTATATCACCAGCACCTATCTCATTCCTTGGCACTAATAGGGGCTTCGTTAATATCAGTTAGATAAATCTGAATGTGAATCCCAGGTCTGACACTTATTAGTTATGGAAGCTCAAGGTTTTATCCTTACTGAGCTTCAGTTTCTTAAATCTGTAAAATAGGAGTGATAACACCTCTCTGGGTTACTGAGACAAATATATCTAAAGTACCTTGCATGTAATAACATTTAAATTATTTTTTGATGAATGAATACACGATGTAGTTTCCCAAAGGATCCAGTTTTCCTAGTACTAAGATAATCAGTCTCAGTATTCTCCAGTTTCTATCTCTGATTTTAACCTATCTCTTCAACTTTTGCTCATTCGGCTGAGTTTTTTCCGTGTTCCTTTTAAATAGGGCAGCCAAATCCAACAGACCCATTTGCTTGGCTAGCTCAACAGCCCAAACTTTTACAAACTTCATAACCAACACAACACAATTTAACACTTATTTGATCTTTACTTATATCATTTTTCCTCCTCAGACCATATGTTCTGGAGAGCAAGGTCCAGAGACTCCATTCTGTACATATTTTACAATTTTCCTAGCAGGGAGATGAAAGGCAGCCTGGTATTTTATAAAAAGCACAAGGTTTGGACTGAAATGACCCCTTCATTTTAGCCACTTGTTAACTGGGTGACCCTCAGCTAATCTCTTAAACCTCTCTAAGCCAGTGATTCCCAAACACGGCTGCACACTGGAATCACCTGTCATTTTTGCTAATATTTTTTAAAAATACTAATGCCTGGATTCTATCCCCAGGCATTCTGATGTAATAGGTATGGGTTGCTGCCTTGGCCCTGGGATTCTTGAAAGCCCTCCAAGGGATTCTACAGTTAAGTTGGAAGCCATTGCTCCAAACAACAAATTCCCTCGTCTATAAAACAGTGGTGAAAATAGTCGCAGTTATAAACAGCTAATGAAATACTTGAACAAGATCACAAACAGTACAGGGTTTGGCACACCGAACATGATTAGACAATAAGAGTTAACACTACTAGTTGGTGATGGTGGAGGTAGTGATACACAGTCCTGAGGGATAAAATGATGATGATGCATGAGGACTCGCACAGCCTACCCGGCTACGGAGCTGACTTTAAATGTCAGCCTGATTTCTATTTCTATACATCTGGAACTTTTCTGGACTTGTAGAAAGCACCTTACTGCGGAGTCATGTTTAACTTGGGCTTACCTGCAAGTGACATGGACACCTACCTTTGTTACATCATGTAGCAAAGGTACAACACACCCTGTATCTAATAACTAACGAAGACAACTTTTGCAGAGCCTTCAAATTTTACAGGGCTAACTTAAACACGTGAGGATAAAATTTTGATATCAAGTTGCATCTGAGCCTTGGAAACTATTTTGGGTCAGCTACACAGCAGAAGTTTGGGCCTGGCAGAAAGCCGTAAAACTGAGCCAAAAATAAACCAAGGACCATTATAAAAATGTTGTAAGTGCCAAATGCATGAGATGTTAAAATTACAACATAATGGAGTAAAAATTTATAAAAGAGGCTTTCCAATGGTGGCACTAAGTGTCCCAACCCGGAGGAAGAAAGTTCAGGGGGAGAAATATGGAGAGTTGAACCTATCCCTGGAAATTACCCTTTCAGACAGCGATGAATGCCCCCTATCCAAGGCTATTTACAATTTACTACCCACCAGGAATCAAGAGCATTGATTTTTTTTTCCCCCTCTGTTGGAGAGTACAGGCTGGATAGCCAGAGTACAAGGAAGAGTTTTCATAAAAATTAATTGGGCTACTCAGCTTTTCACTGTATTCAGCAAATGCTGCTCGATTTGCCCTTCTCCTGGCCTGGACATGCTCTTCCTGCTCTTCTCTCAATATCTAGCCATTCCACAATGCACTCGGGTGCATCTATTCGTTATTTATGGCCTTATTTTCCTGAGCTCCAGAAAAGGTGGTGATTTATTTCTGGTGCAGTCCCGTGGTAGAGGCTTTCAGGAAGGGCGGCAGCAAGCTCTGGGCTTCTTGCTGCCTGCTCTGCCCGCCTGCCAGTCTCTGCCCAGTCCATTCCCACCCTCCTTTTCCTCAATTAGGAACTGCTACCAATTGCACATGGACAGATTTATGCATGGCTGGGGACCAGCCAGTCTCCCACTGATTGTCTAAAAGAAGAGTATGTTCTGTGTCAAAAATCCTTTGCACGGAGTCCAACTGTTTTCTTGGAAATAGCTTCTTTGACCCAGGCCCATAATTTTTTTTAGGTTCGAATTTTATGGGCCTGATGCACAGTCTGTCAACATTTTCTTTGTGAGACTTATTCAGGGTACAGCATATTTCTGAAGTGTGCAAAGGTTTGGGGATATTTCTATCATCCGGTGCCAAGAGAATGTCCTAGAAAAGAAGAGAGTGGGAAAGGCAGAGAAGCAGGCTTAATGACCACTTACTAAGGGATTTCTGAACACCAAGACAGAGAGGATATTCTATCAACATTTCTGAAGTAGCTAGATATTAAAACAGCAGATTCAATTATGCTAACCTGCTCAGTGAAGCCACTAGGACTACTGAGATCCAGAGAATGGCTTAATTATCCCAGAGTCATGCCATTTCTTACCCCTGGCTGAAAAGATCAAATGGAGAAAGGGTCAGCAATGTTGTTGTGCCTCAGACCACAACCTCAATTTCCCTAAAGATTTGCCCTTCTCACATAGTTATGATATACCTTTGGGTAAGCTAACAATAGGGCAGGCAGTGGGCTTCAGATGGATAAAGGCTATCTCGATCTATTCACACAACTTGGAATGTAGAGTCTTGAGGCTCATGTGATACCCCTTAAGCAGAAATTCAAATGAAGTGATTTGCTCTCTGAAAATGGGATTTTGATGATCATGGATAGGAAACAAAATATGAAAAACATAAGGGATGCTCAAATTTTCCTTCCTTAAACCATACTGAGTGTTTCATCAATGTCTAATATTTAAGAAAAACTCAGGGTGTCTGGGTGGCTCAGTCGGTTAAGCACCAGACTTTGACTCAGGTCATGATCTCGTGGTTCGTGGGTTCAAGACCTGCGTCGGGCTCTGTGCTGACAGCTCAGAGCCTGGAGCCTGCTTGTGATTCTGTGTCTCCCTCTCTCTCTGCCCCTCCTCCACTCGTGCTCTCTCTCTCGCTCTCTCTCTCTCTCTCTCTCTCAAAAATAAATAAACATTTTTTAAAAATTATAAAAAAAAAAAAAGTTCAAACATGTCACCCAGGCCCCAATCTCCTTGATGTTACCAGCAGAGACCCAAGAGTCTATGAAATGAAATGGTGAGGGAGAGGAGTTTTTCCTTCCATGTCCCATCCCCTCTCCACTTTCCTTCTTCCCACTGTTGGACCTACCTTCTAGTGTTACTACAAGATTTAAATGGTGATGAAGTGATGGGGAAAGGATAAGCTCCCCTGCAAGCGTAAGGAATTATTCGCTTTATGACTACCTTTGACACTTCATTCTCATTCTTCTTTTCATGTCGCCTACCCTACTGTACCCTAACTGGGATGCTGAGATTGGTTCCTGGCCTTCTGTGCCTTCCCTGAGATGCCCCAGTCTTTCCCTCTCCAGGCCCTTCCTGACCCCGATGCCACTTCATCAAAGCACGTCACTCCCAACTACTGGTTTTAAGTTGTTGGAATCAGAGTAACTTCATTAAGATCAGAGGCGTGTGTATGCTTTGTATATATGCGTGTGTTTATGCATATATGAGAACATAACATTCTGTTGTTTGAATATGCAATAACACTTTAGTTTCAAATTCTACATGTAAAGAGTTGGACTCACCACTCCACCCTAACAGCAAGTAAAAGACTGAAGAGAAAGAAAAATCTATCACTCTTCTTGGATCCATAAGAAAGGGGAAGACACAGGGCAAACCACTGCCCTCAAGAGCGGACAAACAGGTGAAAACAGTGCCAGAACCTAATCTAGATGGTTTAAATATAGTAACTCATTTAATTTCTCAGACATAACAAAACGAGTATTATTATCCCCAATTTGGAGATGGGGAAACTGAGACACAGAGGGATTCCAGTAACTCGCCTGTAGTAACACAACTAGTTAAGTGGATGAGTCAGGTTTAGAAATCACACAGTCTAGCTCCAGAGCCTACATCTTACCTGTTATATACTTGACTACCTCTCTAGAGTCTATGACAATTTCCAAGCTAGTACACAAAGCATTGAGGATACATGTGGAGACACTTCAAACCACACCATTTAGCAGATGCACATTATGCAATACTGACTTTGGTATGCTTCAGCTTGAGTATACAGGCAGTTCTTTTTGGTCACTTTTGGTACTTTGAACTACAGAATCCATTGTCAAATAGGGGGCATAAACCTCTTAAACGGTATCTCAAAATGAGGTATTGCTCACCTGGTGGGGTTAAACGATTCACATAACCCTGAGAGCAGGAGCAGCAGTAGTAGTACCATGATAAACAGAAATACTACCACTAACAATCATAACAATAGTAATTAGCCATAATAGCACCATGTTGATCAATTATTTACCAAGCATCATGCCTAACGTTTTCATATTCGTTATATTCTTCAATCCTCACCAAACCCTCCAAAGCAGGCATTATTATCCTCATTTAACAGCTGAATTAAGACCTAGAAAGAGGCTTAATAAATTCTCGAAGGTCACAGACTAGTAAGAAGATGAGATTTGAGCCCAGGTCTTAGCCCAAGGCTGCAAGACATTCTGTTGCCAAGTCAACCTTCTGACAAGTTTGCCTACAAGTAAAATAAAGGGAGTTGCGTTCCAACATGCCGTCTAGCTCCACAGTGAAAGAAATGAATACCACTGAAGAGAGAAAAGGGTATCTCATTAGAAAAGGAAGTAGAAATGGGATGATTTATTAGACAAAGATAAAATTAAAGATAATCCAGTTTCATAGAGAGGTTTTAAAGCATTTCTGTCCACAGAACCTCATCCCTAGACACACAGGTACTAAGAAGCCAAGGTGACAAAAGGCCAGAACAGTCAGACCCTAAATCAGAGAACAGATTCTGAGAGTTGGATATAAAGGAAAAGCATGGGTTTGGAAGTTAATATTTACCAAATACTTGGGATCTGTATCAATATTTACACAAAATTTCTTCTTTAAGTAAGTTTATTTTGATAAAACAGATGACTAAGAGTAAAGAAAAATATTGTGTAAAATATATTTAAAATAACATACAGATATAGCCGAAAACATAAAGCCATTACAATGCAACTGAATTTATATAAGAACACTGCTTGTCTACAACGCACTCTGATACACATGAAATGTAAGGCTCTCCAAGCTTCAATTCCCCTCATCTATAAAATATGAGAACGAAGCCGGACATTCTTAAATACCTCTCACAACTCTGTTGCAGCTTCACTTTTAAAAGCTGTTCATGAACTAATTTTAAAAGTACAGCACTATAATGAGCAGTCTCTTAGCTATCAAAGTATGGTACAGTTTTAAGAAATTAAAATCTTTTGAAAATCTTTTAAATTTAACTTGAACATAAATGTAACTAATCTATATGACTTCTCCAAATGAGATTATTCCAAAAGAAAAAAAAATACCTAATATTTCCTTATACCCTTCATTAATTTAAGTTATGCTAGGCTAGTTCAGAATTAGCCAACAGATCATATTTAGATGAAAAATTATATGACCTACTTTATTGAGTACCTCTAATTCTTAATGGTTACCTCTCTGTCTGAAGTAGTTTAGAAAAATGATTCTGAATTTCCCTCTCAATCCCGTGTTAAATTCACAAAACTAATTTCAAAAGTGAATGATGCAGAGACTTCCAATTTTTAATTGGCAAAAACAAGATGTCTCTACCCTCTATTCTTCTTTGAAATTACCAAAAACACCAAGGCATTTGAGAGGCAGAAAGGTAAACCTCAACTTGGATGAAACCTGGATACATCTATAATTGAGAATCAAACTATATGAGAAAGAGTTCCCAAATTTTGTGAATATCAGACAGGAGCACGGAACAGTGCTGTGCACTGAGAGGTCACAGACCCAAAGCAGGAGGTGTCCTCAACGGTAGAAGCCACAGGACAAGACATGTAGTGATGGTGAGAACTTCCCTGGACCATTTTTAGCAGTGAGAAATAACAAGAGAGGCCAAGATAGAAAAAGAAACACATAGACTTGCCATCATTCCTTCAAATAATATGTTGCTAATACAGGAGAGAGAAGGGATACTGAAGTTTGGGATAATGTTAAAACTCTGTCAGCCTCAGAGATGAAAGAGTCAACTAGCTGACACTCAAAACCTTAAATCACAAGGAGTTTCACTGTGACTGTGTACCAGCAAGGCCTTCTGCTAGTTCAGAATACTGACAACACAAACCACCTCCAAATATCTGGCTCTTCATTCAAATATTGGAATGATATAAAGGAAGTGGAAAAAAAAATCTAGTCAAAGATACTATAGTAAAAGACAAAAGAAGTGGAAAAAACAATGGCAAAAAAAAAAAAAGAACATCATAAAAAATACTACAGTGAAGCAGGGAAATATCAAACACATATCTAAGATTTCAGAGAATTAAATAAATGTCATTTTAAAACAAGAGCACAAAAAAAAGATACGAACATTCAACGGGGTGGAAGTGGGGAGACATAAGAAAAGAGATTAAATTTGAAGCATCCAGTGCTTAGGGAGGAAGTGAAGAGAAAAATGAAATGATCACAGAAATTAAAGCTAGTATGGAAACATCAAAAAGAACACAGTAGAAAACATAGGACTGAGATAAAGGGAATAAAATTAATATGAATAAAGAGTTTTATAGGATTAAAGAGGAAACAAAACATTCAGGTATAAAACAAACAAAAATCCTAAATTCAAATAATTTTTGTTCCTGAAAAAAGAGAATCAGGTGAAGAAAAGAAGAAAAAAATCAGAGATATGATTCAAGATAGCTATCCTGAATAAAATCAGATTTAAAACTACAGATTGTAAGTTTATACCGCATCCCATGAAGCAAAGAATCAGACACATAAACATCTCTCTAGATGTTAACTTCAGGAAAGTCATTAAATCTAAAGTTAAAGAAATAGTTTTTTTAATAAGAAGTAACAAGTGGTGATGAGGATGTGAAGAAAAGAACCCTCATGTAGTGTTGCTGGGAATGAAAACTGGTGTAGCCACTGTGGAAAACAGTATAGAGGTTCCTCAAAAAATTAAAAATAGAGGGACACCTGGGTGGCTCAGTCGGTTAAGCGTCCGACTTTGGCTCAGGTCATGATCTTGTGGTTTGAGTTTGAGCCCCGTGTCTGGCTCTGGCTGACAGCTTGGAGCCTGGAGACTGGAGCCTGCTTTGGATTCTGTGTCTCTCTGCCTCTCCCATGCTCATGCTCTGTCTCTCAATAATAAACATTAAAAAAAATTTTTAATAAAAAAAATTTTTTTTAATTAAAAAAAATTAAAAATAGAACTACGCTATGATCCAGCAATCACACTACTGGGTATTTACACTACTGGATAAAACAAAACCACTCATTTGAAAATATACATGCACCCCTATGTTTATTTCAGGATTATTTTACAACAGCCAAGATATGGAAGAAACTCAAGTATCCATCAATAGATGAATGGATAAAGAATATGTAGTATATGGACACACACACACACGCGCGCACACACACACACACACACACACTGGTATAAAAAAAGCATAAAAAAAGAATGAAATCTTACCATTTGCAAGAACATGGATGGACCTAGTGTGTATTATGCCAAGTGAAGTAAGTCAGACAAAGACAAATACCATATGACTTCACTTATATGTGGAATCTAAAAAACCAACCAACCAAACAGACTCTTAAATACAGAAAACAAACCCATGGTTACCATAAGGGAGGTGGGTGGGGAGATGGTGAAATAGATGAAGGGGATTAAGAGATACAAACTTCCAGTTACAAAATAAGTAAGTCACAGAGGTGAAAAGTACAGACAAGAATATTGTAATAACACTGTATGGTGACAGATGGTAACTACACTTACTGTGGCAAGCACTGAATAATGTATAGAATTGTCAGATCACTATGTTGTACATCTGAAACTAATTTAACATTATATGCCAACTATACTACACTAATAAATAAAAATAAATAAAATTTAAAAAATGAAACCTGCCTTTTTTGGTCAAAAAAGAAAAGAAATAGTTCTCTGAGTAGTCATTCAATAATATCAACCATGAAACAGCCAATATTCTGTCATTTTAACCCATAAAAAATGTCAATTATTGGCAAAATTAGACTGTATTAAACTGATGAATCCAGTAACAGAATTATAAGTGTATTGAAAAGTTTAAAGTAAAACACTTCCTAGGAAAACAGAAAAAGATAATACAATCAGCTAAAATCAAAGGGGAAAGAAGAAGAAAGGTATAGAAAAAAATCTCAGGAAAAGTTATTTTTCACTGCTCACACTAGTGAGGATTAAAAACATTATTATAACACTAAGAGTAATTATGATATAAAGAAAAATAATATAAAACTTCCAAATTATCATCCAATGAATATATACCAAGCAAAGAACAAACAGACCAGAAAATAAATGAGAAACAAAAATCAAAGAAAACTTTAACATTTCATAACATATAATGCCATAAGAAATTCAAAAAATTTTCATTAATAATTATAAATGGAATAATCACATATATTCAAGATATACTCAGTTGCTCATAATAAGACAAAACCCAATTACAAGCATTATACAAGACTCACCCCTAAAACACAGTGATTCCAAACTGGTAAAAGCAAAGCTAGAAAATGAAAACAGAAAGAAAGAGACAGGTGGCAAAAAGAAGAAAGAGAAGAAAGAAAAGGAGAGGGGAGGAGGGAGGGAGGAGATGAGGAAGGAAAAGAAGAGGCTATGATGTCAATATTTTTAAAAATGGACTTAAAACATTAAATTAAATTAAAAATGGATTCACAGCATTATAAAGTTTCTCATTGTACAGGTTACAATACATAAAGGTCTGCCAGGTACAATATCGACACAAAGTGACACAGTGTTGTTCAAACTCCTAAGTAAGGGATTGATAAGACTGAAGCACAGGGAGGCAGCAGCATGGGTTTTGGATCTCTCAGAATCCACACATAAAAGGAAAGGAACTAGATTACAAACCAAACACTCAAGGGCAACAATTAAAACAAATGATGAACACCAAAATATAAATGGGTAGGGACAAACCACCAATAGCCACAAAATCTGTCCAAGCAAAAGGCATCTGAAGACCTGAGAACAGAAGAACGCCAGAACAGCCCACAAGTATTCACTGTAAAGTGAGCTGCTCAGTCTGGGAAGAGCAGGTAAAACTGAGAAGAGTTTTGCTCAAGCACTTGACAGGCGGTACAAAGGCCGCGTGAGGTCTTCAAGTGCTGGGAAGCAGAGTTTAGCTCCCGCCACCACCCTCCCTTAAGGGGCTGTGGGGAGAGACATGGTGACTCACTTCCCAAGAACAGAATAGGGAAAGGGGGAAATGTGCAATGGAGACACCTGGTAGACACTACCTTAACCAAATGGTAAAGATCCACATTCCTAGTGATGTTATAGGAATATCATAAACGCCTTGATAAAATATGACAAGAAAGGCATTTCTCCTTATGCTCTTCTTTCCAAAATCCCGTAACTACCACCTAATCATGGGGAAAACATGAGACAAAACCAGATTGGGAAAGATTCTACAGGATATCTCAGTACTCCTCAAGACTGAGAAGATCATGAGAAACAAGGAAAAACTGAGAAGTTGTCAGAGACCAGAGGAGACTAGAGAGACAGGATAATCATATGCAATGTAGCACTCGGTATTGGGTCCTGGAACAGAAAGAGGGCATTAATGGAAAAACTGGTGAAATCCAAATAAAGTCAGCTATTTAATTAGTAGTAATGTGCCAGTGTGGATTTCTTAGTTTTGGCAAATATAGCATAGAAGGGTAAGACGTTAACAATGGGAGCTAGTGAGTATAGGGTATGCAAGGTCTCTGCACTCTCTCTGCCACTTCTCTGTAAATGTAAATTTTTAAATTAAAAGTTTACTTTTTTAAACCCAGTAAATACCTACTTTAAAAAAAAAAGTAAAAAAGGGACAAAAAAAGAAAGCAACAGTCTTGTTAATTTATATTTTTTCAAGAAAACCATTTATTTTGTTAGGCTTTCAAATTAATTTTCACAGAACTTGATGTGGGTATTCATTTATTCTATAATATTTCTAGCAAACACAAAAGTATAAAAATTTTAGAATAAACTCCCATATACTCATCCCCCCCCACCAGCTATTTTCATCATTTTTGCCAGTCTTGCTTCATTTAATACTTTTTAAAAAATCAACACAGAAGGAAGAAATAATCCAGCTGAAAACAGCAACCAATGACACTTAGATATCAGAAAAAGAAAGGTACTACTACTAATTACATTCAAGATTTGGTTCTTTGAACAAACAAACAAAATACATAAACCAGTAACTGGTCTATTTTTTTTAAGGGAAAAAACACAAAGTGACAAAAAAAAACATGAAAAGATAGTTCGAGAAAAAGGAAATAAAAAAATGACTTTCAAATGTTTGAAAGATATTAAATATCATTAATAATAAAAGAAATACAAATAAAAACTGTAGCAAGATTCCATGGTTTAGCTCTCATATTGGCAAAGATCAAAACACTCAGTAACATCCAGTATGGGCAAAAGGAGTGAGAAAACAGGCATCCCACGTAGAGTAGACAAAGTGTAAACTGGCACATTCTTAATGAAAGATGGTTTGACAACATTTTTCCAAATTAAAACATTCACATAAAATGCCTGACCCAGCAATTCCACTTCCAAGAAGTTATGCAACAAATACACTTACAAATGTACACAAAGATGCATGCACAAAAATTTATTTAAAGCATTCTCCCAAAAAGGTCATATTTGCATATTAGAAGGAATCCAAACATTCAATAACAGAAGATTATGTTCTAAATTATTATAGTATATCAAAATAGTGAAATATTATAGCACCACTGAAAAGACCAAGGCAGCTCTATCTAGAATATTACAAAACAGCCTCCAAAATATAATAATGAGTTTAAAAGCAGAGTTTGGAACAGTTCATACAGCACAGTAAATCTTGTGTATAAAATGAGGGACAAAGGAATCCCATGTCATTTCATGGAACTAGCAGAGTTGTACATGTCTGCTCTTGTTAGCAGCTGAATAGATTTTACTGTGCACAGATATCCCTTTGTACCTGAGCATGAATTTCTTCATGCTTTGGTAAATCCCTCCTCTCTTCTGCCTTCCTTTTTGAAGGAATCTAGTACCTAATGTAATAATCATCTTCTTCATTCACCATGACTAGATATGTTCCTCATCCTATCACCAATAACTGCACGGTTGGTTGCAGGCGTGTGCTAAGTGTATGATAAGAGGTTTTCTGAGTGTCGCCCAAGACTAGGAAGGAGATAGACACTATTATTATAACAAAGTTTAGGAGGTATCCTAGTGGTACATAAATCTTCAGAGTGCAAGATACCTGACTGCTGTTATTATCAGATATCCACTGCCAAGCCAGACCCCATGAAGGCTTCTTCCATCCCTCTAACTGTTCCCTACTCTCCCAGCAAAACCAGAGAAAAGAGGGGGAAAAAAAGAATAAAAAGGAGAATCTCTCTGTTCCACACATGATCAAAAGATCAACTGTCAGACCATAATGAATTTTTTTCACGGATTCTCCTACCAGTCGAAAGCACCAGCCCTCCACCTCCATTGCTAGGCCCTGCCCTCAGGCTCCAACCATAGTTAAGTAAAGACCTAGACTCTGGAGGCCACCCAGATGACAGATATGACACTATTTGGATATGCAAGCTCTGATGTCATCCCTGGCTGCTCTTGTTAGGAGAAGACTGAAGACACTACAGAGTAAAGGAAGAGAAAGAGGACCCAGGGAGGACATCCAAGCGGGATACTCTCCACCAGAATCAGAGGTATCCCAAAGCCACTTACTCATCCCCATCAGTGCTCATGACAAAGAAACTACTGTTCTAGTCTCTGGTGGCGCTCTTGCAGTATGTACCATCAGAGTTTATCTGATTTGACACAGTACTGATATTTTTGCTTGTGTGGTGGTGGTTTTTAACATTTTACCATTCTTCCTTTGCCTCTAGGGGATAATTTACTAAGCCAAGAGATCTATGATCAGAAGGAGATAATTCTTTTCAACTTTAAATTGGCCCAACCACCTCTCCCACGGTTTCTAGAGCCAATCAGGGTGAGCAAGGAAGTGGGTTACTCTGAAATTACCTGAAGTGCCAAAGGTAAGTAATGACCTTCCTAATTTAGGGAATTACGTTGGCTTCTGTGACTTCTGTGAGGAAACAGAAGTCCTTACAAAGGGTCAAGATGAAGTCACCTGAAGACTTTTCTCACATCTGAACCAAGAAAACCAGAGTCTTGGTTCCTCCTTTTAACTGTTCAAATTATAGTAACACCTCCTCAATTTGGAATATTCTATTTTTTTAATTTTTTTAACATTTATTTATTTTTGAGAGACAGAGAGAGAGCGAGCATGAGTGAGGTAGGGGCAGAGAGAGAGGAAGACACAAAATCTGAAGCAGGCTCCAGGCTCTGAGCTGTCAGCACAGAGCCCAACATGGGACTTGAACCCACAAACTAACTGTGAGATCATGACCTGAGCTGAAGTCAGACGCATAACCAACTGAGCCATCCAGGCGCCCTTGGAAAATTTTAATTTCAACATCCGTAATGATTTAAATACACAAGACTAATGTTTGCCCTTTTTATTACATACCAAGTAGAAGAAAAATAAACTATCAAGTATCACTTACTAAAGAAAGTCATCTGTTCCCAATCATTCTTACAATTTTTGTGTTCATATGCATACAGATAATACCCTAATTACAACTGTTACATATATAATCACTAAAACAGATCCAAGAGAACCTTTACTTGACAAACTTTAGTATGTATTTGCACCAAGAACGACATACTTTAAAACATGTAAGTACATGTGCATATGCAAGATTAAAAATGTTTTTATTAATTTAGACTGTCTTTCCTCATTTCTTTTTTTTTAAGTTTATTTATTTATTTTGAGAGGAGACAGAGACAGCATGAGTGGGGGACAAGCAGAGAGAGAAGGAGAGACAGAGAATCCCAAGCAGGCTTCACATTGCTAGCACAGAGCCCAACGGGGGGCTCAAACTCACAAAACTGTGAGATCATGACCTGAGCAAAAATCAAGAGTCCAGCACTTAACCAACTGAGCCACCTAGGCCCCCCTCATTCCTTTTTTTTTTTTAAGTTTTTAAAAATTTGTTTATTTTGAGAGAGAGAGACTGCGAGTGGGGGAAAGACAGAGAGATAGAGGGAAAGAGAATCCCAAGGAGGCTCCTCACTGTCAGTGAGGAGCCCAACGTGGGGCCTGAACTCACCAACTGTGAGATCATGACCCGAGGCGATTGGATGCTTAACTGACTGAGCCAGCCGGGTGCCCTTGTCTTTCCTCATTTCTTATTATTCCAAACAAGCAAAGGTATCCTACACATAATATTTCTGCTGATTTTATGCCTTTCTCATCCACAAGTCATTGAGGCTGAACAAAACATTTAAGAGAAAGACTGGAATCTGAAAAGTAAGTGAGGTACCATGGCTTCCAAAATATTTGTAAAACTATTAATGTTTCTTGAGCAAATTTCTTAATATCTGTGAAAAAGTGTATGCATCAAGGGCAGGATGGGGATAAGGGCAAGAGAACTAGATGTTCATCCTGATTCTCTAAAATGATATGTTTTCAATAATTACAACTATAAAAATATAGAAGAGGGGGCAGAATGAAATAGAATTTCCCTTCATTAATCCATTCAACAAATGCATGTGGCAGGCATTATTATCAGGCCTGGGAACAAAAGGGTGAATAAAAGGGTCCCTGCCCACTGGGACCTTCTGTTCTAGTGGAAGACAACATTCTGCATGATTAAACGGGAAGAAAATGAAGCAGGGTAAGGAGAGAGAGGTAGAAGGAATATGCTCTCTAGACAGGGTGGTCAGTAAAGGCTTCACTAATAAAGTGGCATTTGCACAGAAACCTGAGTGCAGTGAAGGAGTAAACAATGAAAATATCTTCAAAGAGTACCCCAGGCTGAGAAAATAACAAGTCCAAAGGCTCTCAGAAAGGCCAGATCTAATAGGGCTTGATAGACTACTGTAAGGACTTTCTATTTCATTCCAACCAACTTTATGTTTTAAAAGAATCATTCTAGCTGCTATGCAGTGACCAATCTATAAGTCACAAGTGGAAAAGAGAGTCTAGTAGAAGCTGTCGGCACAGTGCATGCCAGAGACTATAGCCACGTGGACTAGAGTGGTAGCAGTGGAGAAGATGATAGATAGTCACTACATGGTTTTAAGGTAAAAACAACAGATTTCCTGACACAATGGATATGAAGTACAAAGGTGGGGAAAAGAGCCAGGAATGAACCCTCAGTTTGTGGCCTGAGCAAAAGCAGAAGGACCACTTACTGAAATGGGAATACTAGAGTCACAAAAGATTGGGGTATGGAACTCAAGATTTCAGTTTTACACTCTTTAAGGAAGAGTTGCAATCCACTGTCCAAGAGAAGTTGCCCACAGAGGCAGACAGACATGAGATGGAAAGTCAAAGAGAAAATCTGGACTGCAGATACAAATTTGAGAATCATTACCTTATAAATGGTACTTACAGGTATGGACTAGATGTAATCACATCTAATGGTACAGAGAGAAGAGGAAAGAAATGGACAGGCTGAACCCTTGGACACACTGACATGTAGAAGTCTGGAAGATGAAGGGTAACTCACAAGAGAGACTGAAAAACGGGGATAATCAAGAGAAAAGAAAGTGGTGTCCCTGGAAACCAGATGAAGAAAGTGCTTCAAGGAGGAAGTGAACAATGGTGTCAAATACTCTAAGAGGACAGTGAGATGAAGACTGAGAATTAACTACTGGACCTGGTTGATGAGGGAGCATAAGGCAAGTTGACAGGCCACAAACACCCCCCACCCCCAGGTGGGATGTATGTGATACTCCTGGGCACTCCTGGCTGCCCAAGAACAAAGGAAAGGGGAAAAACAAAGGGTTAACTGATAGAGATCATAATCCAGCATCACCCCTCCATAGTGATGTGGGAAACAAAGGCAGAAGGAAATGGCAGATAGAACTAAATTTCCTTATAATCTGCAGCCCATTGACAAATACCTGAGGCTGGCCATGTAAAACGTTTCTCCAAGGAGCTCCCTGAGGTCTTAAGCTACTGCTTTACTAGAGGGAAAACAACCTTAGCTTGACACTAAGCTAGGCCTCCAGTGTCCTGTGAGTCTTCTTTAGCACATGAAAATCTCACTGGAATCTTCCCCTGGACTTTACCTCTCCCCAGTTCCATAGCATATAACCAGTCTCTCCTCATGGTCCCATGGCAGCTCTTCCTGCCCAGGGGTCCTGTCCGCATGCTTCAATAAAACCACCTTGTTACACCAAAGATGTCTTCAAGAATTCTTTCTTGGCGATCAGCTCTGGACCCCACAAACCCCACTGTCACCCCAAAAACTTCATCACTGGCAATACACGGTTGA
This sequence comes from Panthera leo, assembly GCF_018350215.1. Lineage (NCBI taxonomy): Eukaryota > Metazoa > Chordata > Mammalia > Carnivora > Felidae > Panthera > Panthera leo. The sequence goes on from NC_056691.1 coordinate 22,709,212, forward strand.
CAAGTGACTTAACCAGAAGGATTACAGTAGAGCAATGGAGAGGAAAACCTGATCTGAATGGATCAGAGAGGGCACACGTGCACACGCACATGCACACACACACACACACACACACACACACACACACTCCCATCCCTGCTTACAGGCTCCTTCTCCCTGATGTTAGAACCTAATCCAACATATGGGGTCATTAACTGCAGTGGAAAACTTTAGATAGCTACATTTTTATTTGACACTTTGGAATACGTTCTTAATAAAGGGTGTCAGACGATAAAGAGACTCAAGGCAACTAGGAAATAACTGTTTATATAGAGGATGATGTTTCCACTAAAAATAACTGCTCCATTCAGTATGGCATGAAGATGACCTCAAAGACCTAGTGTCATTACTCTGTTGACTTTGCTAATAAGGGTAAACAAATTTTTTTTTGACAGGCAGAAGCCACAGAAACCTCCTTCTTTAGTCACCAAAGAGAGAGACAAGCTGTGTAGGCTGGAGTAAGCTTGGACCTGCCTAAACATGGACGTGATGTATTCACTGCTCTGTGTCTAACAAGAGCCAACAAAATAGAAAAGGACACATAAGTGGACTCTCCTGTTGTTACCAAATGGGCTGTTTAATGTGCTGTCCTTTACATAGGGTTTCTGAGCTCCACAAAGGGTGCACACATTGCCTTTCAGCATTGAGGATAAAAGAATAAAAAATATAATTCATCACTTTACCAAGAGGGATAAGTACTGTTTCAATTAATGTGCTAATCTCTAATGAAGACAGCAGCCATTAGTTAAACAAGCAAACCATTAGGGTAGGAACAGAAATGCCAGTACATTCACAGGTCTACTGATGGCTGCTAGATATTAGTCACAACCTACAAATCCTTAAAAGAGATGAGTAAAGTGTAGTCTATTTCTAAGACTGAAAACTCTACTACTGTTAAATGAAACAGGAATGAACTGGGCCTATTAGCATGGCTGGATCTCAAAAGCATAATGCTGAAGGGAGAGGAGAAATGCTCAGAATATAATTTGATACCATTTATGTACATTTCAGAAAGCACTCACAAAATAATATTCCATATTGGTTACAGATATGGAGAGAGATATAATGACACATATTAAACTATGGATGGTGGTTGCCTTTGGTGGTGTTGGGAAAGGAAATGAGCTGGAAATGATGATGTAATCATAACTGTTAATAGGATATTAACAGTTAATTCTGGGTGATAGGAATAATGGGTATTTGTTATGTTCTCTTTTATACTTTACTTTTTTAATCAAAAAAATTAATAAAATAACATACTGAGAACCTACATCATGAAGTTCTCTGGGTAGGAAGGGATTGTGCAGACCTATAAACCATATGAAGAGAGGGTCCATTAGTGGCCGCCACATCATCTGTCACATGGACTTGCCTGTGCATTGCTCTTAGGTCCCTCTGTGCCTTGACTACTGCCATGCAGTCTAGCTATCATTTCACAATTCACTTTTCCTGGGATGATGTGGTCAGAGAGTTCACAACAGAGTAAGATTTTAACTGTAAAGAACTACTGATGGTCCAAGGAGTTTACAGATCTCAGCCCAGGCTATCTTTCAGGAGCAGCTTCTCAGCCAATCACTTAACAACTCATCAGAACGCATCCAGCCACACCAGGGAACAGACCACTCTGACTCCTCATTAAACAAGGTTTGCAGGGAAGTCCAGGAAACTTAGCAAGGTGAAGACTTTTTAGCAGAACCCAGCAGCAGTCAATGAGTAAAAGCTAAGTAGCAGAGAAACAGCAAAGCTTGTGGATAAATCAGACTCAGGAAGAAGAGTAAAGTATCAATTATGTTAAAATCCAAATTATCATTTTGGTGAGTGCAATTTGGCAACCAGATGGACCACACTAAACAATTCAATTCTATTCAATTATTTAAATATCATTTTGCAAATCACTTACTCGGCAAGTAGAGCTGTTTAAAATCTAATGTTTTAGAGGAACCACATTACAGTTTTGCTCCCATAAAGGAAGACTTTCAGTAGTCTTTACATCATTTACAGTAGATAACTCTAAAGTTTCAATACCCTGCATGTTCCAGCAAGGATGAAGGGAACTAATATTCACTGTGCTCCTTATATGTACCAGGCCCAGGGCTACAATGTTTTACCCATGTTACCTCAATTCATCCTCACAACCATGTAAGATCAATATCATCTAGAGATGATATTCTAAAGATTTATTCTAGAATCTACAGTTCCTAGAGACGAAAAAACTAGGCTTTGACTGTTGAAGTAATTTGCTTAAGGTCAGATGGTTGGGAGGTGGCAGATCCAGACTCAAAGCCTTTCTTCTAGAGATAGCTCATTTAAAATAATAATAAAGTAATATAGATTTTAGTAGGAAACATTATATGTAGTCATCACTGTAAATGAAAATTCTGTGATACATCTGAAGAGGTTCTATGAGAGAACCTGCAAGGAACAGAAATTCTTTGGCTGATATGCCCCTGACCCCCAATATTGTGTGGACTATGGAAACCTCCCTGAGATTCAGTAATCCATGATTAAACTTTAATGAACACATGAATCCCCTGGGGATCTTGTTAAAAGGCAGATTCAGATTCAGCAGGTCTAGGATGGAGGTAAGATTGTGTAGGTCTAACAAACTCCCCATGATAATGATCTTGTTGGTCCATAGAACACAGTTTGAGTAACAAGGATCTCATCTTACAAAATTATTTTTTTTGAAGACCTTAGGTTTATATCTTGCAGAACATACCGTAAAGGATGATTTATCTACAAAAGGCACTTCTCTCAACATCCCTAAACTACAGATCTGTTATTTCACACAATATCTACCTAAATTCTGTGGTCTCTTTTTCAATACATTGCATACACTGATTTCTCAGTTAAACATAAAGCATAAGGAATAAGCTAGTTTCAAGATGGACTTTTTACCAGTGACCATTAGTATATTTTGCCTCATGTAACAAAGAAACTGGTTAAAAATAGCAGAACATACTGAACAATTCTAAGCATTTTTAATAAAATATGTCTCTATGGGGGTGGCTGGGTGGCTCAGTTAAGTGTCCAACTCTTGATTTCAGCTCAGGTCATGATCTCATGGTTCATGGGTTCAAGTCCAGCATCGGGCTTTGTGCTGGTGGCACAGAGCCTGCTTGGTATCCTCTCTCTCCCTCCCTCTCTGCCCCTCCCTTGCTCATGCTCTCTCTCTCTCTTCTCTCTAAAAATAATTTTTTTTAAAAAACCACTATTTTAAACAGCAAGAAAATACAGTCACTTGTTTTTTTTAATTTACACCTGAGCAATTTGTTGCAAATTTTAGATCCATGCCATCCTGCAATTTAAAAAAAGAATGGCTGTCATTCATATCCATACAGGGAATATAATCCTCTCCCACACAGGGAATATAATATAATTCCCTCCCATACAGGGAATATTATAAAGAACATAAACATATTGGTCAATTATAATAAGGTAGAAGTATTAACCTTAATTAAACCAAATATCATAGTTTTTGGCTAACACATCTCTGCCATGAGATGGATAATGATAAACAATTCTGCTCCTTGGGCTCACTCATTTGATTAACTGGAGTGTATTATGTGGCTAAGGTAATCCTGATCTCTCAGAATGCCTGTCTCATCAAATTTTTAATGTTTACTTTATAGAATTCAAAAATCTTACTCTCAAAATCTTTCCAGAATAGTGAATGTTGTGTTTTCCCACAAAATAATCCACTGCCTCAATTTTGTTGACTACTCAGCTCTCTCTAGATAGAGACAGAGACAGAGACAGAGATAGAGATTGGTACATAATCACACCTTTGAGGCCAATGTGTTTGGAGGAAGCCAACTCCACCCCTAGCCAGTCAGCCCTAAGCCAGGCAGAGTATCCTTTTCCCTGGGCAGAGTAATTGGTTCAGGGATGGACTCCTCATCCAACTGGAATCAATACAACATGGGAAAAGGTTTGTTGTCACAATCCAGGAAAGAAGCTTCCTGACTCCTCAGAGGAATGATTCTGAAGCAACCCTCTGCCTGCTCCTGGCAAGTATTAATGAAGCCACATTTTAACCACAAGGGGGAGCCAACCTTTATGATGAAGCTGGCACCAAGGCAGGGAGCAAAAAATAGAAACAAACCACAGGTTGTCCCATAGGAACTACCCTTCATACACTCTTTCGATCTTCTACGCAACCAATATTCCTCTAATTGATCTATGACGACATTCTGAAAGCCCCCTTCAAATGCCTTGCTTTAGTTCAAAAGTACACTCTGCCACATTTCCCCTGGCACCATAGTCCAATATATCTGTCAAAGAAGGAAATGAGGTTACTGTAATGATGACCCAAACACTTCCTCTTCTTGGAACTCCAGGAAATAAAATAAAGCTCATAATTCAATAGTTTGCAGAATCTCTCTTCCTCTTTTTGAAAAGTGGAATGGCAAAATGGCATTCTCCCATATCTGATCTTCCAGCATACCTCATGGTTGCCAGGATTACTCAACAGTCTCATTTACCAGTTTTTCTTAAACTTCTTGAAATAGAATTTAAAGAAAAACATGCGTTTATAGCAAGGGGGTGCTTAGCTCTCTTTACAATCTTGTTGCCCATTTTAGCTTTTTCTTCCCCTTTGACCACAATTTTAATTAAGGAAGGATTGTCATCATTTTCTCTCCTGTGTTACATTTGATAGAAGCGTATTTGTCTCAAAAAAGAAATCCAGAGGTAGCTAGACCATGGTAGGTGTGGCCACTTCATAGTCACCAAGGACTTGGGTTTCTTTTCTTTTACAGCTCAGCAAACTTTAGCAGGTACCTCACAGTCCAAACTAATTTAGAGTATCAACCTTTTTATCCATATTCCAAGCAGCACAAAGGAGAAAGGGAAAAAAGGAAACAGAAGAATATGTCCCTTTCTGTAAAGGACTGCACTGATTGATTTACGCTAGATTATGCTATGGCTACAAACTCCAAAATAGGGGCCTACAATATTTTTTCTCACTCTCTCTACTCTTCAGATTCATCTCTTACCACTCAGACTCAATCCCCACGTGTGCCTATACCTCCTCTATTCTGACTCAACCTCCCACCCCTCCATGACTCCTTAATACCTTGCACTATGCCCTCTGGAACCCAAAGTCTCCTATGCTGGTGACCTCCTCTCTGGAAGTTGTCTTCACCTTCTTGCTGCAGCTGGAGCCTTCACACACCACTTAAACAGCAGCCCTTTCAGGGCGCCTGGGTGGCTCATTCTGTTAAGCATCTGACTCTTGATTTTGGCTCAGGTCATGATCTCACTGAGTTCAAGGCCCACACTGGGCTCTGCAGTGATGGTGCTGAGCCTGCTTGAGATTCTGCCTCCTTGCTCTCTGTCCCTCTCCTGCCTGCTCTCTGTCTCTCTCAAAGTAAATAACTATTTAAAAAAAAAAAAAAAAGAGCAGCCCTCTGAAGCAGTGGCTATTTTTGTTCTCATACCCAATATTTAACAAGGCTTAAAAGATAGGCCAGGTTCTCCCCCTTGCTCCTTATCTCTATTTTCAAACAACTGTTTTCCTAAATCTCTAAAACTCTCCAGTGACAAGGAAACGTGTGTTATCAGATTAGATTACCACATTAACTTGCTCTTGTTGCAGTAATCTACCTTTCACTGCCTCCCATACTAATGTCCTAGACCTTGTTGTTACCAACCGTCCTGTCTCCAAAATCTCAATTTCAAGAATTTTATTTAGATCACCATTTCCTATTGTGCTTGCTCATCCCTCCAACAATCCTGCCTGTAATTCTTTAACCATATTGGGACCTCCCACTGAGTGCTCCTACATTTCACTGTCTACTACATACTCTTATTTGCCTCCTCACCCTGGATTCCGCAATCCAATATTATAATGTTTCCCTTGCATGTGTCTGTTATGTTCTTGTATCTCTCTCCTTCTGTCTTACACACTCAGAAACACCCCAGTCTGACCTGGTTCCTGCCTCCAAGCAGTGGAACATGGCAGGAGGCAACACTAATGGCTCACCATTCACTGTGTGTGCAAATCTGAAGTGGAGCCTAACACTATCAGATAAGCCTGATTCAACATTTTGTGACACAATTCACTCTCCTCCTCTTCTTGAGGTCTATCTCATAATTTCTCCTGATTCTGCAAACCTCCCAATAATTTGCTTTTTTTTTTTTTTTTTACTAAGAAAATAGAAGCAAAGCAAAAGGTTAACTACTGTGACAAACCACCCCAAAATTTCATTGAAAAGACTATGAGAGCTCTGGGGTCTAAGCAAACAGTAGAAACACAGGTGGGGAAAGTATAGAAAATAAGACAGCATCAGCAACAGACTTCTTTATATCTATGTTAAAGGCCAGCACTGATTTGCTGACTGGGACACCCCCCCACCGCCATCTGCTCCCCGACCAGGGTCAAAGACCCTGGGCATACAGCAATTAATACTCACCCCAGGTCATGTATTCTAGACTCCAGCCTTGGTGCCACTGACCTTATGGCTGCACAAACCTTCCAAATGTGGAGAATGACCAACTAAATCAAAGGCATGAAACTGCAGAAACATAATTTTCCTTATAAAATGACACAATCAGCTTTTATGCTTTATTTCTTATTACGTATGCAAATGAATGGAGAAGTGGGAGTGGTTTAACTTCTCTAAATCTACTTGAACTCCTCTGGGGGAAGATGTAAATAAGTAGAGCTACACGTTCACTGTAAAGATACAGACATGCTATTATCATCATTAGTAATAATTTAATTTTGCTAGCTAATTGTTACATTTTGGTGCATTCACATGAAGGCAAATTTTGTCTTCCTGCTATCTCTGCCATTAAAACAAAAGAATAATGCTATCTTAGATGATAAGAATAATGACTACACCTGTCAAAATAGATTTATATCTTGAGTCTCATTCAGCCTCTGCAGCATGTTTTGCCAGGATTATTCATTTGTTCTTTTTTCTTTTCTTTTCTTCTTTTAGGGAAGAAGACAGGAAGCAGATTTCCACCTCTACTCTTGAGCCTCCCTCTTAAATGATGCTTGGGGCAACAACCCTCCAAAATTAGGTACCATTCAGTACCAATCCCTTTGGTAACCACTGTAATAACATTAACATGATGAACTAATGAGATATTAATGTGGTCGTAATAGACACTTCCATAGGAGTTCTCTTGTAATTGAGTAGGTTAATAATCTGCCTTAATCTGTGCTTGGCAAATGTAATGTATGATGAATAGGGAAAGGCAGAATTTTAATCACTTTCAGCTTATAAGGTGTTTACTCTTTCAAAACAGAAAAACAAATACCTGTTTTTAAAAGCAGGTGCATGAGTGAACACTGGAAAAAACAGCCCAGAGTGTCATAACCCATATTCCTGGAGGCATCTCAGTGCATTTTATACATTTCACTTTCTAAACAGCAATAGATGTGGGGAATTGATACTTAAGATCCTTATTTGTACTCAATATGTATCTCATAGTTCATTCATTTATTGACTTCTAGTGTAACAATACTTAACAATTATAATTACGGATGGCAGAGCCTTGTGAATTTAACAATAGTACCATCAGTGTTGCTTTTAAAGGAAAAAAAAAAAAAAAAACATAGCAATCCCTATCAAAACAACACCAGCATTCTTCACAGAAGTAGAACAAACAATCCTAAAATTTGAATGAAACCAGAAAAGACCCCAGGTAGCCAAAGCAATCCTGAAAAAGAAAACCAAAGCAGGAGGCATCACAATCCCGGACTTCAAGCTGTATTACAAAACTGTAATCACCAAGACAGTATGGTACTGGCACAAAAACAGACACACAGATCAATGCAACAGAATAGAAAACCCAGAAATGGACCTACAAATGTATAGCCAACTAATCTTCGACAACGCATGAAAGAATATCCAATGGAAAAAGTCTCTTCAGCAAATGGTGTTGGGAAAACTGGACAGCGACATGCAGAAGAATGAACCTGGATCACTTTCTTACACCATACACAAAAATAAATTTACATTTAGGATGAAAGACCTAAATGTAAGACAGGAAGCCATCAAAATCCTGAAGGAGAAAACAGGCAATAACCTCTTTGACCTCGGCCACAGCAACTTCTTATGTGTCTGTGGAGGCAAGAAAAACAAAAGCAAAAATGAACTATTGGGACCTCATCAAGAGAAAAAGCTTCTGCACAGTGAAGGAAACAATCAACAAAACTAAAAGGCAACCAACGGAATGGGAGAAGATATTTGCAAATAACCTATCAGATAAAGGGTTAGTATCCAAAATCTATAAAGAAATTATCAAACTCAACACCCAACAAACAAATAATCCACGGGCAAAAGACATGAATAGACACTTTCCAAAAAACACATCCATATGGCTAACAAGACACATGAAAAACTGTTCAACATCACTCATTATCAGGGAAATACAAATCAAAACCACAATGAGATACCACCTCACACCTGTCACAATGGCTAACACGAACAATTCAGGCAACAACAGATTTTGGCGAGGATGCGGAGAAAGAGGATCTCTTTTGCACTGCTGGTGGAAATGCAAACTGGTGCAGCCAATCTGGAAAACAGTGGAGGTTCCTCAAAATATTAAAAATAGAACTACCCTACAACCCAGCAATTGCACTACTAGGTATTTATCCAAAGGACAGAGTAGTGCTGTTTCGAAGGGGCACATTCACCCCAATGTTTATAGCAGTGCTATCAACAACAGCCAAAGTATGGAAAGAGCCCAAATGTCCATCGACTAATGAATGGATAAAGAAGATGTTATACACACACACACACACACACACACACACACACAGGAATATTACTCAGCAATCAAAAAGAATGAAATATTGCCACTTGCAACAATGTGGATGGAACTGTAGTGTATCACGCTAAGTGAAATAAGTCAGAGAAAGACATTAAATATCTTGTGATTTCACTCATATGTGGAATTTAAGATACAAAACAGATGAACATAAGGGAAGGGAAGCAAAAATAATATAAAAACCGAGAGGGAGACAAACCATAAGAGACTCTCAAATACAGAGAACAAACTGAGGGTTGCTGGTGGGGAGCTGGGAGGGGGGATGGGTTAAATGGGCAAGGGGCATCAAGGAGGACAATTTTTGGAATGAGCACTGTGTGTCATATTTAAGTGATGAATCACTAAATTCTATTCCTGAAATCATTATTATACTATATGTTAACTAACTTGTATTTAAATTTAAAAAAGAGAAAAGAAAAGAAAAAACACCACATACCCACCCCTCCCCCAACACACAGACACAGATACATACATCTACATACACACACATAAACACTATGAAAGAACATTCTAAAGTGAAGTAATAATTGCTAAGAGAGTCATTCAAAACAGGTTCTGAAGGATATTGAGGAAGAAAGGCCTATGCCTATCTCCTGTTTCAATTTTGGGGACACTACAGACTTTTGACTTTTGTCCATTGCACCTAGACCACCTTCTGGAGGATATGACTCTACTCTGGACTGAAATAGAGATAACGTAATACCTGTTAGCTAAATAGCCAATCTTGTATTAGACAGTCAAACAGTTTAACTTTGTCAGCACTAATCATAATTCCTTCAAAATAAGTTATGTAATCTTGTGGGTTTTGCTTTTATAAATCTACACTTCCTGCTTGTAATTTGGGGCACACTTTCAATTTTTAATTTCTGGATCGCAATCCCTAGGACCCAAAATAAATGCTCTGGTTGCTTTACAGCCTCTTCTTCTTGGTTGATAATACACACACACACACACACACACACACACACACACGTACACTCACACACTAAAGAGTTCCTATTATTTGAAGGAAATAAAGAAATAAGGTCAAGAACCTAGAAAGAAATAAAAAGGAATGTGGTGATGGAAAAGAAAAAGCAAAAGCAAGATTGAAAAGCCAAGATATTCACAGTCTTCCAACTGGATTCAAGAGAATACCTGCAAATAACCCTGGTTTGAACTCTGCTGAAAGAGAAAGGAGCGAAAAGAGCAAGGCCTTTATATGATTATTTATTCCAGCAAACAACAGCACATGGCAACTCAGAGCCTTTCTATTCCCTGAGCTAATATTTGGAAGACACTGTATCTCCAGGGCAAATTCTAAATGTTCCTCTTCTCTCTAAAGAGGAAAGGGAAAAATATCAGAGGTTTCCATCATTCAAGGATAAAAAGAAAATACTGATGAAATTCAACACTGAACATTGCACAAAGAAGATAAAAAATTAAGAGGAAATGTGCTGATAAGCTTTGCTTAGCAAATACAAATGAAGGCTAAGTAAACCCATGTGATTTTTTTTTAAAGGCAGACTTGTTAAATTAACTGGCAGCATTTCAAAATCTCCTTAACAGTGAATGTTGAAGCCGATTCTACTCAAATATTAACCCCCTCTATGTGAGATCTACTTTCTTGGACGGCTCCAAGTGGTCTGGTTATGTCCAGCCTGAATACAAAGATGAGAGAGCATGCAGTTTGCAGTCTTGCTCCCACCTTTCCCAATTCCTTTCCAGTTGACAATTACAATGGCCCCCTTTCTCCACTTCCCTCCGAAGGACCTTAGGATGACTCAGCGCCATGAGTCTGCCAGGAGCACAGTCTTCAGGGTGTTCCCTTAGCCACCTCATCACAACCAGGAGATGGTCAGGTTCTGCCTCTAGTTTCAGCCAGCATTTCATTACTTCCAAACTTTTTGACTCCCCCCTATAAATTTCACACCACTAAGAGCTTTCAACACTTAAAGTTTTAGGGGCAATTAAACAGACAGAAGAGGTAGGAGAAAGGTCATCATCATGGATTCAGAAGGGGCTGTTTCAAATTCTGTTTTTGCCACTTCATACCTTGTTACCTCATCTGTCTGCAGTTCAGCTTCCTCATCTATAAAAATATCTGTATTAGACTCCTCAGACTGCCATAACAGAATAACTGACTGGGTGGCCTAACAACAGAAACTTATTTTCTCACAGTTCTGGAGGCTGGAATTCCAAGAGCAAGGTGCTGGCAGGGCTGGTTTCTACTAAGACCTCTCCTCCTGGCTTGTAGCTGGCTGCCTTCCTGCCTTATTGTCACATGGCCTTTCCTCTGTGTGCATATGGAGACAGAGAGTTCCCTGGTGACTCTCCTCTTCTTATAAGGACATCAGTCCTATCAGGTTAGGGCCCTACCCTTACAACCTCTTTTAATCTTAATTACCTCCTTAAAGTCCCTGTCTCCAAATACAGTTACATTGAGAGTTACTGATTCAATACATGGATCTGGGGGAGACAGAGTTCAGTCGCCCATAACATCAACCTGGAAAGATTTCAAGGATTCCAGAGTTTTCATGCTACATGATGAAAACTCCTGCCCTGAAATGTGAGAGGACACAGAAGGCCAAATCAAAGCAGCACTGTTTCAGAAACATCTCTGTGAAGAAGGATAAAACTGAGCTCATATATTTCCTCTGGCCCTTATTAGTAAAGAGTCTATGTTTACCAGATATACCTAAATAATTAATGATTTTTTTTCTTTTCTTCTATTAGGAAACACTGGGATAACCATAGTCCATATGGCCAGAATATACAGAATTCAAATTTCTGTCCCTGCTATTGACTGATACAGTCATTTTGAATATTACAATTTCCCTCTGTTTTTAGAGGAAATCAAATATTGCATAATAAACTGCAGTGCAAACAAAATGCCGTTATGCTTCTCAACAATTATAAATAATCAGATCAACCCTAATCAAATTGGGGGAAACATTTAGAGTCTACTGAGTCCATTAGCTGTAGGGTAAGGTAAACAGAATAGAATACTCTTAATGAAAGACACAGACCATTGCTAGTTCTGTCCATACCCTCTTCCGAATAGACACAGTGATGTGCAACACCCTGAGTCCCTCAGGTGATTGGACCCAGGGTAGTTACCTAACCCAAAGTTTGCCTAAATCTACATTAGTCAAGGAAAGGTCATGGTTTCCATGTCTTCCCAGCAACAGGACTTGTAAGGCCCCTCTACTAGCTCTATTTCCTGATAGACCCCATGAAACCTCATAAGAATTCCTTGCTCCTTTCTTGGACTGGTTTCAGTGAGTTTTTCCTTCTGAAATCAAGGAAAACCATCACTACCAATTTTGAGTCTAATACCGCAGCTTCTCTGTGCCTTTCAATGCCATCAAATCTGGGAAAACACTCCAAAGCCTGAATGTCTCATAATTCAGTGGCTCCTAAAGGACTTTCTGTTGGTATTTTGTTTATTGGATATGATGGATTCTATTACTGTTGCTCCACATTCAACATGTGTGGAGACATCAGTCAGTACTGAATCACCATAACAGGTTATCTCCATTTGCAAAAAAAAAATTGTCTTGGCATCTACAGATTAATTCACCTATAAATATTAAAACATATCCTGAGCTGGGGCACCTGGGTGGCTCAGTCAGTTAAGCATCTGACTTCAGCTCAGGTCATGACCTCACAATTCATGAGTTCAAGCCCCACATCAGGCTCTGTATTGACAGCTCTGTCTCTGTCTTTCAAAAATAAATTAAACATAAAACATTAAAAAAAATTAAAACAAATCTTGAGCTAAAGAAAAACACTGGTTAGTATTTCTCAGCAGAAAAACAGAATCAAGAGATGAGTTTTCAAATCAAACTTCTTACCCTTCATTGTGAAACTTAATCAAAGGATGCTACGGAGCACCTGGGTGGCTCAGTTGGTTAAGCATCCGACTTCGACTCAGGTCATGATCACAGTTCGTGGTCTGAGCCCCCCATTGGGCTCTGTGCGGAAAGCTCAGAGCCTGGAGCTTGCTTCAGATTCTTTGCCTCCCTTTCTCTCGGCCCACCCCCCACACTCATGCTCGCTGACTCTCGCGCACGCTCTCTCTCTCTCAAAAAATAAACATTAAAAAAATTATTTTTAAAGGATGCTGAATACAAGAGGATAAAGCCCAGAGGTAGGAATCAAGAGGCACTGGTGCCAAATCTCCCTTTAACTAGCTCCATGACCTTGGGTGCTTGTCTACCAGAACTTGCAGGTTCCTTCCCGTACTAATGAGGGTAACAACGCTTTCCCAAGCTCACAGAATTGGTAGAGGGAGTCAGTATGGCAACAGAAGCACAGAGATGACTAAATACTTACAATGTAACATCAATAGGTTTTAAGAAATAATATATTATTTACTGTTATAAGTAGAATTCCACCTTGATTATTTCATAGTATGATTATGCCTCCATTTTGAAATGCAAGAATGTGACGCTTAAAATTTAAGGAAATGTCCTCTTATCTAACAAGCGTGCACTTTGACATGCAAAAATCTACTCACGAGAACCTGCAGCTCTTCTTGCAGCTCCCCACCTCAGGCCTAGCTTGGACACGAGTTGGGCTTGACAAGTGCATGATGGCTAACATCAACTTCCTTTCCTCATCCACACATCTACTTCCACTCTTCCTATTTCAATCTTAAGCATCAAGTAAATCTACCTTACTGTGCATTATACGTTTGGTGCTCCCAAAATTCTGTGTTCTACAAATACTGCTGAACACTTTTCAAATAAATAAAACTTCCCTGCAAATTACTCCTTCTTGTACACAAACTACACTATTACAACACAAATTTTCTCATCCCCTCATTTAAAAAAAAAATTTTTTGGGGGGGGCGCGCCTGGGTGGCTCAGTCGGTTGAGCGGCCGACTTCGGCTCAGGTCATGATCTCACGGTCCGTGGGTTCGAGCCCCGCGTCGGGCCCTGTGCTGACAGCTCAGAGCCTGGAGCCTGTTTCGGATTCTGTGTCTCCCTCTCTCTGACCCTCCCCCATTCATGCTCTGTCTCTCTCTGTCTCAAAAATAGATAAACGTTAAAAAAAAAAAATTTTTTTTTAATTTTTTTTAATCTTTATTTATTTTGAGAGAGAGACAGAGTGTGAGCAGGGGAGGAACAGAGAGAGAGGGAGACACAGAACCCGAAGCAGGCTCCAGGCTCTGAGCTGTCAGCACAGAGCCCGATGTGGGGCTCAAACTCACAAACTGTGAGATCATGACCTGAGCTGAAGTCAGATGCTCAAGTGACTGAGCCACCCAGGCGCCCCATCATCCCCTCATTTTTATTTAGGAATCCTCATAATACCTTTAAAAAAAACATACACATTACTCTTCCAACTTGATTTAAATTACTGAAGTCAGGAAATTTGCCTGCCTTTTTATATCTTTTCCATTGCCTTTAATGCAGAAGGAACAAAGGAATCTGGTTGACTGGTTGGATAACAATTTGAAAATTTAATGAAATTGTCAATTCATTAAAAAAAAAAAAAGGTCAAATCACTTGTGTGATGAATTGACTGATTGATCCCTCAATCTTTTATCATACAAACTCCTCTGGTTTTTAAGGAGCAGTGGTTTGAACCAGTATGTCCAGAGAGTCACAGGTTTTTAATTCTTAACCTTCTTATTAATATATTACACTATTTTATTAATTACTGTGTGCTTTCAAACCTACTTTGTTTCAATAGGGAAAGAATACATAAGAAGAATATGTAAAAGAATATGTAAAAGACATCTCTGGGAAAAGAGGATGGAATTAAATTTGAGGTTTTCTAGTTTGAAAATATTAAAAAGCATTCCAAAATAAAACAAGTCAGTATTCTCAATACTGGAAAATGGCAGTGACTAAAAAAGTCTTTCAGCCTGTATGAGCACTGTCCTCTGTCCCCATCCCTAGTGCTAGGTAACTCAGAGATATAATTTATGATGGATTCACAAACAGAATGGTCAATGGTTCAGCACAAACCAAACATGAGCAGACACATTTCTAAACCCAACCGTCATGCTGCTTACACAATCTGTTGATCCATTGAACAAATATATGTTGAAAGATTAAGCGGGAGTTGACTGCCATTCAGGAAGATAAATGTAGAGTAGACTCATTTTCCGCCTGACTTAATGCTTAAGGATTTGTATTAGAAGGTTGTTGGGGAGGGGGATGTCTGCGGGGGATGGGAGGAAAGGAAATTCCAGTCACCCAGATCTTCAGAATGAGATTATCTCACCAAGAACCTCACACAGAGGCCTTTACCAGCCACCTTTCACATCCAGGACCTTACTTTTCCCCTTATTCTTTTATTGTGAGGGGAAAAAATCCAAGGAAATAAACAAGTGCTTCAGGAGCACTTGCCTTGGCTATTCAGGCCTTGTTGAAGGAACGATAGGAGACAGAATGTCTTATACAGTACATTTTGAGATTTAAAAGGGGAAAAAAGAATCAGGCTATCATAAAAGCACATTGTTATCCAGCTGTCTCATAAAAGGGCTGTGAGCCATTAAGCTATAGAGAGAACTGAAAGCCTGAAGCTAGGAACTCAGTGTTCCCACTGTTGGAGCCAATGCCATTCCCAAGCAGAGCCCCAAGCTGGGCCAGCCTTGACTCAGCTCATACATGTTGACACCTTCCTCAATGGAAGTATGAGGCCAGGCTTCTGGAAATGCATTTGTCCAGCTTTGCCAGGCTGAAAAAGACAGCCCTTCACTGCTGTTGATCCTGTTATAAATAATGTCTGAGTTTCATAAGACGGCTTTGTTAAAAAGAAAGTAAAAGAAAGAAAGGGGAGGGATAAGGAAGAGATGATGAAGGGAGGAAGAAGGGAAGGAAGGGAGGGACAGAGGGAGGAAGAAGGCAATGGAGGAGGAAGAAATGAGAACAAAAGAAAAAGAACAACCATTTGTAAAGTAAAATGGAATTTCCTTGATGTGTAAACCTGAGACATGTCTGCAATGCAATAATACAATCATGCTGCTTCCTTGTTTAGCAAGCTGTGAACAATTTTCAGAGACATCCAACAACTCTGGTCTAGTCAGGAGCACATTCAAAAAGAAAACCACTGAGCACTGCTAAAAGAGATGCATCTTGACCTACCGAAGTACATTTGCCAATAAATGCACTGGAACACAATTCACTTCAATTCGACATTTACTGAGTGCCCATATGGGTTGTGGCATAGAAGAAGGACCATACAAGCTTACCAGACACCGTGGTCTTACCCTTGCAAAGTACATATCCCAAGAAAGACCATGTGGACATGTGCAGGATGGTGGCTAGATGTCCAGGGAGAGGTATGTTTCCTTTTGTATTGAAGAATAAGTTGAATCTTCTAAATTGGGAAAAAATTTAGGCAGGTGCTAGATTTAAGGAGTGCTGTGAGGACATAAAGGGAGATGAGCATGGGCAGCTTCAAATATACAGGGTGAACATGAAGGTCAAAGAAGAAATGGTATTCAGAGTAAGCTAAGAAGATCTTAATTTGCCAAGCAAGGTGAGGAGTTTGAAAATCAAAAGGGTGTAGGGTAAAAATGACTGATAATAGGTTTTGAAGTTATTTTTATCCAGTCACGAGCCCTTGTTTTTCATTTTTAAATGCATCTAATACAGGATGAAAAATTGCTAAAATACAAATATATGCACATAATTCTCTAAACCAGACTTTAACTTTATTCTTAATTCTTTAGTCCTCTTTAACTTTTAACTTTGTTCCTTTTCATCCAATTTTCTACCCTGAGTAATCACAACCCCCCAAAGTTGAAGACATAAAAGACCAACATATTCTCACCCCCTGTTTTAGTTTCTAACTGTTTTTGTTGTTTTATTTCACTTGGAAATGTTGCCAGGACTTAAAATGATGCCACACAGCAGGTGAGAATGGACCATTCCCTCAACATAATATCCCCACTTTCTCTTTGGTGCTGTGGTTATTGGCTTTATTTTTCATGAGCTCTTGACTTCTGAGTAAAACCAACCATCTAATAGCACTAAGTCTCAGTCAACGAGTTTTAGCTTTTGGACCTGTGAGTCTGCAGTCCATTTTATTCCATTTATTTATTTTAACCAAATGTCACTGACTTTGAACTGTTTAATCTGAAGCATCTGATCTCTCCTGTTCTTGGATGGCTAGAATTTGGCAAGCCAAAATGTTAACTACAAGAATAGAAAAGAAGAAACACTGAAACTAATGAATTCACTGGGAATGGTTTGCAGTCTAAAGAAAATACGACCATCTGGGTTAAGTTATTATAGGTTATGGATTGGGCTTTCTGTTTGGTTTGGCTTGGAGCAGAGGGAAGTTCTCCCTCCTATCACCCTCTATACTTATGTCTACCAGCACAGTGTCAGATTGTATTATTCTATGAGTGGCTTTAGGTCTTCTGCAAGGCTATCCCATTAGACAAATCTACATGAATCTTGCATATGATGGGAATTGGAAGCATTCTCACATACATTCACACAGCCTCCCTAAACTTTGCCCTGGAGTACACAGGAAACATAGTGTATGATCTACTCGCAGTAGATCCAGGTACCTCAGGTCCAGGTGAGCAACTCTGTCTTTAAAAACCTCCACAGGTGAGGGGTGCCTGGGTGGCACAGTCGGTTGAGCGTCCGACTTCAGCCAGGTCACGATCTCGGGGTCCGTGAGTTCGAGCCCCGCGTCAGGCTCTGGGCTGATGGCTCGGAGCCTGGAGCCTGTTTCCGATTCTGTGTCTCCCTCTCTCTCTGCCCCTCCCCCGTTCATGCTCTGTCTCTCTCTGTCCCAAAAATAAATAAAAAACGTTGGGAAAAAAAAAAAAAAAAAAAACCTCCACAGGTGAGTATGAGCTAGCTGAAGGCAAAGCACAATCTGAGAGAATCTTTTTACCAAACACGGGCAAGGACTAGTACAGCCTCTCCTGACTGATTTGCGGCTGTCCCAGGGAAGGGAAAAGGATGAATGTGAGCCCAACCCTACTCTGGCAAGAGGTAATACTGGACTGGATGCCCCTCAATAAAGGGGTACAGAACAATAAGTGGTCACTGGGGGATTTCAAGAAGAAGAAAAGTTAATGATTCTGCCACAAAATTCTATTCTGGATTGAAAAAAAATTCATTTTTATCCCCTAAACCTAGGAGAAGTTCTTCCAGACTAGCAAAACTAATGATAGCAAAAGCTAATGAAGTGTTTTCAAAAGTATTTTATTCTTTCTCAGTGAAGCTCCCTGTATGATTACATTTTCAGAAGGAGCTAAAAGTTATTTTGCCAAAATTAAAAGCATAGGTAGAAAATCTGCTCCAAATACAATGGTCTGCTGGATTTGAAATATTGCTCCAGGGACAAGCCACATGGTGCTAGAGAATACCTGAATCAGCAGAAGGTGGGAAGGACCATGAAGACGGTATTTATTATGTCTTGAGACGACTCCATAGGTCACTGCTGATTTCTGTTTACACTGTGCTGACCTTTCACACTCCAGAGCAGTTTGTTCAGCTGTGATCTACAACCAAGAGCACACGCAGTATGTCATCTGCAGGGCCCTGGGCTAGCCGATCGGTATACCCAAGGAAAGAGGCAGGACACAGACCGAAAAATGTCCATCGGCCTGTTCTTTGCATGGTCTGCTTTCTCACTTTCTACTTTTGTACAAAAATTTACATGTCTTGGGATACTGGTGCAAAGCATGATCCTAACAGAGTGCATTTTAACAAAGTGAGAATTTCACTTTACATTATGGTAACTGGAAAATGAACCTGTAGAAACGATCTTATCTCTAGGTCATTATTTCACCCATCTCAATTAAGGTATGTTCAGTATCGGAGTACAACAAAATACATTTTGTAATGGTCTGTGTCTACTCTTTTGCAAAGCATTATTTGAGGTCACCAAGCTGTGACTGCAAAGAAACCATGGGCAGTTATTTTATCCTTTGAGATAAAAAGGATATCCCCTGATTCACTGGGACTCTGTTTCTTGAATTTGGAGCTCCCTGAGCATTTTATCCACCCATGCAAAAGCAGAAGATTCCTCCTATTCTTCCTAGATGTGATTGCTTAACTCCACTGCCACAGGAAAAATGTATTGTGATTTTCAAGACTAAAAAAAAAGTCTCATGCACAGGTAACATAAGCAATAATAACATAGTGTTTGTTTCCCAGACAGAACTCCAGTTCCAGGGACTAGACTCCTTTATGCACTCCTCTCCTACAGTATTAGCTCATATGAGGTCTCTCAAAGAGGAACTCCCACGTACAGATTATCCTTAATGATGGCCTCCTTCAGGAAACCTTCCGCATATTCTGTGTTCACTTCGCACTGTGTACTTCTCCCTAACAGCTCTCCACACGGTACCATCACCCCCACACAACTGGGTATTTGAAAGCAGGTCCTTATTCATCCATAAAGCATCAGTTCCTAGCACAGTGCCTGACACACAGTAGGCACTTAATAAATGTGGAAGTAAATATTGATTCTTTTACTTCTTCCTTAAAATCCATTGCTACATTGGGCTCTAGAGCCAGGGATTCCTTCAAAAAGGAAGAAGGATTGAGAAAGAAAAAAAAAAAAAAGAGAAGGAAAGGGAGAGGAAAGAAAAGGAGGAGGAAAGAATGAGAGAGGAGGAAAGAAAACAAAATGAAAAATTAAAAGAAAAAAGGAATGGAAGAAGGAAAGGAAAGAGGGAAATGAAGGGAAACCCACAGCTCAGTGTCTACCATAAGAAATGAGGGAAAATAACAGAAGTAATGCAGATGAATATAAAGTAATTAAGTAAGCATTATTTTTTGAAGATGAAACAAACAGAATTTGGAATTCTGTTTCCAGCAACATGGCAGATTCATCCCTCCAGGCAGAGCTAAAATGCTGAATAAAATATTTAAAATGTCATTTGAATGCATGGCTTCGCTAGCAGGAAAATACAAGGATGGATTGGAGGCCAGAGATGAAAACTGTGAATCCAGAACAGTAAGCAAGCAGTAAAGAAAGAACTTGTCTTAGGATTATCTAAAAATCTTCAAGAGGCTTATAACTCATTCTTCCCTGGGCCGCACCCCAGTTCTAGCATGAGAACAGGTCAGTCTGAGAAGCTTGGGTATAAAGTTCCCCACACCTCCACCCCCTTACCAAATACACACACTCTCAGAGGACAGAGGAAAAAAACACTCCATGCACTTTACAGAGGGAGATTCTGGGAATATATGCCTCACTGAGCTTTGGCTTTGGCTTCAGATGAAATAGAAAAAAAAAAATTATGCCTTGAGAATTTCTAACCACAAACCCCATTTATTTGGGTATGATAAAAGAATTCCCCTCTGGCTGTGTGACTCCCAAGAAAATACACATTGAAGAAAAAATTCCTTCAAGTGGTCAAGCCATCACATTCACATGCCATGAATGAAAGAGAACAGGAGAAAGACATATCACTTCCATTTCCCAGAAGTTGTACACAACAATTCTGGCCACGACTTACTCATATGACCTGACCTAGCTGTGTATGCCATCTTTATTCTGGGTTCCAGGACTCTACTGATAAAGAGAAATGGATGTATAAATATTGGGGTGGAGAGAGTGGAAGTAAGCTCTATCTTTATTTTTAAATACTGAAATGACTCCCAGGAGACAATTAAGGTAATACTTGTTCCCTGGACATGTTTCTGGTTAGCGACAGAATTTTTGAGTTTTATTGTGGAATAAATCAATTTTGTTTATCTTCAAATTTTCATTAAAAAATATAATGAGATAAAAAATATATTTGAAATTAGCAATTTCTTAAATAATAAAAAAAAGGCGAAGAAGAATCTAAGAATAAGAAGTCATTTAAACTGCAATTAGAGTTCTTTTTCTAGGAGAACTTGGCAGTTTCTAGGCTAGACAAAACTGACCAGAACTGAAGCACCCTTATTGTTTCTTATCTCTTTCCTTTCATTTTTCTCCTCATAAGACAAATTTCCTCAAAAGAGCATAGTGGCAGAGCACTCCTGCAGAGGTAGAAAAACAGAGAAATAACTGAATGGTTTCTTTTTGATGAATGAAGCATAGGAAATTGCCATCTTAAATTTTAAAAAGGTTTAAAAAGAGATTTTCTATAATAAGATAGCATCTTACAAAAAAAAAAAAAACAGCACATCTACAGCTCATGTTACTAAATGTTCTTTGCAGAAGGGAACTGTAAGTTTCTCTTTATAGGATTACCTTTATATCCAAAACAAACAAACAAAAAACCGCAATACCAAATCTGAAAATCCATAACAGAGGCATGTGCATTTCCCAGATATAAGGGGGATATTTGCGTGTGCGTGTGTGTGTGTGTGTGTGTGTGTGTGTGTGTGGTGCTTCCAGCTAATCTACCAAAAATAAATAAATAACACTTACTATTGTGCAAATATCAGAGTAACAGCCACTGGTGGGAATAATTATTCTGGCTGAGTTAAAGAGAGAACTATTACAGGCTAGTTTCCAGATGCAAGGAGGATGCTCTCACACTCCCTTGCACACTCAAGCACACATGTATATCATATACTTTTGTTGAGTTGCAACAACCACTTATATTAGCACAAAAGATCTCCAAATGATTCAGCTCTATTATCTGAATTTTCAGTATCTCTACCAACTCCCTGCACACAGATAGCAATAAATCTACAATAATCTAGTGCCACGAGGGAGAGGAAAACAAATAGCCTCTGCTAAAAAGTGGTTGCTTGCTAAAGAGCAGACAGCTTGTCATCTAGCTTTTTAATGAATCTAGATCTATCTGTTAAGTGTTTTCCTTGCAGCAGGCCATAGAGCAATCCTCTCCACTCCAGTCTTCTTTCTTCCCCCCTCTATTTCTGAAACTCCCTGGCTCCAGGATAGGAAGACACCAAAATGTAGAATTTACCCAATGGACTTATTAGTTCTCTGAAAGACTGGGATTACGGAAAATACTAAAAATAGTTAAGTCGCAATTTGATATGGGTGTATTTTGTAGGATTGTTTTGGGGTTCAATGTAACGTAGATCCACATAAAAAAGGTTAAGCAAATAGGGCTTTATTTTCCTCTAGTGACAAGTTGAGGAGTAGGCCATCCTGCTCTATTATTATCTTTTCATGCTGCCATCTTTAGCATTTTGCTTTCATCCTCATGGTCTCTATATGGCAGCCATACCTCCCAGCATCACATCTATATTTCAGACACACAGAAGAAACAAGTGACAAAGAGGAAAATGATATGTCTGTATCAAGAAAACAAAACTTTCCTCGATATCCCTAACAGAACTTAACTTAGGTCTTGCTGGCCGGCCAGAATTGAGAAAAAAGCTGCAGGAAAGGCTAGACAATGGATTGTTTTCACAACACATATTGCCATCTCAAACAAATCAAGGTTCTAACAGGAAAGATACGAAAAGATGGTATAAATACTTAATGCCAATATTCTGGAATTTCAATCCATAGAAAAAGTAATAAAGCTTCTCAGAGGAAAGTACAATATTATATTCATTTTTTGCTCTCCAAGTGCTGAAACATAGTACACAGTCAACTACTTCTTGAGTTCCTATTATACACCAGGTGCTACCTTAGGTGTTTGGGATACACCCAGATAAAAATTCTTGTCCCCTTAGATCTCACATTCTAGCAGGCAGAGACAGATAATAAACTATATTCACAATAAATAAATACATTCTATAGTTTATTCAAAGGTGATAAATTCTATGGAGAAAAAGGTATAGTTGAGTAAGGAAAATCTGGAGTAAAAAGGTCAAATGGATGTGTTATAACAAAAATAAACAATAGTTGTATATTAATTTGCTCCTCTTTTTACTTTATAGCCTTATAATTTCTGGAACATATAGTGTGCTTTTATCTTTGGGAAAAAAAGCAGTTCATTATTTTTTCGACTTTCATTCTTGAAAGTGCTGAATCCAGCTGCTGTTATTTACAAAAGAAATGTCAACGATTGTGTCAGGTAGTGTGTTAGGCTAGACACTGCTTCACACAGGGGGAACTGTTTGCAATTTACTTAAAGGGTCTAATTCTGTGAGGAAGAAGGAAAGTTCTGAAGAAAAAAAGGAGCAATCAACAGAGAAAATGCTCTCCTGACCTGGTGCCTTTTGAGTGTCAGAAGCATAGTCTTTCTGGGGAATTTGGCTTTTCAGCGGGCACAGTGTACTTGGACTAACTCTCCTCTGGTTTAAATCATAAAAATAGGAACTAGACACAACACACACACACACACACACACACACACACACACACACACACACACAGTTACACTTCAGAGTTTAAAAAAAAAACAAAAAACTCCAAAACCAACATCTCCCAAGGGATTGGGGTTTGACTGATTTTATTTAAAGTCTGGGTGGGTTTCTGACCACTAAATATTTGCTTAATTATCCCAGCAATGAAGAGTGATGCTCTCATTAGCAGGGGTTAGAAGCCCATCTGTGTTCTCTGTTGGTTTTTTGTACAGGACTGTAAACCTGCAAATTGCATGTACAGTTGGGGAGTTGGAAAATTGTAATTGCAGCTCTGATATTCATTATCTCATGAACTTGGGTAAAGCAATTTTTTCCCTGGGCCTTGGCCTATTTGTGCATAAATTGTAGCTAATAGTACTCCACTACAATACACAATTTCGATATTTTATGCTAAGCCAGAAAGTCTTGTCTTGTGTACTACTCAATGGCAAAAAATGGTGTTCTCCAAGATCCTGAAG
The DNA here is from genome assembly GCF_018350215.1 of Panthera leo. Taxonomy (NCBI): domain Eukaryota; kingdom Metazoa; phylum Chordata; class Mammalia; order Carnivora; family Felidae; genus Panthera; species Panthera leo. Next base: position 22,732,698 of record NC_056691.1, read on the forward strand.
CTGAGATTATTACACAGAATCCAAAGAAATTACTGCACAGTTAGAAAGCAAGAGGAATCCTGCCACTTTAGAATTTGTAAACACATACATCACAAACATGCAGCGTTCCCTGTCCCTGAAGAAAATGGAAAGTGAATACTTCTCCAGAAGGATGTGAAATACGGTGAGCTGAATTTCACAAGCGTTTGGGGAAATGACCAAACTAAAGTCATTTGATAACTACTCTCATCAGGGGCAAATCCAGATTCTGCAGGCCTGGAGCTTTTACATTTTTGTCAGAGAGAGGGAGGTGCTCTTTAGCACAAAGAATACTTAGTATTTCTTTAGAATGAAAAAAAGTCACAACACATAATCATTTTTTTTAAGTGGAAAATATCACAAAATTCACAAGATATGTAAAAAAAACCTGACATCTGTAACTTTCTGATGCACCGGACTAATATTTCTCCCTAAAATTTTTTGTTTGCATCCTTGACCATCTCTTCACACAACAATTCTGAAAAGCATTTTCAGAAGCAGATTTACCATGAAGCAGATGAAGCTTCAGCTTCAGGGCCCCTCACTCCCATGGGTCCTTTGCAAGGCCCTATACCAATTTTGTATTTTCTTCAATTCCCATCACAATGGGGAAAAAAATTATGGTGTTTTTATAACTGTATATGTTACATTATCAGGCTATATTCCTGAGAGGAAAGAACTTTCATTTACTAGGCTTCGATGAGAAGCAAATTTTCTACTAAGAGCTGAGGACTGAACAAATTGTCCTTATTAGTTTCTGACTCTGTGTGTTTCAATTTTTTTCTCTCCACTACTCACACCCTTACAGTGCTGGGCTCTGAGATGTTATGTTCACAGGGCAAGACCACTCCTTCCTCACACGTTCATGGCAAAACACTGGCTCAACTGGCACAGTGGGCTGTAGGGACGTTCCTGGAAGCCATTCCCACAGCAGGACACCTAGCCTAACCCTCCTTCTAAATAAACATTCACTATGTCCTTCTAAAAGTGACTACGAACCACATAAACACATCTCACTAACTCCAGACTGCACATATCCTCAATTCAGTTTCTTCTTCGTTAGATTCTCAACACATATGGCCATTCCAATACCACCCTATGCAAAGGAAAAAACAGTGGAAGGAGTGCTGGAATGGAAAAAGACCATGATTTTAAACAATATGTTTAAAATATTTTACTTTTACAAATTTCATACAAATGACCTTGCAAGTGAGTGGCCCTGAAGTTGAAACATCGTTTGCTTAATGGTAAACCTTTACTGATTCTGAGTCCTGAGGGCTCCACACACGCTCCCATGATGGGGTGACGCTTCAGAGGAAGTAAATGGCTACACAGGTGTAGAATTCTCTGAGCCTCAGAAATAGCATTTTGGCATTTCTAGCTCATTTGAATCTGGAGCTATGAATTCTGGCTTGGATTCAGAGGACACAAATTATTCATTCAGCTGTGGTTCACTCATCTATCAAGTCACCCCAAAAAATACTTATCATCAAGAGACTATGTGTAGTTGATGGAAAAATAAGTAAGCTGCAGTCCCTACCCTTAAGGAATCTAGAGCCTACTGGAGAAGACCAAAAAAAAAAAAAATACATAATGCAAGGCAGACTGCGTTGGAAGAACAAAGAAAGAAAATGTTCAAATTAGAGTCCAAATGATCAAACTGTGGGATCATGCATCTGAATAATTTTACAACCTCTGATCCTCTTTGATCCTCAGTTACCCTATCTATAAAAGGCAAGTAGTATTATTCATCTCACAGACTAATGTAAAGATTAAAGAAGATAAAATCACAAAAAAATTCCCTAAATAGAAGGCTTTCTGTAAATATTATTCCCTCAAAGTAAAAATAATCTTATTTTTTTATATATCTCCTTTTATGCTAATGCTCAATAAATCTCTGTTGAAAGCAGGATAGTAGGGTTTCAAGTGGCTCAGTTGGTTAAACATCCAACTCTTGATTTCAACTCAGATCGTAATCTCACAGTTGTGAGACGGAGCCCTACACTGGGCTCCACACCCAGTGTGGAGCCTGCTTAAGATTCTCTCTCGGGGCGCCTGGGTGGCGCAGTCGGTTAAGCGTCTGACTTCAGCCAGGTCACGATCTCGCGGTCAGTGAGTTCGAGCCCCGCGTCAGGCTCTGGGCTGATGCCTCAGAGCCTGGAGCCTGTTTCTGATTCTGTGTCTCCCTCTCTCTCTGACCCTCCCCCGTTCATGCTCTGTCTCTCTCTGTCCCAAAAATAAATAAAAAACGTTGAAAAAAAAAATTAAAAAAAAAAAAAAAAAAAAAAAAAAAGATTCTCTCTCCCTCTCCCCAGCTTGCATTCTTTCAAAAAAAAAAAAAATTTTTTTAAGTAGAAAGTATAATAGTAAATAAAAGGGTAATAAAATAAAAATATAAGAAGATGTGGGGTGCCTGGGTGGCTCAGTCAGTTAAGCGTCCGACTTCAGCTCAGGTCATGATCTCACAGTTCATAGGTTTGAGGCCCGCATCGGGGTCTGCACTGATGGTGCAGAGCCTGGAGCCTGCTTCACATTCTGTGTGTCTCTCTCTGTCCCTCCCCTACTTGTGCTCTCTCTTGCTATCTCTCACTCTTTCTCTGTCTCAAAAATAAATAAAAAACATTAAAAATATTAAAGAAAAGAAGAAGATATGAGGGCATCCCAGGGAATATCTGATCTTACAATCTTACACAAGCCTTGAAGATGTTTTGAACATGGCAAAGAGATACCAAAAAATGCATCAGACAGGAGTCTTTCAATGACAAATGACAAACTCAAACTGGCTTCATTGAAAAACAGGGAATGGTTGGCTTATGAAACTGAGAAGACCAAGAGCAAGTTTGGCTGCAGGCTGGCAGAACCCTGGTATCCAAACAATATTCTCAGAACCAGGCTCTCTCCACTGCTCAGCTTTGCTTTTCTTCATGTTAGCTTTATTCCCAGGCAAGTTCTTCCCACACCATGGCCAACAGTCATCTTCAGCTCCAGGTTTACGTGGGCCTAAAACTGCAATCTCTGTGGAGTGTCTCAAATTTGGAATATGCTAATGAGCCCACACATGAAGATGGCTGGAGGGATGGCATACATACAGGGAGGCATTCCACCCAACCTGAATTTCAGAGACTGAGAATGGGGACTGGGTAGATCCCTAACAAAATCCAGCAGCTAAACAGAAGGGGAGAAAGAACTGCTGTGGAATTCTACAAAGGACATTTCAGGTAGAGAAGAAAACAAGAGCAAGGGCTCAAATGTTTACTGAGTACACACTGCCCTAGTGTCTGGGAGGGCAGAGAGGTGAGAAGGATGTGATTCTGGCCTCAAGTAGGGGAGGTAAGGCATGTCTGAAAAATAAACAGCCATCCTCCAAGATAGGAAGCGAGTAAAGCCCTAAAAAGGTACATAAACACCATTCATTCAGAGAAGGCAGAGATCTCTTTCAACTGGAAGGACTGGAAGCCTTTTAGAAAAGACTTGGATCTGAACTGGATTTTGAAGGAGCCTGTAGGAAAAATGGTGTTCATAAATCATCTCAAAATCAGCCCTAGCATTGGCTTTTGGAACTGTGGACATCAGAACTTCCAGTCATCTCTCAAATCATCCTCATGGTCAAAGATTAGAGTGGAAACAAAGGCAGACAAGAAAGGTTACAGGGTAGTTTGTATTGGGGCAAGAGTTATATCACCTGGGCTAAAATGTCCATTTTATATAATAGGTAATTATATGTTCTTCCATTTGTCCTTTTATTCATCAATTTAACCAGACATATTTCTTTTACTGAGGTAAAATTCACATAACATAAAATCAAGCATTTTAAAGTATATGATTCAGTGGCATTTAGTAAATTCACAAGGTTGTTCAATCATTACCTCTATCTAGTTCCAAAATATTCTCATTTCTCTAAAAGGAAAACCTGTATCCATTAAACAATCACTCCCCATTACCCCATCCTCCACATCCCCTACCCCCTGGCAACCACTCATCTGCTTTCTATCTCTATTGATTTACCTGTTCTGACTATTTCATATAAGTGGAATTATATACTATGTGAATTTCTGTGTCTGGCTTTTTGACGTAACATAATATTTTCAAGGTTAACTGGACCTCTTTTGATATTCCGTCCCATATTCTATAATGTGGGGCTATATATATCAACTCTATACCTAAGTTCCACTACCTAGCAGCACTCCTGGAATGGATCTTCTACCCCGCAATGTCTACTCACCCTGGTAATCAGTATGCCCCCAGGGGTCACGTCTTAAGAAGTTCCTTGGGGTCTTCTGTAGACATAGGCAAGTCTTGATGCATAATGATCGGTCAATCAGCTGGTTGCATGTTGGCTGCTTACAGACTCCAAAACACATTCTTTGGCCAAATAGAACTCCTTCTCCAAGGATAGTCAGTCAAGGAAAGCCCAAGAAGGCAGAAAGCAGAGTAGCAGCTCAGCCTTCAAGTCCACCCCCAACCTTTTTACCCTTTATCACAGAATTTAACATCTCAAAGGGTTCTTAGAGAACATCCATTTTTTTATATAATGAAACTGAGGCCCTAGAAGCTTAAAAAAAAGTACCCAGAATCACACAGGTAAAGTATATAAAAGCTCAGAGCTCATATAAAAGCTCAGAAATTCGTGGGCTAAATTCAGTGTTCTTTGATATGACATGATATCCAGTACTTTTCTCTCTAGAAGCAAGCACCAAATGTAAGAAAGCAGCAAACCTAAAGAAAACCTCTCAACTCTGGGAAAGCTGAGAGGAGTCTCATTTAGCTCTTTTTTAATTTGTGCAAATAATAAAAGGTAACACTATACTTCATAAGGGAAGAGAAGCTGGTATATCTGCATCCCACCATCTCATTCTGGATTTGCTCCCAAGGGCACTGAAAGTGAATGACCCAGTACTGGGGAAGAGGGAAGGATTAGGGGACAATGTTTAGGGTTCAACCGCAATGAGGGCATCTTATTCATTCAGGAGCAGCTAAAACTCTCTTCTCCCTCTCCAAAACTATAGCTTGTAAATGCAAGCTGAGATCCTTCTAGGTAGAAATACAAGCCTGTAAATACCATGTCAGGATCTTGATTTTTTTGTAACATAAAGTTAATGATGCTTAAAATATGCACAATATGTACCCCTGTGGAACACTGAATTATCTTGATGTCTGAACTTCTGGGGATGGTCTATAAAGAAAATAATTCCGAAGCGAGTAGACATAGACGGAATTGTAAAACGCAATTAGGGAGGAGGGCGGGGAGGCCCCAGATGTATGTGCGGCAGAACCAAGGGGGAAACAAAACAATGCTCCAATGTGCTCATCTTTGTTTTTTACTCTCATCTTTGAAAGATTTACTTCCTGGATTTTTGCCTGAGAGATCTGTGAGCATTTCCTTGGGACAATTTACTTTTTTTTTCTTTTTACCTTCAGGAAAAGGTGCTTTCAAAAACAGGCCAACTGGACCGTTTTCTCCCTGCAGAGCCACAACACTCAAACACTCTGCGCCTAAAACAAACAAATAAACCAAAAAAATAAAAAATAAAAAATTATTTTAACTAATATTTAGGCTTTCAAAAGCAGGTTGGCTTCGAGCCTCGCTAGGATAATCATTTGCACCTTCCTTCAGCCACACATAATACAGTCTTTATTCAGCAAATAGCAAAGTCGTTTCCCGGCAAGTCAAAGGTCACTTCTTGCTGTATTAATAGCTGCTCTGGGAGGGTCAGTGTTGTGCTATCCTACATTTTTTCCAGGGCCTGGAGATGCAATTTCCTACAATCTGCAGGCAATTTCCTACCAATTTTCTTGGGGAGCTAATAGGCTGTGACAGGAGATGGAGCTAGCAAGCAGCAGGCGGCTTCAGAAAAGACAAATTGCATCTCTGCCACCTAACTGGGCAATCTAGATCGACAGAGTTTATAGCTTTGTAGTGTTATTGGGCCCCATGCTAACAGCAAATCATTCACGCTGCTCGCTGAATTTCATATTCCCTTCCTTCTGACTTTGTTATTGCCACATATCACTTTGTAGCACTTTCCCTGGAAATTGCGGTAAAAAGGGGGATCACATTTATATTAGTGACTTAAATGTCTCCTAAATTGCTTACCAGAAATTATTAGCATTCAATAATTTCTGTTTACAGAGTTAGGGCTGAGCTGGTGATTTTTAAGTGACGGGATGGGAAGGTTGGAAAAAAGAGTCAAAAAGGAAGGAAGAAGGTGATGTGCAACAGGTCACAGCCCTCTGGCCAGCACAGGAGAGATGATTTCTTCTATCTAGCATGTCCCTGTGCTTGTGTACAGTCAAATGCATTTCAAAAGATAATATAAACATTTGCAAAATGTGCTGATGACACTGATTTATCCTTTGTCTAGACTGTTTTTAAAGTTAACAGTTTAATATAACAGTGGAAATGCTTTCACAGGATTAAAAAGAAACCTTATTTTATTGAAACATTCTGTCTTCTGTTTCAGGTTGCACAGTCAACCTGAAAGATTTAGAAAAGGTAAGTAAGAGAAGGAAAAAAAAAGTCTGATTGAAAAAAACACCTAACCACTGTATCTTTTTTAAAAATTAATTTGCCAGAGTACAGCTCTGTACCATGCATTGCACAAAAATGAGTAAGACAGCCTCCTGCTGCCAGGGATTTCAGTCTAGTGGAGGAGACAGGCATGCAAACAGATACATTGTAAGACACTGTGCCCTAGCATCTGAATGCCAATTGTGAAGAAAGGGGGAACAGACTGCCTGCAAAAGTAAATTGAGGAAAGAAGCAGAACAATTCAGATGGAGTTAAATAGTGCTGGTAAATAAACAACAGAGATTCAGAGTCAGCTCTGCTTTCCTAAAGTGGTCTTATTTGAGAGGATCGATGTGGAAATAGTAACCAAAAGCACTCTCACTATTTACATCTAGAGACTGTCACTTGAAAACAGAATAAACAGTAATGTTTTGGACAACATGATTTATGTTGTAATGACTGTACTAATATCAGAGTAATAGTACAGTAATTACACCCTCATCCTGGTATAAGAAGGCTGGAATGAGCCTTAGGAATCCAAGGATCTGCACAGGAAAGGGTGTTGAGCAGAGTATGTGTCGGACAGAAGTGCAGAATTCCTGCCTACTTTTATGAATTTTATTTCTAAATGATATCTAACTCCAAAAACTGAGAGAAAGCTGGAATGTTAGGAAAGAAAGAAAGAAAGAAAGAAAGAAAGAAAGAAAGAAAGAAAGAAAGAAAGAAAGAAAGAAAGAAAAAGAAAAGAAAGGAAAAAAAGAAAAGGAATGGAAAAAAGGAAGGAAGGAAGGAAGGAAAGAAGGAAGGTAGGAAGGAAGGAAGGTGGCTCTAGGGAGGCCAATCACTTCCTAGAGATTACCGATCCTTACAGATGAGTAAAATTGAAGCAGAAACGCCTCTCATTTGTCTGGGCTAGATTAGGGGGTCACTGGTAGAACTGTGTGGTCTCTGCTATATTTGTTGACACCTCCATAAGAAGTAGTGTTATGATGCTGTCTTTTTCAGCTATCATACCAGGTATGTGTAAAGGTAAATAAACATAAAGGATCACCTCAAAGAGGGAAAAGGAAAAGTTTTGGTGTGGAAATTTTTAAACCTTGGGATTTGTGGGGTTGATTTCAGCAGATCATCCTGGCTCGATGGTTTTGAGGGCAGACAGGGGAGGTTCACTCAAGTAATAGAAACATGAAGGATTCCAGCAAGATTTTTTCTTCTAAGTGATTTCTTCCACTTGCCATTTGTGAAATCTGAAACTTTATCATCCATATTTGTTCCTATCTGGAAAGCTTATTTAGATGACCATCAGCCTTAAAGACAGAATGTGTTTTAATCTCAAGGTGTTCAGAGCCAGGCCCATAATGATCCTTGGTATACAATGACTGGACGAATTCAATAGAATCAAGAATTCCTTGATTAAAATGCACATACCCTCTGGTATAACCCAGTCATTATCCATCTACTGCCACCGGCCACCCGAGGAAATTGAACAGGTCTGGGCAAAGGCCTGGAATCTGCAGGTTTGACTCTCCTACTCACTGGTTTAGGAAGCCCCTGAGATAGGTTTAGGTGGAGAGGGGTAGAATAGATACCAAAGTACACCCAGAAGGAATCTCTAAGGAGATGATGACACATTGTGGAAAAAGCCTGTGAATGGGCCCTCCATTCAAAGCCACACTTCAAATCTCACGAGCTATGGGAATTAAGCCAAGTGACCTAGTCAGAACATTTCATTTACTTATCTACTACAGCGTAGGTGGTTGTAAGTGTCACAGCGTAGGTGGAGGTAATGCTTGTGAAGCTCACCCTATCATGGCCAGGACTGGGAGAGCATCTTGCACAGGGGGGCTTACAATAAATGACAACTCTTCGCCCTTCCTCTCCTTCTCCTCTTCCTCATCATCCTTCCCCTCTCCTTCCTTCTCCTCCCCCAAGGTTGACAGCGGATGTTCTATCCTTCCCTGCCCAAGCCATTCCTGACAACATGAAGTACAAAGTCCCGCCACAGTTTCTCAGGATCCACATGGATTCAGTCCAAGCCCTGGGTACATACAGTGTTCTCTCTCCATCCTCCCTCTTTCCTTTCTCTGTCACTGCATTCTCTTGGGCATAACTTCCAAATGGGTGAGCCATTATAGAATATTATTACACCAGAATGGATGCTTTCGGTTCCTTCTTGCCATTTGCAGACATAATGGTTTTTAATCAGATTTACCACCACTTCTTGTGTGCTACAATCATTTCTCTCATTCCATAAGTATCAGAAAAGTGAACCTTAAACTGAATACCACTGGAACTGTATGACACAAAATGGCACCCCATGGCTTGAAAGAGTCAAAGGGCTTCATTGAGCATTTTACTTGCTACTTGAAGAATTAGGTGAGGGAGAGAATTTAGGTCAGTAAACTTCCTTCATAGCTAAAGTGAGGGACCTGTCCAAGATCACGCAACATTTCATATATTCCCTGATGTTAACATTAAAGAAAAACTTACAGGCATATTTTCATGAACTTCATGGACTTAGATATAAAGGGTTCAGACTCTATGACTTTCATGGGGCCACCTAAGAATCAGGAATGAACTAGGAAAGGTCACTAGTAAGACAACAAAATTACATCTTTCATTTCTACTTAAGTTTTAATGCTAAATGGCCATCAGTTACTGAATCTAAGAATACTCAGAAAGAAATAATGTTAAATAAAATTAGTAAAGCTTGAAATTTTTTGTAATATGTATAAATGAGACAGAATTAAAAATATTTCCTACTTAAATTAACACTGTCCAGTGGGAAAGAAAATTAGTTTATGCTTAGTGGAAAGATACATAAAATTTTACTATAATTCAGCCCTAAGGAATTTTTTAATTACCTCAGTAATGAAAAATGTAAAATTACTGTGAGTGCATGTTCTGGGATCTTTCGACACCCATTCCTCAGCTTTAAACCACTTTCCATTTGAATATCTAATTTCGTAAATATTAGATTTCCAAAATGTTTGGCCCTTCAAAAGACAGGAGTGAATATAAGATAGCATCTAGCAATAACTTGCACTCAGCAAAGAAAAAAATGGTAATATCCACAGATTGTACAGATTCAACTGAGTTTAAATTCCAGCCACTCATTTCTTAATCAAGAACAGTGACAAAATCACAAATTCCATTGCTGCTCTGTCTTCAGAATTAGGTCCAACAAATCAAAAATAACGACCTTTACTAGTCTGTGTGATCTGGCAAAGGATTAAGCCAAAAAAATAAAATATTTTCCCAATCAGCAAATGTTCCTATGAATGGATTGGCCAACAACTCCAAATGCATTTCTTTGAATTATATCTTGCATGCAATCCCATTTTTCCAATGATCCATTAGTTAACCAGAAATACTGTACATATTTTAATGGGTTAGGAGACCTTAAGGGAATGGATGCATCTCAAATGAATGCCTCAGGGGACTCTGGTTCATTGCATAGAAGATAATTCTTTCCTGAAAAGGGGCAAGCTTCATTTGAAATTAAGATTTGGAGACCATAAACAGAATCAATCCAGCCAAGAAGTCTTGTGTAATGTATGGAGCATGGGAGGGAAATGAGCATTTGAAGGTTATGTAGGGAGTAAAAGGAAGGTCTAGTGGAATTATAGAACCTTTTCCCCTACCTGTGTCACTCCACAGGCCTGTAAACAGTATGTTTGGTGAAGGAGACTTACAGGATTTCCTAGTCAATGTGCTGCACTAAGAAGTTCATTCTTGAGGGAGAGAGAGAGGGAGAGAGGGAAAGAAAGAAAGAAAGAAAGAAAGAAAGAAAGAAAGAAAGAAAGAAAGAGAAAGAAAAGAAAGGAAGGAAGGAAGGAAGGAAGGAAGGAAGGAAGGAAGAAAGAAAAGAGAGAGAGGTGGGAGAATAAATGTTGGTCATGTTCCAGAATATCTCTGACACCGTTAACCACAAAATAAGTTATTAGCTTATTGTAAGTGCAGCCAGTTTTTAAAGTAATGGAGTAATCCACTGTGGATTGCAGCAAGGAAGTGGAACAAAGGGTGTGAAATGAGCAGACGGATTTGATTTTAAACAAATTAGACCCATGACAAGGGATGTAACAAGTCATTTTTCAGTTTTCCATGCTATGGGTTAACTTCCCTTCGTGACCTTTCCAGCCTGCTAGCTCATTTTTCCCCTACCCGGATCTCAGGCCTTTCTGGGAGAGCAGCTTTGAGCTTCGCAATTGTAAACCACTGTCTCTTGCTTCTACTAAACTGATCAAACGAGGCACCACAGGGACTGCCACAGCTGAATACTTGATGACTTAATCTCCAAACTATTTGTTCTTTTAATCTCGGACTCATTCCCGGACACACTGATAAATACATGACCAAATGTTCAGGAGATGTCACACCTTTCTAACTCTGGATTCTCAGAGTATTCAACAATCCCATACTGGTATACCCATCAGTGTGGCTGATGCCAACCCCAGGCTGACTCATGACATGGATCATCGTTGTCCCTTCCACTCTCTTTAATTCCATGCTTGCCTCCCTGCCCCAACTTCACGTGGTCAATGACTAAAAGCTGCCAGAGGCCAACCCTGTGCAGTGAGGTGCACCCCTCCACCAAGCCTGTGACCACTGCCTCTAAATATCCTGTTGTCATCTCACTACCTCAATAAAACTCCCATGTCTTTACCGCTAATGTTAGAGTTTTGGAGGGAAGCAATAGGTATATAAAAATTCATACTAGGGGCGCCTGGGTGGCTCAGTCGGTTAAGCGTCCGACTTCGGCTCAGGTCATGATCTCACGGTCCGTGTGTTCGAGCCCCGCGTCGGGCTCTGTGCTGACAGCTCAGAGCCTGGAGCCTGTTTCAGATTCCGTGTCTCCCTCTCTCTGACCCTCCCCCGTTCATGCTCTGTCTCTCTCTGTCTCAAAAATAAATAAACGTTTAAAAAAAAAAATAAAATATAAAAAAAAAAAAAATTCATACTAAGAGGTGAATGACTGACCCCTTTGACCTAAATTGCAAGTGTCCTAACTGACCTTCACCCTCTAGTCCACCTTCACAGTGATACCAGGATGATCTGTCCAAAAAGCAAAATTGACCATGTTCTGATGGTTCCCTGTGACCCACAGAAAATGTTTACGCTCCCACCCTCACTCCATCTGCATCCCCACTCTCCCCAAACACCCACCATTTTGCCCAGGACTCAAACCTTGTTCCTCCCTCTTCCATCCCAGAACCATACTGAAATATTTACCTTTCCTCTAAACTTTCACAACTCAACCTAGAACACACTTCCTCACGCACAACCATTTAGAAAAATCTGAGTTCAAAATCTCAGTTCAAGCATCACTTACTCTGGCAACTTCCCCAACTCACATCCACCCAGCAAAGATTGCGGCTCACTGCTTGGTACCAAACCCTCACCTGGTTCATAACAGCAACTCCCAGCAACATTCACTTGATTTCTGCAAATTCGACCAAATTGTTTCAAAGGCCAACTATAAAATGTGCGTGGAAGGACACCTGTGCATCAAGAAATAAAAAATAACCCAGTGTGTGAACAAAAGTCAAAAAAGGAGTGTGCGGCAGAGTGGAGCCCACACGCGGAGGTTCCCGCTTGCACTCCCAAAGGGCCACTGAGGCCGTGTCCTTTAGTCTCACCCCACAGTTAGACGCAAGGGGACAGGCCAAAGCGGGCTGAGGTGGGGAAACCTCCAAGGTTCCAGAAATGATGTCAGCCCCCAGTGCCACCGTGCGAACAGGTCAGCGTCACCTGTCTTCCCCTTCTCTCAAACACGCCCTCCAAACCCATTACCTACACAAAGGTCTGTCTCTGTGAGCCTAGTCCGCGGTCTTGTGCGGACACAGAATGCAGAAAATGTGCAGCAGGCACGACGTGAGAGGCGACAGGAATGCGGAAAGCTGTCTGCCAGGGGATCCGTCCTCAGACGTGCTCCCCCCGCGCAGAGGACGTGCAAGGCACAAAGCAGAACAGGCTGCTACAGGTCACAGACAGCGAGGACCCGGAGGGAAACTGAAAAGGTACGAGGGCTGGGTTCCAGGAGATTCTTCAGGTGAGCTGAGAGAAGCTTTCAGACCTCTCGGAGGAGAGAGGGAAACTGCATAAAGGAGGAACGTGTCGTTAACTGCTACGGCAGATCTCGCGAGAACCGAAAAACCGACTTCATCCAAAACGGTGGTTGCCTCGGGGATATTGACGGAGACGGGGCGCAAAGGAGTCTCCCGTGGTTCCGGAAGCATTTGCATACCCTGACCTCGGTGGTGAAGCCTTGCCAGATAAAATCGAAGACAAATTTTTAAAAATTATTGTTTACCTGAAATTCAAATTTAACTGGGTCTCTTGTATCTGTATTTGCTAAATCTGGCAAACTGAGGATGGTGGTTACATGGGTGTGTAGACCAGTGCTTCTCAACTTGGGGTGATTTTGCCCCACTGGAAATTTGTCAACATCTGGAGGTATCTTTGGTTGTCATAACTGGGTGGGCATGCTACTGGCACCTAGGGAGTAGAGGCCAGACAGCCTACATTGCACAGAGCAACTCCCACAGTAAATTACCCAGTCTGAATGTCAGCAGTGTTCATCTATGTAAAAGTTCAGCAGCTGACATTTGATAGGTTCTTTTTACTGTGTGTACAACAAAGTAAATGAATTTATGACAAAAAAATTCTAAACCAACAAAATTAATTACTCTGCAATATTGGAGACCTTAAATGTATAAACATTTTAATTGATCGGGATAAAGCATCTCAGGAACACCTTCAGAAAAAAAATGAACTCCCATTTTTTTAAGTTTGTTTATTTATTTTGAGAGAGAGAGAGAGAGGAAGGGGCAGAGAGAGAGAGAGAGGGAGAGAGAATCTCAAGCATGCCCCTCTGTCAGTGCAGAGCCTGATGTGGGGCTCGAACTCACAAACCATGAGATCATGACCTGAGCCAAAGGTGGATGTTCAAACAACTGAGCCACCAGGTGCCCCTCATTTATTTTTAAAACCGCTTTTATCAAGGTATGGTTGACAGACCAAAAGCTATATATATTTAATGTGCACAACTTGATGAGTTTGGAGATAAGTATATACCTGTGAAACCATCATCACCAAAAAATATTCCTTTTTGTAGAAGGAGCTTGTTACTCACAAAAGAAAGTAGCTAAGGTATGATTTCAGCCAATGGGATAAAATACAAAAACCCACAAGAGAGATGAGAAAGGAAGTGAAGAAAATTGGGGACCAGAAGATTTGAGTAGTAGGGTTTTCTTTCCCTGTGTCTTGACATGACACCGCAGACACGACAGCCCCCTCTGTTCGTGGGCATGGCTTGGCCTTCTTCCTTTCAGCACAAAAAGCTCAAAATAAAATTTCCTGGGCTGAACATTAGAGAAGCTGATGTCACCACATCTATCTCATAATCACCAGTGGAAAACAGCCCATTCCTCCTCAAGTTAGCATAGAATTTTTCAGATGTGTTCAAAGCACTGCCACAGACATTGTCATGTTGTCATCTGCTTCTCACTTAGCAAACAGCACAAACACCACCAGACCCCAAAAAGCCTGGCCCTGGTTAAAATTCTCTGGCTTTCCAGAAGGCATCCAGGCCTCTCTGCTTTTCCACAGGGCAGCATCCCCTTGACCTTTTGCGGTTTTCCACAATTGTGTCATATCTAGACACTCACAGACAAGCACAATTAAGTTGCATCGTCTGGTGCCAGGGCAGAAATGCCAAGCTGGTGAGGAAATGAATCAAAATGAATTGAAATTACCTGCAGAGAACTGATGAGGAAGACTCAAGCTGCAGAAAAAAAATCAATGAGTAAAAAAAAAAAAAAAAAAAAAAAAAAAAAGATCTGCCTGAGAAAATCGATGAAACCAAGATGGGCTGACCATAGAGAAGAATTCTCTCATATACTACACAGGCCGTGCCTGACCTCAGATATGTTTAGCAAATCCAGCACTCGCCCAGCTTGCTAAAGAGAGCATGACCTCTTTCCTCTGTAGCAGTGATTCTCGAACTTTATCGTGTCCATGAGTTACCTGGGGATCTTGTTAACATGCCGATTCTGAGTCAGTGGGTACAGGGTGGGGCCTGAGAATCTACACTTCTAACAAGCTTCCAGGAGATACTGATGATGCTGGTATGCAGACCCCACTTGAGTAGCAGGCTTCATGGTGTGTTCTCCCTGGACCAAAAACATCCCAGCATCATCTGGGAACTTATTAGAAATGCAAATTCTTAGACCACACTCCAGACAGACTGAATCAGAAACTCTGGATAGAGGGTATAGAAATCTGAGTTTTAACAAGCTCTCCAGGTAACTCTGATGTGCTCTCAAGTTTGGGAACCACAAACCTTCTAGATCTAGACCATTTTCTCACATACATTCATGCCCTTCTCTACCATGAAAACTTCCCTTGGTAAGCAAACATTAAGATCTCTTGCCTTCCTCTGAAATCATCATCCTTTACCTCCCTTTTAACTTTTCACATGCCCTTATTTGTCTCCTAAATTATATCAATAACTGTTGTCTTGTCTTCCAAGCTATCTCAACAGCTACTTGAGAACAGGGACTGTACTTTGTTCAGCTCTATCTCCAGCTCAGCAGTGTTTGCCATATACCAAGTGATCAATAAATACTTGCTGATAGGCTGATGATATAATGTGGATTCATAGTGAAGCCAAACATGACTCAGTGAGGGGTAACAATTTGGTTGCTAATTTGAGCATTCTCTTCAAATGGATAAAATATAGGTATTTATATTCATTATCTAATATTGCATAACGAACCACAAGAAGAACTTTAATGGCTTAAATCAACAATACTGATTTATTCTCTCATGGCTTCTGTGAATCAGGAATTTAGGGCAGGCTTGGCTGGGCAGTTCTAGCTTGGCTTGGGGTCTCTGATGAGGTTGGAGTCAGATAAGGGTGGGCTGAAGCAAACCAAAGGCTTGACTGGGCCATAAGAATCTGCTTCGA
Source organism: Panthera leo (assembly GCF_018350215.1). Taxonomy (NCBI): domain Eukaryota; kingdom Metazoa; phylum Chordata; class Mammalia; order Carnivora; family Felidae; genus Panthera; species Panthera leo. The sequence continues at coordinate 22,748,195 of NC_056691.1, forward strand.
GGGGTGCCTGGATGGCTTAGTCAGTTAAGCAGCCAACTCTTGATTCGGCTCGGGTCATGATCTCACAGTCTTGGGATCGAGCCCTGTGTCAGGCTCCATACTGACTGTGGAGACTGCTTGGGATTCTTTCTCTCCCTCTCTCTCTGGCCCTCCGCACCCCCTCTCAAAATAAATACATAAACATTTAAAAAAAAAAAAGATTGGCTCACTCACATGGTTGGCAAATTGGGCTGGATGTTAGTACAGCCCTCACGTCCTCTCTATAGGGTTGCTTGAGTGCCCTCACAACACGGCAGCTGGCTTCCCCCAAAGGAAGCCACCCAAAAGAAAATGTTATGTTGTCAATTCCTTAGTATTCTATTGGTCACATATTCCTGATTCAGTATAGGAAGGGATTACACAGGGCCTAAAAGGGATAACTGGAGGCCATCTTGGGGGCTAGCTATTATAATGTATATCTTCTGGTTGCTACAGATAGTAAGTTTGCTCTCAAGGAATTCAACGTCTTAGGAAGGGAAGAAAAATAGTAAAGTTCACAAAAAGGATTTGAAACAAACACTTGCATAAAGAAATAACAGAAGGAGACAAAGTGGGAGAGTGACCTTACATAATGAAGTCGGGGGACTCTCTGAGGTAATGATAGTAGAGCTGAATGGCATATAGGAACACCTCCATGCGGCAACAAGACAGAAGGAACAGTTTGTGCAAAGGCACTGGACCAACCTGAACAAGCTCGATGTGTTTCAGAAACAGAAAGAAAGCAAGTGTGTCTGGAGGGTAGTATAGAAACAGGGAGTGCCAGTGAGAAGAGGCCAGCATCCAGAAAGATAGATGGCAACCTAGAAGAGTTTGGTGTCTCCAAAACTGAGAAAAGAGAGTTTCTAAAAGGACAGAGTAATCAACTGTTTTAATGGCTAGTTTCTGGGGCGTGGCGCGTGGGGGGCTCAGTCGGTTAAAGCATACAACTCTTGATTTCAGTTCAGGTCATGATGTCATGGTTCATGACCTCGAGTCCTGCGTCGGGCTCTGCGCTGGCAGCACGGAGGCTGCTTGGAATTTTCTGTCTCCTGTCTCTCTCATAAATAAATAAACTAAAAAAAAAAAAAAAAAAAAAAAGCTGCTGAGAGTTTGAACAAGTCAAACAGAAAACATTGGTCAATGGGTTTAGCAGGAAGAGCACCAGAGACCTTGTCACAAGCAGTTTCCAAGACATGGTTGGGATTAAAAGCCTGAGTGTGTTAAGCCGAGGCTGGGCATGAAGAAAGGGAGGCAAATGGTATGGAATTACTCTGAAAAGAGCTGAGGTGACACAGAGAGGACAAATGGCCAGTCCCTCGGGGGCATGGAGCTCAGCGAGCTTGTTTTGCTTTGACTTTGGGATTTGAGTTTGGTTTTTGGTTTAAAGATGGGAGATAGGTCAGCCTGCATGGGCTGAAAGGTAAGATGCAGAAGTCTCTGGAACACCGCAGTCACTCAGTAAATGCAGTTTCCATCCTCACCCTTGTGACTAGATTTTATTTAGACCCAACTAATTTGAGACAGCTAATTTGGCAACTTGGGACATTTTTGTTCCTAATTTAATTGAGAATGGTAGTTCTTCTGATAGCTCTTCTCATTTAACCCATGAGTAGCTATTGAGATTTTAGCATCTAATTTGCTGAGTTTATGGAAGTAATAAAAGAATCTTTTTTCTACAGTATGCAATTTTAAATTTAGACTTGTCTCTTCTCTTACACTCTTGTGGCTTATTCCTACTGAGCTCTTGTGATTAAATGTGGCAGGGTGTAGACTCACAGCCCCAGGTGGGCCCAGTCTAGAGAATGTCCAGTGATCTCAAGCGGTAGTGAAAAATATCGTACAGATTATTAAAGGTCAACTTTGATCTACTGTAATTACATATACATGCCATAAAAAGAAGTTTTTTGGTTTTGTTTTTAACAAATAGCCAGATCTTCCCACTGGCTATTTGAAACACATTCGGGGGAACCACCGTCCCCTCAGTGGTTGTGATACTCAGCAGCAGCTCACTCTATGTTCCCTCGTTGTATCTTATTAATATTTTCCTGTTCTGCATGTACCACAGCCTGAAGGAGGTTAAGAAATAATTACTTAAAAACAGAGTCGGGGAGGGGGGCACCTAGGTGGCTCGGTCAGTTAAGCGTCCGACTTCAGCTCAGGTCATGATCTCACCGTTTGTGGGTTCCAGCCCTGTGTCAGGCTCTGTGCTGACAGCTCAGAGCCTGGAGCCTGCTTCAGATTCTGTGTCTTCCTGTCTCTCTGCCCCAATCCTGCTCGTGCTCTGTCTCTCTGTCTCTCTCTCTCTCAAAAATAAATAAACATTAAAGCAAGCAAGCAAACAAACAAACACTGAGTGAGAGGCAAAAGTCAGACCAGTCCTTCTGCTTTTTTCCTAACTCCTCCTGGATGGGCCCCTGGTTGCCCCCCTCCCCGCCACAACCTCCATTGTCTGCCCTGCCTTTCTCCCTTGGAGAGTTCCTATCCTCTCTCAGGTCAGCAGTCTTGTATAGGACAGTGTTACACGTAAGTTTGAGGTTGCTATCTGGAAAAAGAGGCCGATAAAATCAGTGATCCACACATCCATGTAGGTTAATGGCAATCTCCCTGGTTGCCATGAGTGTGAACCCTACTCAGGAATCTCTACTCCAGGGGCAGTTAATCAGGAAGCAAAGAACCCTAATCAAGAGTCTATACTCCAGATTCTGCAAATGCTTCAAATACTATCTAAATCAGCACCAAGTTTCCTTAATTAGCACAGAGAGACTAGGTTTAAGTTTTTCACTGGGGAAATAAGTGTGTTAAAGCTTATGATTATGCATGTACCACCATCCTGCAGGAACAAAACATCAAGCCTGCAGCACGACTTCAGAACCTTCCCCACGTCCAGAATGCCATGTGGTCCTGAAAGGACTCGTTGCCTGATCCAACTGGAGGACTTGTGGACCCTTTCATGCAGGATGCTGTTCAGAACACCTATGAGGACAGAGAACAGGGACACTACCAGCCCAGAAGGGTTGTGTGATGTTTTTGAACCTGTTTTCCTACAAAAGTTGGCACATTCTATTGGAGACCAGCATCCATTTCTAACAGACCACCTGCTTCGGTTACCTGTTGCTGTGTGATGAACCAGCCCAAACTTAGTGGTTTGAAGCAATGATTTATCAGTTTTCAAAATTCTGTTGGTTGGAAGTCTGGGCCATTGTTCTGCTGGTCTCATGCAGGTATGGTAGTCTGGTGATTCGACTGGGGCTATTGGTGCTGGCTGTCAGCGGAGCCCCTCATCCTCCGTGTGAACAGTCAGCCTCCAGAAGGCTGGATTCTGAATTCTTCATAGATGATGATCGTGGGCTTCTCAGACTGTGAATGGAAGCTGAAAGGCCTGTAGAGAAACTAGCTCAATGTCACTTCTGTCATGTGCTATATATTGGTCAAAGGGAGTGAGTCCCAAGACCACCTCAAATTCAAGGGCACAGAAAAATAGACGCTGACACTCGATGGGACTAGCAGCAACATCACAGTGCAAAGAGGTCACGGGGAGTAATAAAGCATGGGGCCATTATGATAATGACCTGCTCCCCCATTGGTTATGTGGGGGTGGGGTGGGGGACAAAGAACTCCCATGTACTCCCACCTTGAATCATTTAACACAAGAACGCAGCACATGAGGTTAAGGCACATCCTTAACCAGAGTAGATGTTAACCTCTCTCTTCAAAGAGTCTTCTTGTTAATTTTGAATTTTCCTTCTGGACAAACTTCTTGTGAGATTCCCCCTCTTTTTTTTAATCTCATAATTTATCTGACGAAGAGTTCAAAATATTCCAAGCAGAAAAAGGGTCAGCACGGACATTTTGGGTTGTGCATGTTTGTATCACTAATATTACTTTCAACCTCCAGCTCCACTGCTGAAAGGTTGTAAAGTCACCTCTACAACTGGTAAGAGTGAGTTGGCTAAAATTAGGTGCATTTGTACAGAAATCTATTTCACCTGAACATGGAATTTGCAACACATTGCAATTTGCTATGAGGACACCACGGTCAACCCACACTCCACTGGCCCTGCCATTTCTTGACGCATCTTCTCATTAACTGAATGGGACACACGGCCTGCTGACATAGATGGACTCAGTAGGGATTATAATGTTAAACCTGCTTTTAGAACCTACTTTTAAATATCAGTAAGCTTTATTATTCTATAAGTAAATAAATACTACTTCAATTAATATCTCTATTTAAATTTATAAAGAATATATATCAAAGTAGTAATATTTGTATATACACCCATGTATGTATGTAAATAGTAAATCTATGTTTATAATTGACGCTATATTTCCTTCCCGTGCCTCTGGCGGAACATCTTTCATACCTCTCTTTGGCGACTATAACAATTACCTTAATGGAATATATCATTTATTACCTTATTTTATAATTAGCTGTGTGTATGACATCTGTCATACTCAGGGCTGAAATTAGGGTGAGAGGCATTCACCGTGGCTACAAAATTTAAAGGGGTGTTGGGAAACTCTGTAATCAAAAGAAATGTTTTAAAGCAGTACTTTTAAAATATTGATGCAAAAAATCCATAATGAACAGTGTCAAAATTTTAAGCAAAGCCAGGATCCAATATGATCAAATGTAGGGTAAGGTGAGGGGTAGGGGGCAATATTATGCAAGGATAGGGTTAGATATGCTTTGATTTAAAATCTTCATATTGTATTGATTATGGATTTTTTAAGGAGACTTTATTTTTTAGAACAGTGTTAGGTTCACCATGAAATTGAGTGGAAAGTACACACTTTCCATACACCTGCTGCCCCCACACAAACATACCTCCCCACTACCACCATCCCACACCCAAGTGGTACATTTGTTACAATTGGTGAATCTATTGCTTCACTTATTCATCCCTCCCTCTCCACTACCACCCTGGCAACCACAATCTTTCTACTGTCTTCATTGTTTTGCCTTTTCCAGAATGTCATATAGTTGGAATCCTAGGGTACACAGGCTTTTCAGATTGGCTTCTTTCACTTAGTAATGTGCATTTAAGTTTCTTCCATGACTTTTCAAGGCCTGACGGTTCACCTCTTTTTACTGCTGAGTAATACTCCTTTGCCTGGATATGCCAGTGTTTATTCATCTACCATATTGGTCCAGGTTCTTCAAGGAAACAAAATCAATAGGTAATATATACATCTATGGATATATGTAAACACACACACACACACACACACACACACACAGAGAGAGAGAGAGAGAGAGAGAGAGAGAGAGAGAGAGAGAGAAATTTATTTTATGGAATTAGCTCATGTGATTATGGAGACGGAGAAGTCCCAAGTTCTGTAGTCAGTAAGCTGGAGACCCAGGGGAGCCAGTGATGTAATGCCAATCCAAGTCGGAGGCTGAAGGCAGAAGACAGTCCCAGTTTGAAGATAGGCAGAGAGTGAATTCTCTCTTACTAGTCTTTTTGTTCTATTTGGGCCTTCAAATATTGAATGAGACCCACTCATTAGGGAGGGCAATCTGCTTTATTCAGCTTATTCAACTCAAACACTAATCTCATCCAGAGATGCCATCACACACACACCAGAATAACGTTTTAGCAAATATATGGGCACACCAGGGGTTAGTCAAGTTGACACATAAAATTAATCACCATATCCACTCACTTAATGAAGGACATCATGGTTGCTTCCAAATTTTGACAATATTGAAGGAAGCTGCTATAAACATCTCTGTGTGGGTTTTTGTGTGGACATAAGTTTTCAACTCCTTTGGATAAATACCAAGGAGCATTGATTGCTGGACTATATGGTAAGAGTATGTTTGGTTTTCTAACAAACTGCCAACTGCCTTCCAAAGTGGCTGTAGCATTTTGCATTCCCACCAGCAATGAATGAGAGTCCCTCTTGTTTCAGATCATCACAGTTGTTTTTGCACTGATTTTGATATTTTAAAAATTAAAGCAAAACCTTATTTATCTTGATCACTGAGTTTTTTGGTGCCACCTTAAACTTGGGAGCCCAAGAATAGTTCTTCCTCAACTACCCTAGTGCTGGCCCCAACTCAGCTCCTTTAGGGCAGAAACCATGTCTTATTTTTAATGTTTATTTATTTTTCACACACACACACACACACACACACACACACACACACACAGAATCCGAAGAAGGCTCCAGGCTCTGAGCTGTCAGCACTGAGCCCGACATGGAGCTTGAAATCATGAGCCACAAGATCATGACCTGAGCTGAAGTCAGAGACTTAACCGACTGAGCCACCCATGTGCCCCACCAGGTCTTATTTTTAAATGAAATTTGGCAAATAGAGTACTTAGTGAAGTACCTGATATACAGTAAGTATTCAATAAATGTTAACCATAGTATTATGTCCCTCAAATAGCCTTTCAGAGTTACCTGAACATAGTAAATGTTTATTGAATGAAGTATGGCTTTTCATACAATTGAAGTATCCTCTAAACTTTCATGTATTTTAAAAGTATGCTATTGTCTGCTTTGTCAGGCTGGGCAGATTTGGTGTTTGGGGCCTGTCCACATCTTTATGTTTACTTCTAACATTTCAAACACTGGAAATCAAATCTACTGCTTTTAGGTAGTAAATGCTTCCACTGGGTTCTGGATGGAAAAAAGAAAATATTTTCTATCCAGGCTGTAAAAAAAAACCTGGTTTCCTTTGCCTTTCTTGTTATGGAGTGCAAAGTGGATAGGTATTTGCTCCGGGATTCTACTGGTGATTAAAATAACATTATGATTCAATAAAAAGTGCCCCAGGCAGTGTCACTTACACATGGCTACATGCCACTGTGGTTATTTTCTATTTAAAGTTCAAAAACTAAAGTGTAATTCAGCACTGACTTTAGGGTTTGCTCTAATGTTTTTATCAACTCTAGTTTTACTTGATCAGCGTTTACTTCTTCTATGATTTTCCTCACATTCTAGAATCATTGAAATGTTGATCCAAAGGACGTAGAAGCTTTCAATTACTGGCAAAGTACAGAATTACAATTCCTAAAACTGAAATCGCCATAAACCAAAGTAGCTCAGAATATAAAATAATGACGAGAGAATCTTGTGAAATAGTCTATGGAAATGCCAGGAGAAACATTTCCCATTCAAACTGGATAGTCACTGATATTTTTGTGATTGTGCCAAGAAGTTATTCCAAAGGTTCTCACAATTGCACAAGGCAAGCTATTTAATAACCTGCTTTGAACAGCTGTTGATTGACAACATAAGGAACCATGGCATTACAGACAATGAAATTTCTGTTCAAATCAAATGCACATTTTTTTTGTTTATACGCATTTCTATATCTCCCAACCTAACTCAAAGAAATCATGTGTGTGTCAAGGGCTTCAGTCAAGCCCAGGTGGGATGTCAGCCTTGCCCATGACACAACGTGAAGAAAGATAGAGGAGGAGAACAGAGAAAGTGGCAAGCTTAATTTTTTTTTTAGCTTGTGAAAATATCAGCTCACTGGTGTCTTATCCTAATGTTTCTCTGTCCCCAGGAGTGGGGAGAAAGGCCAACACCAAAATCCATGTCAGCACTTTTCCTGTGTGAGTCACTGAACCAACTCAACTAACTCTCTGTCACCTCGCCCCCAGAAAACGTGTTGAGTTGTCTAATGGGAAAGCTTCCCTCAGCTATGAATGTTAAGAGGAACGTGGCTGACAAGGGCAGCACGGACCCAGGGCTGAGCTTGGCATACGTTGGGACTGCTCTACAGATGTGTTTCATCAGACAGGCAGGTATGTGCTAAAAAATTTAAGAGTTTTATATATTTCATACCACCATTAACAGCAATTGATATTTACTAAGTGCAAATAATCCATTGATTTAAAACTTAGTGAACATCTAATTGATTCAGTCTAAATAATTTAAGTCTAATATTACTAGAGGAGCCCAGAGAAGATGGGATGCGAAACTAGAGGAGCCCAGAGAAGATGGGATGGGAGCCCAGAGAAGATGGGATGGGATTTTAGCAAAAGCCAACGGAAAAGGCAAAAATTCATAATGTAAGTGATCCAGCATCTCTACACAATGGTAAGGGCTGAAATCCTTTTGAAGTCCTCTATTCCTTTTATTTATTTATTTATTTATTTATTTATTTATTTATTTATTTATTTTTTAACGTTTATTTATTTTTGAGACAGAGAGACACAAAGCATGAATGGGGGAGGGTCAGAGAGAGGGAGACACAGAATCTGAAACAGGCTCCAGGCTCTGAGCTGTCAGCACAGAGCCCGACGCGGGGCTCGAACCCACAGACCGCGAGATCATGACCTGAGCCGAAGTTAGCCGCTTAACCGACTGAGCCACCCAGGCGCCCCCCTCTATTCCTTTTAAAGAGTCCCTTCTGCTACTACTTTGCCCATGTTAAGAAATAGCCATCTTGTGTTGAAATGTTCAGTTGGATTATGGCCATGACAAAGCATTCTTGAATAGTATGTTGCTTACCTGTGAGGGATTCAGCCCCTCATATGCTAGTGACCACCTAGAGCTTTTTAACTATTTAGATGTGTACATTAATTTCCAACTATTTCATCCTGAGAGTCCATGTCTTCGAGAAGGCAAAACATCCACAATGGATATACATTAGTAGACAATATGACCAAATGTTTAGGCACCACTGCAGAGATTAAAATCAACACTAACATTTACATTCTATATGCTAACAGTCCAGAAAGTCCACACATATTGAGGGTCAGAATATCCAATCTAACCAAGTACAGCCCGGAGGAGATGCTCATCATGCTGTTACATGTTAGTCCAGAAATTAGAAAGACAAACACGGTAGACACAAACAAGGTTTGCACATTGACAAAGTGGCTATCACGAAAGCAACAGTAATCACCTGAACAGTATGCCTGATTTATTTTTTGTCTGAGAGAAGTTAGAAGGACAGACATCTTAGCTAGGTGGATTCTATTTTATTCACTCTTCAAATAAGAGTCTTTCCAGCCCAATGATATGTCATGGGATTGAACAAATTGGCATTTACGGTTATCAAAAGGATGCCTGCCACCTAGAGAGACACGTGAGTTTACTGTCAGTTGCTGGCTGTCAGGGGCCTTTCTGATCTTGTTGCCATGGAAATTGACATTAGATAGTTGGCGAGAGGGGGAGTTATAGGTTGCATTCTTATTTCATTATTTCAAATAAGATGTTTGAACCTTTTGCCTTCTTTGCACCCATCTGAAACTGGTTTCCCTGGTAACAGAAACAGGGATGCCGCCCCCTAAGAGCTGAGAGCAAGAACTCTTTCTTTGCTGATCTCAGAAGACAGCACTGAAGGGGAAAGCCAGCAAGGCGAGGATTCCTGGGATCAGCTGAGGGAGTGGAAAGAATTGGAAGTCACCTGTAACTTCCTAAGGTTAAAAAAAAAAAAGAATACAAGGTTTTCTTTAATTAAGGATCTAGTCATTCAAGCAAAACAAATATACAGGTAGTGGTCTGCCATTGACCTTAGAAACTGCCACCACGCGAGGTAACTACCTAAACCCCGCTGGTCTACACAACTCCTCTCCCTGTAGCTCAGACAGCCTGCTCATGCATTTTCATACACATCATGCTCATTTTTCTCAGAGGGGAAAAAAACAAAAAGGGAGGAAAATTCCAGACAAGGACTCACTGGATCATTTTCCCCCACAGATCAATGTTTTCTCATCCTAAGTGATTTGCTTTCCAAGCGACTATAAGTTTTTAAAAGGATTTTCACCGCAGAGGGTATGTTCAGTGGAGAATGTGGTGGCACTGAAATGGCCGTCTGCTTAAAAAAAAATAATACACAAGAAACCATAGGGGAAAGAAAAGAGTGGCCATTAAACTAAACTATTAAGAATGGTTGCACTTTACATTCCAAATGTGAAGTTATGTATTGGGGCTATTACAATTGCAGAGTGCTGTGCAGGGATTCAGTAGAATGGCCATGTAAATTGAAAAGCAAACTAATGTCTCTTCAAGCTCTGGAAACCACAGAAGGAATTTGCTCCCAAGTGGAAAACTCTAGGCAATCAACCAATGAATCACTCACCCAAAGAACAAGAGCTTTGTCTTTCTCATCAACTGTCTTTTATGCACAAGTAGGATATGGGTCACTTCATACAGTATCAGAAAGAAAAGCCGAAGGGCCTAGGTTTCAGCACGTAGACCTTATATGAGTGCTTGATGGTTTGTATTATGGGAAACAGTGTGTTCCTTTCTTTAATTTTGCCATCGAAAACATTCCCGTGAAATATTATACCCGAAATGCTTGATAAAAATAAAACTCTTGATTGAGATGCTTGTGTTGGGTGGAGGTAACAGATTTTACTTTTGTGCAAACAGGAAAGCCAACTGCAGAAGTGAAAAATGGGCTTCTAATACATTCACACCCTACGATCCAGCAATCCCATTCCTGAGATGATTCCAAGGAAATAGTTCAAAGGAAGAAGAAAGCAGTTCTATCTGTGAAGCTGCTTAATGCAGTAGTTATTAGAGTTAAAATGTGGTAAAAAAAAAATAGTCATGAAACATTGTAGGAGGAGTCTAATAAATGGTGGTGTATCATTTGATGGAACCAATAAAAAGAACTGAAGACTACCCAGAAATATGGGGAAAGGACTCGTGATAGCTTAATGAGAAGAGCAGAATATGAAATGGGAGGAGCGTTGTGCTCGCATATGAATGAATGCATGGGAAACACATCAAAAATAGAAACATTAGGATGGAGGGGTTTGGGTTTTTTTTTGATGCTTTGTAGCCCCTTCCCTCAATGATACATATATATGTAAGGCAGTAATTGATTTTTGGACCCTTCCCACCTCACTTTTGCAAGTGGCTTTGCACATTGGCTGTTGCTTATGGCTTCAGCTTCACAGCATACAGTAAAGCTGGGTGTTACACTGGTTACTTTCCTAACCAGACACAGACTGAGGAAAGTAGGGAAATAATAGCATGCTCTGCTTACAGCAAGGGCAATGGCCACATGCATCAAAACATTGCTGACACACTGACAATTCATGGGGCAGGTAGAGTGGTGGGGATATAACTCAGTGGAACAGCATTTGACGGCATGGGGCAGGTGGAAATTATGCAAGCCTCATAGCTCACTCCTTTTGGGTGAAATGCATAATAGAGCCTTTAAAATGGCAAGAGGTACATACCACCCAAACTCTAACGGACATGGAAACACACATTCACCTCCTAGAGAGCATGGTCTGAATGATCAGTGTTCCAAAAACATGAAGAGAACCCTCCCAAACTAACCCATTAAGCTAAAGTTCATTCATCAGCACCATCAACATCTTTTTCCAGAGCACAGAGTGAACAAACACCCACAGCATGGCCCCCTCCCGCCCCGGCCCCCCAGTCCGAGCATGCTGCAAAACAATTCCAAGTTTCTTTACAAATTGCCTTTTCAGAAGGTGACATTTGAGTGGGGTTATTTCTAGGGAAAGATGCCAGTTCAGAGGGTCCTGGACACAGAGGCTTGACTTGACAAGATACACAGATGTACCTGAACAGACTGAACTGGAGCCTCCAGTTACTGTTGTGGTTACTGATGTACAAGCTTTTGTTAAAGTCCACCCCGAGACCATCAACTCTCTGCTCAAGGCATTCACAATTAAAAGCCAGCTGATGAGTTCAATGGTCAGCTAAACTGGACCTAAAGCAGCAACTAAAAGAAAAACACAGCTAGTACTGTTAAATTCTCAGAACTGTTAAAATCTCAAAAAACAAAACAAAAAAAGATACAAATCCTTTAAAACTGTTCAGAAACTCTCAAATTTGTTAAAATTGTTAAATTCTCAGAAAATGGTATCTTGTTTAATCCCTTCAACAGCCCTGGTAAGATAGTATTTTTATTTCCATTTTCATAGTTGTCGAAAAGTCCTGAGAGAGGCTAAGGAAGTTGCCCAGGGCCATACACAAATGATAAACACATATCGCGCCTGGGATTTGTGCCGGATTCCAAACTTGGTGTCCTTCTAGCACATCGCCATGCCCGGTGGGCTACTTCCGGTTCACATTCTCCTTACAAGTAGGGTATCACACCTGCAACTACAAAAGAGCCTTTCATTTCAAACAACAAAAACAATATAGAAGCAAGTTATAGTTCCCTACTTTTAACTCATTACTAAGGTTTATCATCATTGGGGTTTGTAAATTACCTCTTTGAAGCAAGCAAAGGAACACGGTGAAAAATAATGAACACACTTTCTTAATACTGAAAATAGAACACATAAGTTTATATAATAGAAACCTATCCTGAGAAAATTGGACATCCACTTTAGGTGTCTAAAAGAAGCTATCAAGGCTCTAGGAAAGGTTTCCTAGGAACCGTTAATGGACAGATATCTTAAGTATGAGGCTCGGATGGTCAATGAGCTGACCTCGTCACGATCCTTTCAAAGAACAAATCCAAGCTAGAGCAAAACTAAATGGGAAAATGAGGTATCACTTATTGCCTATCATTAGCAAATACTTTTCAGAGTAAGAACAATGTGTCTGACCTGAGGCAAGCCAGCATTACCATGCTCTGCTGGGAGTAACATAAATAGGCCCAGGATTTCTGGAAAGCAATTTGACAGTGTATATCAAAGATCTGAAATAACATTTTATCTTTTGATGTCGTAATTCCATTCCTCGGGATTAATCCTAAGGAAAAGGACAGAAATAAGGAGAGAAAATTATATATGAACATTTTCTTTCCAAGGATTATAATAATATCTCAATGTTTGAGATAGCCTACCTACCTAACAAATGAGAAATGAGCAAATTATAGTAAATCCAACATTGTAAGTTGTTTGTGAATAAATTTTAATGAAGAAAAATAAAGTCAACCAACTAGCAAAAACAAGAACAAAGGGACAAAGGACACAAGTAGATGTTTTTCCAAAGAAGACATACAAGTGGCCTACAGATACATGGGAAGGTGCTTAGCATCACTAATCATTAAAAGAAATCGAAAACAAAACCACAAGGTGATACCACCTCACACCTGTTAGGACATCTATTATCAAAAACACAAGAGATAACAAATTCTGGCAAGAATGTGGAGAAAAGGGGCCCCTTGTGCACTGTTGGTAGGAATGTTAACTGGTAGAGACACTAAGGAAAACAGTACGGAGGCTCCTCAAAAAATTTAAAATAGAACTATCATGTGATCCAGTCACCCCGATTCTGGGTTTATATCCAAAGGAAATGAAATGACTATCTCAAAAGAGATATCTACACCCCATATCAATGCTGCATTGTTCACAACAGCTAAGGTATGGAAACAACCTAAGGGTCCATAAGTAGATGAACAGATAAAGGAAATGTCACACACACACACACACACACACACACACACACACACACACACACACAGAGTGATTATTCAGCCTTTAAAAAGAATGAAATGCTGGCATTTGTGACAACATAGATGAATCCAGAGGTCATTATACTAAACAAAATAAGTCGAGAAAGATAAATATTACATGGTATCAACTATCACCTATGTGCAATTAACAAAAAGAAGGTTGAACTCCTAGAAACAGAGTAGAACGGTGATTGCCAGGGGCTGGTTAGTGGGGGGTAATAGGCAGAGGTTGGTGAAGGGTACCAGCTTTCCGTTTTAAGGTGAATAAGGTCTGAGGATAATGATACCGTACTGTATAAGTTAAATTTGCTAAGTAGAACTTAAGTGTTCTCACTAAGCCCACAAAAATAAATATTTGAGGTGACGGATATGTTAATTAACTTGGAGGGAATCCTTTCATAATATATTCTTATATCAAATCATTACACTGTACACTTTAAATACCTACAATTTTTAATATGTCCATTACACTTCAAGCTAAAAACAAGTGAGAAACACATTATAAAACCATGTGGACAAGGAGGTAGAACAGATTTATTTTTAATTTTTTTTAATGTTTATCTTTAAGACAGAGAGAGAGCATGAGCAGGGGAGAGGCAGAGAGAGAGGGAGACACAGAATCTGAAGCAGGCTCCAGGCTCTGAGCTGTCAGCACAGAGCCCGACGCAGAGCTCAAACTCACAGACCATGAGATCATGACCTGAGCTGAAGTCAGACGCTCAACCGACTGAGCCACCCAGATGCCCCAGAACAGATTTAAAACAATTGGCTTTAGAGTCTGACCAAATGGGTTAAAATCTGACTCGACTAACAATTAGCCTTGAGCCTCCAGCCAGTTACTGCATCTCTGTGCCTCAGTTTCCTTATCTGTTAAATGAGCATGAACCCAGTAACTACCTCATTGGGCTTTTTTGAAGATTAAGTGGGATAACACAAATTGCTCAAATGTCCTTGGTATGTAGTAAATACCCAACAAATGTCTGTTATTCTGAATCATCTGTATTATATTGAACATATTTGGTAGGAAAATGGTAAAATATTGTTTCTAAGTGGCACAATTATGGGGCTTATTTTTCTTCTTTGTACCTTGCTATATTTTCCAAATTGAAATCAGAGGTATATGATACTTTTGTGAATAAAAAAAAAAATTATCATGTGAGAACATCTGGAAGCCCTTGGCCCTGTGCCTGGCACACAACAGTTCCAAACACTTGCTGGAAGGGCACAATTGGTTGTCCCAGACAGCTGATGTCAAATGAGTAATTTACATCCAAGACTGTTAAGAGCTGCCTGTCCATCTGTTACTGCTGGGTTTCCTTAAGGCAGCGCCTCACCCATATCCCTCTCCGTTACCATCAGCAGATTCTTCCCCAGTCAACCCTCATTAAAAAAACTGCACCTTAGCCACCAGCCCCAGTGGCCACCTTGCCCCGTGCCGACTTCACATCCTTAGTAGATGCTGGCTGATTGACTGAATCTAATAGGATAATTTGAAGAACAAAAACATTCTATAAAGTCAGCAGTTTATTGTTCTACACACACCAAGTATTCCAATTTTCAAAGAACAATTTCTAACTTTTAATTATGCATCACCACTCCAATTAAGCATGGCTTCCACTACATTAGGTCATTCTGGTAGGTTTTCTAACCCTGATGGGAGACTCACATAACTCAGATTAAGTTATGACTAAGTAAAAAAAAGCAACTTTTTAAAGAACTCAATTTGCATTTAGATGGGTTGTAATAGTCAGCTTTAAAAGTTAGTTTGGCGAACAAAGACTAATGCAAGAACAGCTACTTCAAAACAGTATGTCTTGCACTTTGTTATCATTTTACTTTTTATCCTCACCAACAAAGATGGGAGAGTTCCAGTCTTAAGAGAATATGAATATATTCTAATAGTTTTTGAAAACACTGATAGTTCTATTGTAAAGATTATTGCTCTACATTAGCAGCTCTCAAAGTGTGGTCTCCAGACCAGCAGCCTCATGACGAAGTGGGAACTTGGGAAAAATACAAATTCTCAGGTCCCACCCTGATCTACTGACTCAAAAACTCACAGACCGGGACCCAGAAATCTGAATCTGATCCTCCTGGTGATTCTGATGCAGCCTGAAGTTTGAGAACAACTCTTTCTAGAAACAGGAACCCAACTAACAAACATTTAACTAAGTGCCAGCCCAGAACTGTGGTGACCTGACCATTTCGTTGCTGAGAGAGGAATGAAGATATCAGAGAAGAAAACAATCCATGGATCCACAGTAGAGTGGAGGGTTTGAAATGTCATCACTTGATTTCAAGCTGATGACAGAGGCAGCAGTCTCCTGATGGCATGAAACAGCATGCTGAAAAATTTGATCTCTCTCTCTGATTTGTTGGAAAACTTTTGGGAAAGTCACCACCTCTGTGTGCCATTAGCAAAAGTACAATTTGAAAATCCCTGTATGAATGCTCTACGGCTTTAGAACCAGATGCTACTTACAGTCATGAAATCTTAAAAAAACAAAACAAAACAAAAAAACCCGGGCCATCAAAAATCCTATCTCTCGGGGCAACCTGAGTGGTTCAGCCAGTTGAGCGTCCAATTTCTGCTCAGGTCATAGCTCGTAGTTTTTGAGTTCAAGCCCCACAGTGTGGAGCCCACTCAGATCCTCTGTCCCCCCCACCATGTTGACCACCCCCCCAAATAAATAAAACATTTTAAAAAATCCGCTCGGGTGCCCAGGTGGTACAGTTGGTTAACTGACTCAATTTTGGCTCAGGTCATAATCTCACAGGTTTGTGAGTTCAAGCCCCACATCAGGCTCTGCGCTAGAGCATATAGCCTGCTTGGGATTCTCTCCCCTTCTCTCTCTGTCCCTCCCCTGCTTGTTCTCTTTCTCAAAATAAATTTATGAAAAAGGCATTCCAAACCTAATCTTACCAGGATTTCAATTTTTACCCAGTGAACTTCATTCCATGGGAGAGCTACATGGCAGAAATCTGCATTACAGGATGCAAAGACTGTGAGTGATAAAAAACCAAGATTAAATACATCTAGGGATAATAACAATCATCTCCTAACATTTTATAGGTGAAACCACCAGCACAGGTCTTGGCAAATACAGATGATCAATGAATGTCTAGTTGAATCCGAATTCACTGAACCCAAATTTGTAATCCATATGCAAGGCAAGGGGTACACTAACATTTGGTTCACCAGGGTTTCAACAATCCCAGGATTCCAGTCTCCTTGGAGGCAAGACTGTGACTCCTAATCTCAGTTTAGGAAAAAATTGTTTTCCCACTCACATCCTCCAATTGTGAAACAGTTGCTACTCAGTCCCGCTTCACATACCTGCTTCTGACAGGACTCAGAGGCAGGCGTGACTACAGTATTGTTCCCATTTTACAAGTAGGGAAGTACTTGTCGCCACAATTCCCCAAGATTCCAAACACCCTGACTCGAGGAGCAGGACTAGCTCTAGCACTGTCAGTGCAGAGCCCAGCGTGGGGCTCAAGCTCACAAAACCATGAGATCATGACCTGACCTGAAACCAAGAGTTGGATGCTGAACCGACTGAGCCACCCAGATGCCCCTGTGCCCCGCTCTTCTTAATGGGCACAGAGCTGCACAGCAAGCAAGAGACCTCATTGCCCAGTCTCCCACGTGACTAAGTCCCAGCCAATGGAAATAATGGACAAATTATTAAGTCATCTGCTGGAAAGCACATCTGTCCCCCTGGACTTTCACTATCCCCACTCGTGGCTGGAAGTGGTGATGACTGAAGAAGCAGGAGAGCATAGAGCTGTACTGCTGGCCTGGGCCTCTATGTGAGACACAAGCCCCTGTGGTTTCTGAGCCACTGTATTGTTGGGTCTCTGTTCTAGCAACTTGACTTCTCCCCTTCTATTACAGAATATAGGGAAGTAAGGCAGGAAAGGAAAGAGAGAACAGAAAAGATAGATACTACAGTAATAAGTCATCAGCATCTATAATATAGAAACCTACTTCATTAGATTAGGAAAGGATGAGAGAGAAATCAGCTTCAGTAATTAGGGCTTTGCCATTCACTTAACGAGAAGAGAAAATATTTAACAAACTGTACAAACAAATATTTTGGTAAAAAGCAAACAAAATACTGTTAAATGTATAAAAACAAGAAGGTCTGGGTAACAAACGAAAAATATTAAGACAAACTGCCAACAACTTGCTGGATCATAAGAAAACAAGAACATTAAAAATTCCTTAGGTTCTATTTTTAAACAGCCAGGAAACTTGGTTTAAAAATTTTCACCATTATTTCCTAAAACCTAACAGTAAATAATAGGTATATGAAGAGTGAGACATGGAGCATTTTGGGGAAGAAACATGCATAATCAACTTATTAAAAGCCTGGGGTTACAGATTTCATCTAATCAAATCAATGAAAGCTTGTCCACAAAGAGGAAGACCACACTAATGAGAGATCGAAATGCCTAGAAGCTTCAGGGAAAGCCTTAAGGAAAAGAACGGGGCTCAGTGCTAGGTGTGGTTGGCTAAGTCATTCCATATAATAGATCAAATTATAATGAGTATTATAATGAGTATTAATGAGACAAAACCAGTTGGCATCCCAACCTTTCTTTTACAGGTTAACGAATTCCATAGCTTTGTGAATATCGTCAGTCTTAACACTAAACCCAAGTCACCCACATGTCATGAGATGTGATGCTTGCCAAGGGAGAAAATAAAAATTTGAAGATGCTGGGCTTTCATTCAGAAGACAATGTTCTGTCTCCCAAGGATTCGCCAAGAAAAAGGAGAGCTTTAATCTGTGACCTCCAATCACAAGAGTATCTTAGCAAAAACATGAATCCTGATGAAGTCACTTTAGCTTCCCAGATAAAACTGCCATTAGTAAACCTTCAATTACTGAGGATTCCTAGTCTTGAGTTCCCGGTAACTCAGGCGTGTTGATTAGGTTCTAGTGTGATGCAAGGCGACGTCCAAATATATTTATAAATTAAGAGGTGCATTCATTTTAAACTTCTTCTGCAAATGTGTGAACTTTGCTTATAAAACCCCCATCAATGATCCCAAAGCTTTGATTAAAAATAACAAAGAAGGAAAAGGAAAACCACTTATTGGTACTAAAGCCTTTACTGTAATAAACCAAATATATTTACAATTTATACAAATGTTTAACCTTCAACAAAAATACAAAAAAACATTTCACAAGATGCAAAACCAAGAAACAAGTTCATTGGAGACACCACTGCTCTACCAAGCACAGAACATTGAGGGGAACTGCAAGGAACAGAAAGTAATCTCGGCAGATCACACAGAAAGAAAAAAAAACAAAACAGGCTCTGCCTACCCCTTGGCCCCTCTGCCCACTTTGCTTCGGTGCTCCATTTGGTCTAGGTAGATAGGTGACCTTCAGTTGATGGACTCGTCGCCTCCTCTTTATAGACTCAAAGTAGTTTTGTGTCAAAGTTTGGAAATAGGTTTTCATGTTGTTTTTTTTTCCTTTTAAAATTACAACTTTTCTATTTCTACAAATTCAAAACATTTTGGCCCAATTCAACTATAAATGTGAAACCACATAATGTTTTCAGTAGATGACTTCGTAGACTGTAGCCTTCTTGTCCCCTGAGCCAGTGACTATGTACTTATCATCCACAGAGATGTCACAGCTAAGCACGGACGAGGACTCTTTGGACTGGAAGAGAAAACAACAGGCTCACGTTTAATGTGAATAGAGATACTCAGGGGCCCTGCTCCCCCCCCGAGGCTTCTGAAGGCACCTTCGCTCCTGGAGTCATGGCGAATGCCGTGATCAAATTGTCATTCTTGGTAAGGAGAGCTGACTTACCTGGAATATACTAGCTCCGTAGGGGGTCCGCCAAGCATTGAGGAGGTTGTCTTTGCCAGTACTCACAAACCATTTACCTAGAATTAGCAAAGGAACATGTAGTTCAACAATATTAAAATTCCTGCTATACTATTAGCAACCTGGACTTAATTGAACTCCACGCATTTCTAATCACGAACTATCATGTCCAACGGGTTAGGCTAGAACTTGAGAGAGCAGGTTTTGAATCTGGGCTCCACTATGAACCATCTGTGGTCTTGGGTTTTGTCAAAGCAGTGGCAGGGACCGTGTCAGCCCCATTAGCCACTAGAAGGATACATTTCGGGTAGCATCACACCCAGCACACAGCGGGTCCTAAAATAGTGAATCAGTGAAGCTGCTGTTCTTTCAGTCAGTCTCCTCTTGATGAAATGGGACTAGGAAGGAATAAATGATGAACTTAAGTAAAATGCCAGACATGACGCATGGCACATAGAATGGGCTCAGTGACTAATGGCTACACATCTCTCCATCCATCCTGAGAACAAATATTTGACCCTACGTGAACTTCTTCATCTTCACTGCAGAGTATAATGGTCTGGGGGGAGCTAAAAATATTCTCTTCTCTGACCCTACTTCCCTCTCCTCCTCAGTCCATAATGACTTCCAACGTGGCTGCCCCAGGCTTCTATAAATCCTGCCCCCCTTCAGAGTGGTAACTACTTGTCCTCCACCTCTGCCTCAGACTCCCCCGCTAAAAAAAAAAAAGAAAAAAAAAATATCTGTGTCAAAACATCATATTAGGCAACTGCATCACCTGCTGACCTTTCTCCCATTACGAAAACAGGCCGAAACGGACATCACTATGCTCTGAGGGACATATTAAGACAATAGAATGATTGCATCCAGCTGCTCAGAGAACATTTTTTCCAGACATGATCTCTACTGTAATTTTTTTTTTAGAAGTATTTTCCATTGAGGCCATCGGTGTCCTCCCGTTTCCTTTCCGCTAAACTCACCACAATAAGCAAATTTGAGGGACAGCACACAGCTCTCATGGAGATGCAGCTGGTACTTGTCGGGTTTGTTTACGTGAAGAACTTCCACATTGCTACTCTCCATGCCCACGGCCAGCCACTCCCCAGTTGGGCAGTATCCAAGGGAGAATATCTGTAGGAAGCAGAACAGGCTCACTAGTGATTTTGCCCAATGAACTGAGAAGTGATAAACAAGAAATGGGGAAAATAGCAAGAAGAGGGGGATGTAATCAGCAAACTCCAGATTGTAGCATAGTCCACAGCACCAGAGACCGAACCCAGACAAGCCGAGTGTGGAAAACCTTTATGAAACAATCGGAAAACTTGGAACACTTATCACATGTGATTAAGAAATTATTCTTAATAATAATGGCATTTGTGTATATGGCATTTTAAAGTGGTCCCTGTCTTTTGCAGATACTAACTGAAACACTTGCAGATAGTGTCTGAGATTTACTTTAAAATAATCCAGTGCAGGGGTGCCTCAGCGGCTCAGTCAGTTAAGTGTCTGACTCTTGATTTCAGCTCAGGTCATGATCTCATGGTTCATGAGTTTGAGCCCCGCATCGGGCTCTGCACTCTCAGTGCGGATTCTGTCTCTCTCCTTCTCTCTCTGCCCCACTTGCACTCTCTCTCTCAAAATGAATAATAAAAATAAACTTAAAAAAAAAAAAAACCCAATATTTAAAATAATCCAGTGTTTGGGGGCAGGGATGATACATGAGACCAGACTGGTCATGGGTTAGAAACTATAAAGCTGGGTGATGGGCATTTTAAGAAGCTTTAAAAAAAAAAGGCAGACCAAAAATAGTACCCTCCATATATTTGGAAAAAGACTGGAATGAGGAAGACTATAAGAAACTCAACAAAAGATTAACAGGGACATGAAATTTAGTAAAACACATGCTTGTAAACAAGTCGTAATCAAAAGAACAATTCTACCAACAGAAGGCACTTAACAAGGCAATGTCTTTCCCAAAGCAGGTCTAGATTCAGATTCAGATACTCCACATCTAGACAGTCTTCACAATCCATAAAGTTGCCATTTTATATCACTTCAAACTTCCATAAATCTAGTCAGCCATTGAGTCCATTTGCTAAGGGTTGAATAATAAAATGGGCCTCCAGTGAGATACTGCTGTCTTTTTTAAGCTCCCTGATGCAAGGGAAATGAATTAACTCCAGAGCTGTTGTGATTGTTCTCTACTCCTTATAATAACCCTGCATATTTTTCAAGCTCTATTTATATGTGAATCAAATAATCTTCTCTCACCCCCACATTAGATGGTGGGAACATGTACAACAGGTCCAACCGTCTATTCTTCACTGAACAAATTCCTTCAATGAACTCCTGTAGAAGTAAACAACTAGCAGGTCTTAACCAGTAGGGTTTTAGAAACCACTCTAAGCATTTCAGGGGTTCTGCTTGTCTGTGGGTTGTTGTTGTTTTTAATCAGTATCTCAAATTTAAGCCTGGTCCGTTGGCCCAGTTGTTATTACCATGAGATGTGAAGGGAGGGAGCAGGACGCCCCACACAGAGATTCCTGGTGGGGAAAAGCCCGTCACCTGTGAGGTGAAGTCATGCTGCTGTAGCTGCCGCCCTTCGCGCAGGTCCCAGGACCTGACCGTGTTGTCCAGGCCGCCCGTCCAGAGCTTGGTGCCATCATTAGAAATGTCAATACAGCTGGCCCCATCTGTGTGGCCCTGGAATTGCCTGATAAAACAAACCAGATTGAATAATGATTTCCTGCCAGAGCTCAAGGTAAACACTGTTGTGTTGTTAGTTTTGGACTCAGTGTGTGTGTGTGTGTGTGTGTGTATGTGTGTGTGTGTGTGTGTGAGATCTCCTCAGTGTCTTCTGATGTGCAAGATCAAACTAACATCCCCCACCCTGAGGAGGTAACAGCACTCGCGGATTTTCTTTTTTCGCAATCCAAGCGTTAAAGAAATGGAATGCCACTTTAGGTCATCATACGGGAGAAGCTAAATACACTCTTACAGCTCTTCTTACAAATCCGTCTGGAAGGGAAAATTCCTCCCAGGTCTGGAAAAAGTGTTTGAGTGTTAAAAGAAAAAAAAAAAAGAAAAGAAAAGAAAAAGGACAAACACACAAAATCCCACATGTATTCTGTAAGGAAAGAGGTAGGCCTCCATCACTACATTATAAGCTCAGGGTCCAGAAGCACTCCTTTTCCATGAGTGAATCAACACAGC
Source organism: Panthera leo (assembly GCF_018350215.1). Classification (NCBI taxonomy): domain Eukaryota; kingdom Metazoa; phylum Chordata; class Mammalia; order Carnivora; family Felidae; genus Panthera; species Panthera leo. The sequence goes on from NC_056691.1 coordinate 22,770,644, forward strand.
AATGCCCTTCATGCCAACAAAGCATGAGCTCACGTATTTACTCAACCTTGCTTTCTGTATTAGAAAGAGCCCTGCATTAGGAAATCTGGACTCCCAGAGACAAAGGGTCATGCTGGCCTCCTGACTTAGGGGCGCTGAACAGAGTCAGAGCTAATTGCTGAGGCGGCCCCGTGGGCACCTCTGCAGGACCCTGCCTGGAAGCTGAGCACATGCTTGTTCTCTGAAAGGGAAACCTTGTGCTTTGGAAAACACTACCAAAACCAATCAACCAACAGGGACTCACTGAGCACAGATGCTTTGCCAGGCCAAAGCAGGGTTTGCTGAGGGGTAGGCAAAAGTGAGCTACCGCAGGGTTGGTGATCTGTGGGTCCCGGACCTGGTTTTGCATGCCAACAGGGAACCGGCAGGGAAGTGACCAGAACAGGCCCAATCACTATGGTGAACTAGGCGGGATGCATTCGAGTGGCTTAGGAATTCCAACACTCAGAGGAAGGTTTCTATGTCTGTCCTTCCTCTAGATGCCCTTCCTCCCCTTATTCTTTTTCCCACAGATCTCCAAACTTTTAAACTGGGCTTGGAATTTAAAGAGCATGGAAGGTAAGACAAAAGCACCACTTGCTGTGAATTCTGAGACAAGGTGAGAGCTATCATTTCAAAAATTGTTCCTCCAAAAGCTATTCTGAATGTCCATCTTAGTTCTCTGCCCCCACTCCTGTCCCATGCACACACACGTTCCCCCAACCACCCCAGCTTGCCTCCAAGACTCCCCCGCGGGTCACGCCAGTCCCAGATGCAGCTTTTGAAAGCTGATTTGCTCTTCTTTCCATCAAACTGCTCTGGAAACCCAGTGACCTCCCTCTGCATCCTCTAGAGGTCATAAAATACTTTCTCGCCTTGACTACAAATGCTGTTCTCTTCTGACTTCAGGTGCTTGGTGGTGGCTCCTCCACCCCCCTGTCCGCACATCGCAGCACTACCTCAGCCTCCTAGAAGGCAGATACCAGGACTGTCCAGGCTGTGGTGGGTCTCAGTAGATACTGAGATGCTCAGCAGACTCTGTGCTACCCTCTCACACAGAGTAGCCACTAGCCGCATGTGGTCAGCCCACACTGAGCAAGACATTTGTAAAGCACTACCCCATTGTATCCAGCAGGTGCTTACTCGCGGGAGCCGGCACAGAGCAGGGGTTCAGGGCACAGACAGGAGAGCAGCACGCCTGCACCCCATCACATCTCCCCCACGCCCGAATGTGTGAGCAGACAAGCTGACTTTTACCTTCTCTGTACCTCGGGTTCCTCATCTATAAAATTAGGATAATTACAATGCAGACATTATGAGGATTAAAAGGATTAGTGTTTAAAAAGCACTTAGAATTAAAATTTTGAAAGTGCTATTTATTAAGATTTTTTTCAAAAAAAGAAGAGGAAGAGGGGCACCTAGGTGGCTCAGTCATTCAGCTTCTGGCTCTTGGATTTGGCTCAGGTCATGATCTCATGGTTCGTGGGTTTCAGCCCTGCATCAGGCTCTGTGCTGGCAGTGTGGAGCCTGTTTGGGATTCTCTCTCTCCATCTCTCTCTGCCCCTCCCCTGCACGCTCTCTCTCTCTCTCAAACTAAATAAACTTAAAAAAGAAGAAGAAGAAAAGAAAAACAACAAACACTTGCTAGGCTAAAAAAATCTGAAGTGGCTGTCAGCTCTAGCTACGTTTGTCAATTTTGCTCATTCTGAGTTGCCCAGTGCCCTACAAGGGAAAAATTACTACCAGAGTGCCACCCGTACGCAGGGACAGAGCCTGGTTTGGTGACACTGGATTTCTACAGAAGAGGTCTGAAGGGAGACGAAGCTGCTATAATGACTCCTAAAGTCTGTCCCCTTCACTGTGGCACTTGGGCCCAAAGCATGAGAAGAGCCCTGCTAAATAATCTACACGCCTAAAATCACAATATCAACAAAGACCATTTCCGAGTGAAGATGAAATAGAAAACAAAAAAGCAAAAGATGACAGGTTTTCCCTGGGATGTTTAGCTAGCGCTTCCCTTCACAAAGACTTTGCTGTAAGTGTGGACTTCGACTTCGGCAGAGGGAATGAGGTGGCCAGAGCCCAGGAGAGACACAGAGATGGCAGGACTGCAGCTGTCAACAGTTCAGAGGAATGATTCCAGGAAGCCAGGCCCATTCCTGGGTGGAGTAACCCCTGGAAAGGGCTGATTTAGTTACTGAGAAACATGTATACTTTAATATAATTTTTGTGGGAGCACCTGGGTGGCTCAGTCAGTTAAACGTCAGACTTTGGCTCAGGTCATGATCTCACGGTTCGTGGTTTTGAGCCCCACGTTGAGCTGTCTGCTGTCAGGGCAGAGCCAGCTTCTCTGTCTCCCTCTCTCTCTGCCTCTCCCCTGCTCACGCTCTCTCTCTCAAAACTGAATAAACATTTAGAAAAAAATAAATAAAATCATTTTGCGAGTAAAGTTCATGGAATCTCCTCTTCTCATGTCCTTTTGTTGGTTTTCTGTTCTCCTTTATCACTCGGCTCCTGTTTGCACAAAGTTCTAGCCAAAGCCAAAAACATCGAGTATTAAGGACCCTTGATACTGCCAGGTAATCCATGGTGCACGTGCTGCCCCTTGGCAAAAATCAGGAATACTTTTTGGACAGGTCTGGCATCTGTAAGTGGCTGAAGAATGGGGACATCAGGGAGGTAAATATAAATTGCGGGGGACACTGAGCATAGCAGCCAGACTGTAAACCCCCCAGAGGGCAACTGCCACAGTTTTGTCTTCATACTCCCAATACCTGGAACTCCCAGCCTGGCACACAAGAGGCTCTGAACATGGGCCGAGAGTCTGGGTGCAGCCAGAGAAACAGAGGGGACAGGAGGCCTTCAGGCCCAGGTACCTAAGGAGGGAACCCCCACCATAGACAACCATGTCTGCTCACCTCACCAGCGTCTGGTTGTGCAGGTCCCAGACCGCGATGTTGCCGTCACTGCAGCACGAGAAGCAGACCTTGGAGTCGGGGCTGATGGCCAGGGCGTAGCACGCAGGGGCCGAGGACGTCAGCTCCGCCTTGATGCGCGGGGTCGGAGCCGCCAGGTCCCAGATGGACAGAGTGCTGGCTTCCCCTCCCACAATGAGGGTGCAACCATCAGGGAGCAATTTGCAGGAACGGATGTAGTTATCTCTGTTCTGTGAAATAAATGTAATTCAATTGCTATGATGCATTAGCCAGCACTAACAATACCATGTTCTCTAACTGCTATCTTGGCTTTTGACTTGAAAAATAGTATTTCATGGACACTATTTAATAAAGCAAGAGTTCTGTTGTAAAAATTGGGATCGAGTTGTAACTGTTCCCTTTGAAACGGTAAATAAAACAAACTCCTGGGCTTGCTCGGGCATGTGCAAACATTTGGATAGAACTGTTCCCGACGTCCAGTTTCCTGCTGAGTAGAAAGAACTGAAATGATCAGTGGATGCAAGATAGGTGTACATGTACCTCTCTATGAAGAAACCACTTTTCAAAGCTAGCTTATAAATGTCCGACCTCATCACCCTCCATTATTTACTATTTGGAAACTGCAGACCTACTGCCTAGGTTTTGATTTTCGTTACTGTTAAATCTCTACCTAAGGCTTGCACTAGTCATGTGGATCCTTATTAAGAATTTAACAGAGCTGCTTTCTCAAGCGATAACATGGCTGCTACCATATTCAAGCCTCTCAGTCCAAAGAAATCGATAAAAGATGGCATCTTCCTATCGAAAGCAACACACATTAAAAAAGTAAGGTGAGACCTAAAATAACCCTCCCCTCCCTGAAAGAAGTAATTGCTATTCTTCAACCCAAATAGACCGAGCTGAAGTTTTCACTATGCTTTGACCTATCATTCATAAATTTCAAAAGAGACGATGAACATTACAAAACACTCCTACTATTTTAGAATGTCCGGCTATGTTTCAGCGTGTTTCAATTTCATTAATGGAGATTAATTTTTAAAGTTATTTGATTTGGGGAGCCTGGTGGTTTAGTCAGTTGAGCATCGGACTTCGGCTCAGGTCATGATCTCATAGTTTGTGAGTTCTAGCCTCACATCCGATTCGCAGAGCCTGCTTCAGATCCTGTGTCTCCCTCTCTCTGCCCCTCCCCCGCTTGCGCTCGCTCTCTCATGAATAAACATTAAAATAAAAATAAAGTTATCTGATTAAAAAATAAATCAATGGGGCACTTGGGTGGCTCAGTTGGTTAAGTGTCTGACTTTAGCTCAGGCCACGATCTCTCGGTTCATGGGTTCAAGTCCCATGTCAAGCTCTGCTGACAGCTCGGAGCCTGGAGCCTGCTTCAGATTCTGTCTCCCTCTCTCTCTGCCTCTCCCCCACCTGCACTCTGTCTCTCTCTCTCTCAAAAATATAAACATTAAAAAATAAAATTGAAAATAAAATAAATCAATAACTACTCCAAAAAAGGCTTTTGTATCTCAAAAACACCGTTCTTCTTTCTGAACACTGTCTCTGGAATCCTCACCAGTCGCTAGGCACGCAGTGGGTGAACTGTTCCACCCATCACGGCGAAGTGCAAGCAAACACCACATCAGGGGCAAGGTGGCCTTTAGTCTGCTTAGGGCCAATGGTACGTGGTCTGTAAATTCTGGGGTTACAGTTCAGAGAAGAGAACATGTCCCAACATGGCGTATGGATCCTGAAAAATGCAAAATGGCATTCTCATACTCTGGGAGGAGGTGGCTTTGGGTGCCTTGGGAAAGCGTTCTCACCGTTCCAGTTTTGCGGATGGCCACCCTGTTTCCTTGCAGTGTGATCTATTAACCTTTCCCGAAGTTAAGGTAATAAAACCCAGCCAGCCCTCCCAGGTCTCCCTGAAAACACAGGCCCTGTTCAGAACGGTTTTTATGCCACATTATGAAATGTTTACTATTCAATATTTATGCAAAGGCTGTAGGGAAATCACAAGTTAAGTGGACCGCAGGGCTCAGAGTCCAGGCCTAGTTCAATGGGAAACCCCCTTCTGAGTACACGTTCAAACAAGGACAGCTTCTGTAAACCACTGTAAAATATTTTGTGAAAGAAATCCATCAACTCTGGGATTTAACCACTGAAACAGCAACAAATGAAACCTTCACATTTCGGGCGGGGTGGTGGTGGTGCGGGGGCTAAATAGCTAACGCAGGAAACAGAAAGGGCTTCCATTTCCTCATAATGGGAATAAAACCCAGGCCCAAACAGCTATTTCCTTATTGAGTCTCCAGGGAGACATTACCCTTGTGCACCAGTTCCTGTTCGCTCACCAGACAGTCGAGCTGAGACACGGGGCTCTTGTTGCCGGGGTGGCTGATGTCCCAGACCTTGACGCAGCCCTTCCCGCCCGTGTACACGTGTCTCGTGGGGTTGCTGATGGTCACCGCGCACACCACCTCCCCGTGGTTCAGGGTGTTGATCTGGCGCGCGTGGCGGGGGATGCCGGGTCCGATGAGGGCGTCGGGGGGGAAAGGGACGGGCTGCATCTGACCGTCTGCGGTGACGTGGAAGGAGTATGCACTTTTGGGGAAGGGGACAGTTAGAGAGAGAGAGAGAGACAGGAGAGGAGACAGAGAAAACACGGATCATAAAGCAGTTAGTCATCACCTCAGCAGTCTCTGTGAGGAAGAAGAGGAAAGAACGATTCTCCTCATGATTCTCTGAAATCAACAGAAGCTGAAGTATTTACCGAAGGAACAAATTTAAAATACATAATAGCAGAAGTCTAGGGTGTACGTTTATTAAACTGTATTTTTTAAATATTTAGAAATTTCTCAATTGTGCCTAACCATTCCAGAAAGCATCCCTTCAAATCCCATCTACAACGCTAACTACGCTTCCTAATTAACATAAAATACCTCCTTCCCAACACACCCTGTATAATTGTATGATTTCTTACCATAATTTTAAATGATTATTTTTTATGCTTCAGATGAAGCCCTCAAGAACTCATAATAATTTCACACAGTAAACACTATATTCCAACACTAACATATGAAAACAGTTCTAAACGTACCAGTTTCAGGCTTGAAGTTACTCTTTTGCATAATCAAGAAAAAATAATGAAAGATTCTCTCTTTTTTTTAATGTTTATCTATTTTTGAGACAGAGCGTGAGCAGAGGAGGGGCAGAGAGACAGGGGGACAGAGGATCTGAAGCAGGCTCTGCGCTGACAGCAGGGAGCCCGGCGCAGGGCTCGAACCCACAAACCACAAGGTCATGACCTGAGCCGAAGTCAGATGCTCAATTGACTGAGCCACCCAGGTACCCCAATAAAAGATTGGCTTTATGACAGATTTTTTTTGTGATGTATATTTTTATTTTGGGGGAGGCTGGGGCAGAGAGAGAGAGAGAGAGAGAGAGAGAGAGACAGAGAATCTGAAGTAGGCTCCAGGCTCTGAGCTGTCAGCACAGAGCTCGACACGGGGCTAGAACCCACGAACCGTGAGATCATGACCTGAGCCGAAGTTGGTGGCCTAACCAACTGAGCCACCCAGGCACTCCAACTTTATGACAGATTTCAAGTTTTCTCCTCAACAATCTCCCTACCTTGGCCACGAACCCCAGTTTTATCTAAGGCAGCAAAGTACTCTTTGGTACCCTCCCCAGCTTCCCTTTGGCTAGGTATGCCACGTTTTCAGCAGTAAGAGGTACATGCTCAACATACATGCACTGCTGGGGGCATGTGGTTCATAACTTCAAAGAGAGGGACGCCAGGGGATCCAGAAGCTCTCTGTACTTTTGGCTCAATTTTGCTATGAACCTAAAACTGCTCTAAAAAACAAAGGCGATTAATTAAAAGAAAAAAAAATTTTTTTAAGTGAGGAAGATCAGGATTCCTGTCCTCTTTTCTTCCTCCTTCCACTGCCTCAACTATGAGCAAGGTGCCTTGCTCAGCCAGCCTTTTGGGGTCACCTTCAAGGTGACTCTGAAGATGGAAATCAATTGCTGAAGGAAGTAGAACACAAAGATAGGATGCAGAGGGGCTGTGAGACCTGACCTGGGCTACTGACAGCCAGTATCTTTTATGGGAGAGAGAAATAAACCTTCATGTTGCTTAAGCTATTGTTTTCCTCTCCTGTAAAATACAAACCTAATCCCAGTACATATTTATTTCCACCTCAAAATCTTAAGGCATATTTTATGTTTTGTGATCTAATGATTTAAACTCCAAGCAATAATATATTACAGATATAAAACATGCACAAAGAAAAGACACTTTAGAAGGTGGAAAATGCAGGGGCACCTGGGTGGCTCAGTTAAGCGTCCAACTTCGGCTCAGGTCATGATCTCATGGTTCGTGGGTTCGAGCCCCGCATCGGGCTCTGTACTGACAAGCTCAGACCCTGGAGTCTGCTTCGAATTCTGTATCTCCCTCTCTCTGCCCCTACCCCTCTCGTGCTCTCTCTCTCTCTCTCAAAAAAAGAAATAAACATTAAAAAAAAAGAAGGTGGAAGGTACAGAAGTGCTAATACCCGCCCCCAGCATCCAAGCAGATGGAATTATGCACATGACACTTTTGAAGAGACCACTACATTCACTTTCTTCTTATCTGAAACATCACTAGGCAGTCTAGAAGTTCAACATTAAGCCTTTTCTATAGGTCTGCATATATAATAAATAAAGGATGTAGAGTTTCCATAACCCTCTGGGATAAGTCTGGGGCACTTTCTGGAACTTGTCATTGGCACCTTACATTCCCTTTACAGATCTAAAGACCATGGGTATTACCACAGAACTCAAGTTTTCATTTAAACGTTCACTCAAATTTTGTAAAATAACTTAGCACGCACAAAATTGAAAACTGATACAAGGTTATTAGGTTTCCAACATGCCTGCACATAAAACCCACATAATTCCCTAAGCTTGAGAAGAAAATTAGGCTATTACTTTCTCTTTATGAACGCAAAATATCATATACGTGGAAGGCTTGAAAAAGAACTGCCTTGACCCCAAACCAAACAACACAATCTTAGATATATGTTATTTCCTGACAGACTGGTTCCAGTAACTAATCTTAAATGGCTAGCCGAACCAAATCCTTAACATTACTCTTAATTTGAATAATTGAGCACACATAATGGGAGCCCTACAGAATGTCCTAGAAAATAAATATGCATACAAAACAACTACAGCTCCAAGCCCTTACAACACCACACGACTAAATTCCCTGTTTTTTACCCAACGGTATCCTTTGGTGTCCTTAGTAACACATCAAGCCCACATGATATTCTAATTCTAATACAAGCACACTGTAGTTAATTGAACCTATGCTATTTATTACAAGATATTTGGGGTTGGAATCAAATAACATTCACTGTATTGCCCTGAAGATAGGACCACAAGAACTGGAGATTAACTCTATTCATGTTCTGGAAGAATTCTTCAAGGTCCAGTAGTAAGTTGTGTGACCCAGACATCAGGTACCATGAGTTGAGTCTGAAAATAACAAACAGCCAGGTGAAGCTTAGAGAAATGACCAGAGCGTTTTCATAAAACAATTGAACTGAACGTATTTGGTTAGAACAATGGCTGACGTGGGGAGAGAACTTGCCTCTTAAAGCTTTCTATGCTGTGAGAATAATGGCGCTGTGTGAAGGTTAGTTTCTTGGTCTTCCATAAATCAAGGTGGGTGCCCCCAGGTGGGCAAACTTTCCATCAGGCACCCTTATAGCATTTCTAGATTTTTAGGGGAAGACAATTTTACCTTGTTTCAACTGGAAGCCCACTTATTATAGAGTTAAATGATCCAGATTAAAATCGATGCACAAAGTGTAGACAGAGAGCTGTACATTCATTTTTGGAAGATACCCGCCTCTCTCCCAGGTGTCCCCTTCTTTAAACCACACAGGTGGGCTGTGATATCATACTGAGGCAATTTAAAATGGATTCACAGAGTAGTGAACTGCAGCCAGAAGCTGTAAACACTGCTTGGTCCCAGGAGAAACCCATATGGATGTTAATACATCAGTCACAGGGGGCCTTGCAGGAAGCTGGTGCTGCCCACTGTGCTGGAAAGCCTAATCAAATGAACAAACCAGACCGATGCAAAGGGCTGATAGGTCTCAAAGAGGGATCAACTGGAAGGAAAAATGAGGGGAACAAATGAGAGCCTGGAATTAGTTATTCACCTACAGGAAGAACAAGAATCTTGTTGAGAAAAGGCCACATTGATGGCATATCATGGCAACGTTAAAGACTTCCCAGAAGGAAACTTAGATTTCCTACTTATTGAAGAACCAGGAAAAGTAAAATCAACCAGGAAGGGGAATTTATAGAGAGTGAGGATTTAATAAATACCTCGCAAGCCTGAATTCAGAAAGAGGCCAGCCACCAAAGAATGTACATGGAATGACTGGATTTATAGAATTTCAAATACAGGCAGAATTCATCTGTAATATTAATCCAGAGTGGTGACTCCCCACAGCTACTGCAAGGAACGTGAGAGGGGCTTTGTCAGTGTCCCTGGTGAAAAGTCACTGAGCTATACACATATGATTCATGCACTCTTCTATAGGTATATCTCAATTTTAATATTTTGTAGTGTTTAAGTTTATGTATTTATTTTGAGAGAGAGCACGAGCGGGGGAAGGGATGAGAGAGAGGGAGACAGAGAGAATCCCAAGCAGGCTCCACGCTGTCAGCATGGAGCCCAACTCAGGGCTCAAACCCATGAACAATGAGATTATGACCTGAGTTTGGATGCTTAACCAACTAAGCCACCCAGGCACCCTTATGTATATATCTCAATTTTAAGATAAAGGTGAGATTTATTTGTTTATTCAAGAAAAAGTCAAGAGGGCTCCTGACCCATGATCAAGTAGACTGAGTCCACAGCCAAGTCGAGAGCCCTGACTCTACTGTTAAATATACAGGAAATGCCTGGCTCGCTGACCTCACTAACTGTGGTCGTCCTTACCAGCCTAACTATCTGCAGCCTATAATGTGTCCATTCCTGATCCACAAGATAATTAACAAAACAGAAGGGTTGCAAGGATTGCTGTAAGGATGAAAGGAGCTACAAAACCATAAAACATCGAACGCCACACTCCACACCTGCAGGGGCCTTCAGAAAATGGGAGCATTGGTATTAAAAAGAGGAAAGTGAGGGTATGCTCCATCAAGGGCTCTTTTATCAGTGGACAAGTGTACGAGCCAGGAATGCACAATGGGAGGAAGGTGCGGATGGGAGTCGAGAAAGCATACAGCAGTGACTAGGCAAAGAAAACCAGGAAATCCATAAATCCCTAAGGACAAGAATGGGGAGACAGTATTTGGCAAAGAGGAGAGGAAAATGTTTAGCTAGGACTGGGGCAAACTGTGAAGTGGAAAGAATAAGTCCCTGGCGCTCTTGTTAGAGGCCACACTGCTGGGGCCACCCACCTGCACAGAACTGAGCACCCCCCTCAACCCAGCTTTCTGAACAAACACCTGTTGATGAGGGCCTAATTCTGTGATCTAGTCAGGAGAACTGAAAAGAATAAAGCTCCCTGGACAGCACAAATGTAAAAACGGAATAAAATCAAACTCTTCCAGAGCGGATGACTCTTCCTTTATTGGACACACAGCAGAGGTGCGGGAACTCAAACTCAAAGAGTCCCCACTGGGAATCCTCACAGGGAGTGGCAGGCTAGAAAACAAGACCGTGTTTTGGAGAAGCAGGTTTTTTCCTAGCAGACAGACTCCTGCTAATAAAACTATGCTGTGTTCTGAGACCAAAGGAAAACAGGTGTTTACAGAGTTGCTGGTTTGCTGGAAATAGGAACAGCAGCAGGATCCAGTCAACAGTGATGGAGAACCATGGACCCCGGAGGTAATGGCTGTGGCCAAGACCTTGCTGCCTGTGGACTTGGCGCTCTCAGCGGGGACTCTCTTGCTGTATTACCAGGTTTAGTGTCACTGGGCCTCAGTTCACATGACCGTCCTGTATCCTAAATTCCCTGCCATGTGGAATGATGGGCCAGTCCCCTAAAATATCATATGCCGTCACATCTCTGAGTTGTGCACAAACTGTTCCCTCCTGCTTAGAATAGCACCGCCTCCCTCCGACGTGCTCGGGCACTTGTTCTCTCTCCTCCTCGGTGGGCCACAACTTCTGCAGGCAGGAGGGTTCTTTTCCAGGGTCCTAGCTCTTCCTGTAAATCTCAACTATGGCACGTATCAGAACTGTGGACCACTGCACGTGTTGACACTTCTCATTCATTGTTTTTCTCAGTGGACTTTGCCAGCTCGCATACAGCTGGCACTCAGTACATGAATCTCAATTCCCCAGGTCATTTATCGCTACCCTAATCACTTATTAAACTGAGGCACGAGAGGTCACTCTGGCAAGGAGAGAAAGCTACAAGAAAGTGGAGGAGGGTCTTCTAGCCACTTGGGTTATGCCAACCAACCTTCCCCAAGAATTTTCCAGTAGTCGTACCAAATGTCGCTGGGAGATGCTATCAACATTCCTGGGGAGGGGAAAAGTGGTCCCTAGAGAGGTATTCTGGACCAAAACAAAGAACAATGAAAGCAACTATAGTAACAGTGTAAAGTCCATGGCCCTTCCCTAAGTCAGCAGAGCCCAGTGGATGCAGGACCCTTCCTTCCAAAGCAAAACACGGCAGAAGCTGCCATAGGTCACATGCAAAAAAGCACGATCCTGTGTCTGGCCACTGAAAAGCATAGCTTTAAGTAGGGGCACCTGGGTGGCTCAGTTGGTTGAGTGTCCAATGCTTGGTTTCAGCTCAGGTCATGATCGCATAGTTCATGGGTTTGAGCCGCGAGTCAGGCTCTCTGCTGACTGAGTGGGGCCTGCTTGGGATTCTCTCTCCTTCCCTCTCTGCCCTCCTCCACTTGTGCACACAAGCACGTGCGTGCTCTCTCACTCTCTCTCAAAATAAATAAATAAACTTAAAAAGTAAATGGAAAAGCCAAGATCCAAGTCCAGGGCACCCAGGGAAGGCCTGCCACAAACGTAGAACTTTTAATCTTCGACCTAGCTTCACATTGGCACTACCTTGGACACCTTCCCCTGAAGAGGGAGAACACATGCCCATCAGGATAGAAACATGTAACTTACACAAAAGAGACCTTCATGTCAATGCCACCAGTGCAATTTCATTATAGAGTCCTGGCACTGGAGGCTTTGAGGGCTGGAGCATGTGGGTCATTCTAAGGTAGATGAGAATAATTAATTTATGATGGTGGAGATACTCTTAGCCTCAAGAATGAGTGCAATGAAGGTGGTGACTGGGGGGATTGTAATGTGAGGTCATAAGGAAATCAGAGCCATATGATTCTAAGATTTCAGGGGAAAAAAAACAGGTCCTTGGGAATATAATTCATCTATTTATGTTAAAATCTCCTTCACCGCCAATATAACAAGGTTGATCTTTAACTCTTCTTAGGGTCTGCATCTCTCACCCATAACATCTATAAAATGCACAATTTTTCCAGCTTGGCCTCCTGGCCTCCTCCCAAACAGCAAATATGCAGATCAGGGTACAATTCGTACCCTATTTGGAAGACAGCATTTCTACATGAATGGAGGGCTTTGCTAACAATTCAATTACACGGTGTGAACTTAAAGCATTAAGATGAGAGCCTTTTTTTGTCTGTTTCCTTATTTACTTTAACACATGGCCATTCTCGTTTCTTGAAAAGGCAAATGCAGAACTTCTTAGAATGGACATGATAAGGAAAATCACTAGACAGAGAAAACAGGAGACTGGCTACTTGATAAAACTAGGAGATTCTCTAGCAAAGTTAGCATTCATGATTCTGAATTCTAGGCCCTACTTCTTCCACCAACTAAATGTTTCAAAATGTGTAAATGTGTTAGGGGAGCAACGAGGCTTCCATGCAGGGCAAAGATTCAAACCGAGAGATTCCTGGATGAAAAATAAGACAAAGAAAAGTTTAAAATACAGTCATTTCTAAGCTGAATTTGAAAAGTCTAGCAGAGGAACCAACTACTATGGGCAAAGAAGCATTATCTGAGCAAGAAATAAACTACATTTCTATCTGATAAACTGAAAGGCATTTCTGAGGAGGTGAGGAGGGAGAAGGGAGATATGTGCAGGGAGGACAACTGTCTAGAAACTAAACATAACACACATCAAAATAAAGGGCCTCACATTTCAACAGATTCTCAAGAAATTAACTCTGCAATCCCAGAAGATCAAATAGTATAAAAATAGAAATTAAACCAAAACCCAAATGCGGCATCTGGGTGGCTCTGTTGGTTAAGCGTCCGACTCTTGATTTCGGCTAAGGTCATGATCTGGGAGTTCATGAGATGGAGCCCCATGAAGGGCTCCTCGCTGACAGTGCAGAGGCTGCTTGGAATTCTCTCTCTCTCTCTATGTCCCTCCCCCCTGCTTACGCATGCTTACGTGCTCTCTCTCTCCAAATAAATAAATAAACTTTAAAAATAAATACGTGGGGCGCCTGGGTGGCTCAGTCGGTTAAGCGGCCGACTTCGGCTCGGGTCATGATCTCGCGGTCCGTGAGTTCGAGCCCCGCGTCGGGCTCTGTGCTGACAGCTCAGAGCCTGGAGCCTGTTTCGGATTCTGTGTCTCCCTCTCTCTCTGTTCCTCCCCCGTTCATGCTCTGTCTCTTTATCTCTTTGATAAAATTTATTTTATCAAAAATAAATAAACGTTACCAAAAAAATTTAAAAAAAAAATAAAAATAAATACGTAAAATAAACCAAAACCCAATGGTGATAATATGGCACAAAACAGGCAAGTTACTTTCAGCATTTAATAGACAAAAAATACCCCAAAACCATGCCAAGTAAAAAGAGGGCTGAATTAATTTTCAAATCCACTAAACAAGCCAGTTGTGGATTCTAGACATCTAGACATCGTCAACAGAGGAACCAGAAGCAAGATCAAGAATGGAAAATGGAGTTGGGGAGGGAGGGGGGACTGACCACGGAAATGTCTCCTTGGCTAGCAGCAGGGATAGCCTCTATTCACTGCTGCAAAACATGTTTTCCTAAGAGGCAATTTTACCCCATATGTAGTTAAGATTTTCTTTCCTCTTTAGGCTCCAACTCCAAAAAGGTACTTTAAAGATTTATTTAAACACTAAACGAGTGGGTGTAAGATTTCTCAATTACATGTCTAGCATTAAAACACAGGGTGAAGGAACTTGGAACTAAGCTGGAATCTTAAGCCAAACTATTATTAGTCTGAGTTATTACTGACCTCTAGGTGCTACTACATGAGGCAGGTAGAGCCCAGCTCCCAAGTATTTATGGGGAGGAAGCCAGTACATCAGGGCCAAAATGACATCTTGGGGGTAGTGCAGTGGGAAGCATAGCAAAGAGATGTTGACCTGACTAACCTTGAGAATTTCTCTTACCGGGGATCTCCACAAAGCTCAGGGGAGCACATTTCCTAAAACTAAAAGTGAGTTCACATAAAGCTGACCAAATAATACCAATTAAATCTCGCCTCAAGGGTTTGAAAACACAGTCAGGGTTACCTCTTATAAATCAACAGTGCTGAACTCTAAAATGCAAAATGTGAATCTCCTTTGGAAAGGATGAATCATAGAGTCTTACACAATCCTGGACTCATCTCCCACCTACTCAATGCACCAAATATGTGTTTACTGGGTATATGAGCTCAGAGGGACAGAGGGACTTCAGAAGCTTCAATTCTACTGGGGAAGAAGCAGGTACAAGTATGACATGCACACATGATGATAACTCAAGGCCATGGTGTGCAACATGTCACAAGATGTTACAAGGTGCTCCTGGAGAGGGCTCACATTTAACAAGGCATCAGTGAAGGCTTCGAGTTAAGGCAGCAACAGAAGTGGCTAGACAGGAAGGACAAGAAGTATTCCCACAGGAAGAGGTAAGACTGGTAGAAGGGTCACTGCTCCAGAGAAAAAGGAAAGGCTTTCAGGGAATGGAACGTTATCTCTTTCAGCCCAAGCACAAGATGCAAGGAACACATGACATGAGGCTAGAAAAGCAGGTGGGGGTAATACTACCAGAAGGGCCTTGAATGTCCCCCATCATGAGTTTATGTGCAACTCCTGAAGATCTCTGAAGCAAGAAAAGACCTAACCAGGTAAGCACTTTAAAAGGGGGAAAACTTGGGGTGCCTGGGTGGCTCAATCAGTTAAATGTCCAACTCGTGGTTTCAGCTCAGGTCGTGATCCCAGGGTTGTAGGATCAAGCCCTGCCTCAGGCTCTTTGCTGAGCATGGAATCTGTTTGGGACTCTCTCCCTCTCTCTGCCCGTTCCCTGCCTGTGCTCACTTTCTCTCTTTCAATCTCTCTCAAAATAAATAAATAAACATTTAAAAAAATAAAAAGGGGGCGCACTCACCTAGGATCTTACTGACAAAAGTGAGTAGGAAATAAGTGGGGATTTTAACGAATAAAATTGGTAAAATGTGACTTAAAAAAGGAAGAATTACAGGCTACAGTTTGTGCCAGATGTCAGAGAGAATGGGGAAGATGCCTTTAACAAACTGAAGTTCGGAGACACTGTTATGGGGGTGAGGGAGACAGGGAAAATGACCAGGTTGGCTGGGAAACCCTACTGAGATCTTACATCACTGTGACACCAACAACAAGTACAGAACAGTGGCAACACAAGTCACCTACCTTGCTCTATTCCACTTTGATTAAAAAAAAAATAAAAGTAAGGCCACAGGGCCTTTGTATATACAGGTTCCTCAGCCTAGAGGTTTAAGTCCAGCCCCTATGGAGTTAAAGCAGCTCAGAACACTCTTTCTTGACCCTCTCAGAAAGGATCAGCCTGTCACATGCTTTGATGGGATAGTGTTCCTCTCAGTCATAGCTCTTCTCTCAATTATGATTATGCACTTATTTTTGTGATTATTTGATTAATGTAGTCTCTCCATCACTAAGCTGTGAGCTTCCAATAGGGTCCCCCATGCCTATGTAGCAGGTCTCAATGAAATCTATGAAAGAGGGGACAAGAGAGAGGTGACTGTTAGATTTTAGTGAGCAGATGGTGTGGGGACCTGAAATCACATCCCACAAGAGAGGGCTGAAGCAACGGACATATTCAGCCAGAAGAGAAGCCTCATGGCAAGCTGGTGGTCTCCAAATATCTGAAGGGCTATTGTGGGGACGATGGATTAATGGTGCACTGTGTGGTCTCCAGGGGTAGAAAAGGACCAGGACTGATGGATAAAGGTTGCAAGGAGACAGATCTCAGCTCAAGGGCTGGAGCAATTTTGACGGAGCCAGGGAAAATGGCTTCCTCCAGGCACCCGCAAGTCCCTGTCACTAGACATGCTCGGTCAGAGGCACACAGCCACCTGGAGAGGCTATATAGGTGACTTGATGCACGGGTAGACATTTACGCTAGAGGCACTTTGAAGGTCCCTCCAGCCCCAACTGAACTCTTCTGGCTGTACTGCCCGCTCTCGGGAGGCACCCATGCGTTTGCACATGAATCCCTAGGAACAGGTCATGGGCTGTCCCCTCTACCTACAATGGCCCACCTTTTCCACTTTCTCTGCCCTGTGGGCTTGTTTCTCTTGCACAAGCCTCAGCTTTCTGTGTATCTCCCTCACCCCAAGGAAGCCCTTGGTCACTCTTTACACTGCTCTGCCTTCACAGCACCTCTCACAAGTGTAATCACAGCATTTGTCCCTTTAATGTTTCCACATCAGTAGGCCCCCAAAGGCAGGGAAGATGAACATTCTCTTTCCTAGAGCCTGCCCAGCATCTAGCACAGAGTCTGACACGTGGATCTTGCTTAAATGTCCACGGACAGCCATCCATCACCCTACCCAAATATTACTTCAATTGGTATTTCTCAGAGGGTGACACCTGCAAACTTTTACCACACCTTGTCCACCCTCACCCTGGCCATGCTGGTTTTTCCACCATTTCTCTTAAGTGCTTCACACCAAAGCTGCTCAAAGTGTGGTCTGCAAACATTTGCTACTCTCTGCACTGACATCAGCTCACTCATGGAGAGTAGGTGTTGAAAACGTTTCTACAGCAGCTTGACAAAGTCAGTTCCTGACAGCTGACTCTTGTAATAAAAAACTTGGGCTTGTATTTTCTAGCTTTCTTCCCCTATTCATCTGTACTTGTCTGTTACCAGAGTACCAATCTTGGTCACGTTGGGAAAAAACTGGAGAAGCACTGCCTCAAGAAGTATTCCTTTACTCAACAATGAGGACAGGAAGTCCTCTCACGCTAATTAATGGACCAAAACAAGGGAGTAATATGTATAGCCCAGACCCCAAAGACAATGGTGAACTCCCATTTTTCCCTCTGATATTAACTCGATCATCCTCACATAATATAGCTCCCCTCAAACTTAAAAGAAAATCCTAAAAAATGTATTTTCACTGTGTTGGAGAGCAGTGACCACTCTGACCCAGAGACTCACCCTCACAACTCTGCTGCTGAACCCACTGTCATTGTCCCTGAACACGTCGTATCTTATAATGGAGCTGTGAACACAAAGAAATCCAAGGTGCTCACAAGCCAAGGACATGAATATTTTGGCTTTAGTAAATGACACCAGTATTATCATTCACACAAGGTTTAAACTTGGTGTCTAATTGCATTATGAACACACACACCACTGTAAGGACCTAGTTAGGTCTGAGTTAATAGTCCTCTGCACAGCAACCTCCAACACCATCATGACAGCTCATTGCTCTTGTCACCCCACCCCAACTGCCTCACATATCCCATTCAGGGTGGGGTCCTGGCAGCCAGACGTACCCCCACACCTCCAACTCTTGAAACCGGCTTTCCCTACTGGTCAGTTGAACTTGGCATTACTTGTGGATTATTCCCCTGAAGATTCATCAGTTACTATTAATTATTGCCTCTTATTCACATTACTCATTTGCCCTTTATCCTCTCACCAGTTTGTAGGACACACAACAGCCACACTGCCAGAGACGACAGATAAATACCCATTACGTGCCCTGGGGCATCTCAGGCTGGATGCAGAGGGGCATACCCAACAAAATACATGACATAGCAGTTCATGGTTATTCAATCAGAAGAGATCTACCAGGTAAGAAAGCATTTGCAACACTCCTCCCCCTGCCCCAGTCCTGCTCTTCCCTGGGCCTAGATGTCACTGTAAATTCCTAACATCTCTACCAGTTCCTACTGTAGACAAAACTCTCATTTCGTCATGGATCAAATTACCATGAAACAGACATTATAATGCATGTGAAGTACAGCCATGGAAATCTGCTTTCCAAAATGCAGGTGATGGGAGTAAGGAATTCCATTCTTCCTCACGCTGCTGGTTAATTTGAAGAAAGGCTCCAATCAAAATCACACAAAGATGAGCAGGTGGTTGAATGGACCACTCAGAATAATGTAATATACAATACACAGTGGACACATAAATAAAAGCTAAAAGCAACCACACAAAGGTAGAGAGTATAAGAAAAATAAACTGGGGGCGCCTGGGGGGCTCAGTCAGTTAAGCATCTGACTCTTGATTTCAGCTCAGGTCATGACCTCACGGTCTGTGAGTTCAAGCCTCACATTAGGCTCTGAGCTGACAGTGCAGAGCCTGCTTGGGATTCTCTCGCTCTCTCTTTCTGTCCCTCCCCCGCTCATGCTCACTCTCTCTTAAAGTAAATAAACATTAAAAAAAAAAAAAGAAAGAAAAAGAAAAAGAACTGAAGGCCTATGACACACAACCCTATTTGGAAAAACCAAAATTGTAAAAGGTCCTAGAAAGGCAGAGTGCACGATGGCAGATAAGACAGACACCCGTAGTTTACTCTGCTTTGTACAAAAACTGAGAACTTTCGGAATTCTTTAAAATCACATTTCTAATTACTAACATATGGAAGCAAGTGATTTTAAGTGACCCTGGGAGAATAACCAACAGGGTTTTCCAAATTCTGAATGCTCTTTTGCCCCTTTAATCTATCTTTCTTGTTTTCTGTCAAAGCCATTCTGTGTTTTGTAGTTCTGGACCTCTCAGAGTAAAGCACGCACCAAACTTCAGTGGGCGGGCGGAGAGGTCCAATAACAGATGCCTAGATGCCACAACTACCCTTTGCACAACTCTAGTTTCCACCAAAATAACAAAAAGGTAGCGCTGAGCTGGGTAAAAAGACAACTCGTTTCAAGTTTGAGATTTCAAGAGTTTGTGACAGCTTACTGCTCACAACACAGTCCTGTTGGAAATCTCCAGCAGCTACCCTCTGACCAAAGGCAAAGCAGGGCAGCTTTCTGAAGAAGGGTCAAGCAAGGAGGGCCAACCACCCCCGGTTCTTGCCTTCCTCCTGGTCCCTGTCTACAACAGCTTCTCTCCAGAAATAACTAAATGCATGAGATCACCCATAGTGAGAAGACAGAGGCATGACACCTACAAGGTGCCTATTTATAGAAAGTGTTAACACTCCTCAGGAAAAGGCACTAGAAATCTCCTTGGAAACGCCCAAGCCTGTGCTCCCTTTGGAATTCTAGTCTGCTAATACCCATGACTAAGTAATTGCCTTTAAAACAAAACTGAGGAGTTAGAGGTACTTACGGTTTCCCCCCAGGGATTCCTGCCAGGTTGGGAGGGATTGTAGGTACTCTCATGTGAGGGGGAGGATCAAACCCAACCTGGAAACAAAATAAGGCATTGAAGACTCAGTTTATATAGCGTAGGCACTTTGTGAACATCTATAAAGACTTTTCACTAGAAACTCCTAGATCTCCAAAGCAACATAAACAGGAACAGGAACATGTGCTAACATTTTTCAAAAGAAAAATTATAATGCAAGAAGTAATACAAGCACCTCTAGATGACAAGCTACGCATCTTTTTGGGGAGGTGGGCTGGAGCATGGTCTACTTGTACGTGGAGATCCAGCTTCCCACAGTAAATACTTCCTGTGGACTTAGGATGGCCTGCCTTGCCCAAACAAGTGCAGAGAGCAGTATGCTGCCTGAGTCAGGACTCCTTGACCTTGGCACGATCAATGTTTTTGGGCCGGATAGTTTGGGGCTGTCCTGGGCATGGAAGGACGTTTAGCAGCACCCCTGGCTTCTACACAATACGTACCAAAAGTATCAGTGCTACTGATCGTAAAAAGTGTCTCCACATATTACCAAATGTCCCAAGGGGGCAAAATAACCTCCCAGTTTCACAGTTACTGCTTAAACATTCATAGGTTCCCTAGTTTGTGCGCCCTAACGAAGATACCTAGCCCCTTGGCTGCCCACTTTGCTTTAAACTATCTTGCCCTCGGGGTGCCTGGGTGGCTCAGCTGGTTAAGCGTCCGACTTCGGCTTAGGTCACGATCTCACAATTCGTGGGTTCAAGACCCACACTGGGCTCTGTGCTGACAGCTCTGAGCCTAGAGCCTGCTTCAGATTCTGTGTCTACCTCTCTCTCGGCCCCTCCCCTGCCCGTCAAAAGTAATTTTAAAAAAAGCCAAAAAAAACTATCTTGCTCTCTACTGCACAGCCGTTCCTACTAGTGCAATGTAAGAGAAAAAAACACAAACTTCACTCTCAGCCCCAACTACTGGAGGTAACGCTATCTGAAGAGGGGAGAGGAGAAATATGAACACAACATATTCCGGTCAAGAGAATATATCGGGACTTCTATTCGGTATAATCTATTCCCTTTCTCCGATGCAGTCAAGGATTACAGTTGATTTTACCCTTTACATGCAGTTTTGTATCTTCTGGATCAAAAAGGAGGTGGTTTACACAGTGGCAAAAGGCAAGGCAAGAACACGGCAACATGCCTGAAGGCTTCAGTCATCCCTGTTTTCTCCCTGTTGCTTTGAGAGATCCCTGCTTATACCTGAGCCACACTGTTGGGTTTAAAGAATAATAAAGGCACAGAAAGAACAAGTTACAGCTTCTCAAATATTTTTTCCTAATAATTAAAGAGGGGGGGAAAAAAAACCTCAAGAAAATGCATGAAAAGGCGTCTGTAAGCTATTTGAGTCATTCCATCACCTTCCAAAAAATAAACAAATAAAAAAAATCTACCTTGGGGGAGAAAATCGGACGTCCCTGGAGCCATCAAAGCAGCTCCTTAACACTGCCTCATTTCATCCACAAAAACAGTGATCCAAGACGCGGTGGGCCCTAACGTCACGAAGCGGCATGCTGAGGGCAGCAGGCGCGGGGACACTGGGGCTCTGTTCCGCAGGCGCGGGCGGGGACACCTACCATCGGGGAGCGCCCGTAGGCCACCACGGCGGCGGCGGCGGCGGCCGCGCTCATCTGCGGGGACATGTTGTGCAGGCTGGCGTAGGCAGCGCCGGGGCTGGTCAGCTCCCCGTTCATGCCGGCGTGGGGCACCATCCCGAACGGGGCAGGGTACGGGCCGGGCACCGCCAGCGGCGTCCTCAGGCCGGCCGCTGCAAGGAAGCACAAGCCGCGCGCGTGACGTGACTCAGCCGGCCGCTGTGGTCCAGCCTGACTATCAGCTCCGGGGTCCCTTCTAGCGCCATTCACGAGAGGCGAGGACAAGCCGGGAAAGCTTGGGTGGGTGGTTTGATCACCACCAACTTGGCTGAAGTCCTCTCCAGGGAAAAAGAGACCCCAAGGAAAGCACTGCCCACGCACTTCCTCCTTGGTATAGGCTTGGCACCACTGAGAAATCAGGGAATTAAAATGAAGCAGCAGTATCGTACCCAATTCATAGATGGCAAACCAAGGCCCACACACTACCTGTCTACTTGACTTAATCCCAAAAGAAGGTTTGGATAAAATCCAAGATTTCTCCTTCAGTTCAAACTTTCCGCTCCTTGGTACCAATTCCAAACAAAAACCTGACCCTGGGTTTAGTAAGCCAAAGCATAGGTTCAGGAGGAATATTCTGGGGCCTATTTTCCTCTGGGCCCAAGATGTTAAGGAAGATAAAGTCAAAAGTTACCAATTTATTCGCTCGACTCTCAGCGAAACCCTCCCAATTTCTCCTGCCAGAGAGACCAGTGATTCCTGAGGGATGAGCCGGCAGAAAACCTGCCAAGTAACGTGAGCAAGCAGCACACTTGGGCCACCCGTTTCAGTCAGAGTTAGGGAACTCAGACACACAGTGACAGTTCGGGAAAGAGCTTACATGCGGAATTATTATCGGAAACTTCATCGAAGTTCCTAGGATTTGGATTATTTGGAAATAAATTTTTTAAAAACGCCAAATGTAAACAGTCGGAGACCGAACAGGGTGCAGCTGCTGAACCTCTCAGGACAAACATCTGTTTCTTATCATGGCTTTTCAGGGATAGGAAGGAGGCAGGCAGGCAGTAAGTGCATTTCATATTCATGGGGAAATGGCGTCAGGAGTGCACAGACAACGAACCAAGCCGGGAAAGGGAAAAAACAAAACAAAGCACAACAAGAGGCAATGCTCTACCGGCTTGGTTAACGAGGGGGTCCATGGCTGGAGGCTTGCCGAGGCCTGGACGGAGTCCTGGAGTGGCGCTGGTGCCCGGCGTTGGCATGTCGCTCCGAGGCGTCGGTGTGCTGGATTTCAGAACAGGCGTGCTGGCTTTTTCATGCTGGTATCATTAAACAAATTAAATGAGTATTATTTTTAATCCAAGCCATATTACACAATTTATCACAACAGCAGCTGGGACACTGGGCACCTTCTAGCTACTCCCTCAGCCAATTTCCATAAATCCACACAATGTTGACAGCATTAACTTGTGAGCGAGAAATGTTGACCTTTCCTCTTCCTGCCAGAATTAAAACTCTAGCTAGAGACACAGAACATGATCACACTTCTTCCTCCGCAGATTTTATTTTAAAAAGTATTTTTCCATCAGGCGTGTGGACTTTGGAACTGGGCCAAGTTAGAATGATGACCACCCAGAGAAAAATTCCCAGTCACTCAGAAACAAATGGCCCGGTCACCAAGAATGTCAGAGGGAGGATCTCTATTTTCTAATCTTGCCTTTTAGTAGCAGTGGAATTGAGATGAATGGTGAGAGGCAGCAGGGCCACTGATCTGATGAGAAGCAAACCGGCATCTCAAAGGCAAAAGCCCGAGAAGGAGTCTTATCAGTTTGAGAGATGTGTGTGGAGTTTCACACGGCCACCCGCTTGCCTACATAACCGGTGTGGACCCGCGAGCACAGAGGCCTTCAGGAGTCAGTAACGGGGTTACAGGGCATCATCCTTGTCATCTCAACCTTTCATTCTTTAAATCCAGGCCTGAGAAGTGCTGTGGGGTAGCAAAGAGCATGCATGGGCTAGGGAGGGACCACAGCCCCCTCTGGCCATGGATCTGATGGGCTGTGTAAACTTGGCAAGCTCCTCAGGCTTTCCTCCCCATCAGTGAAATGGGATAATGCCTAGGAAGACTGTGTAGGAATCAAACACAGGGTTGTTATGGCTCGGTTTTTGTGAATTATGAGATGACACACTCCCCAGTATTTGCTGAACGGTTGAAAGCATGAACAGGCTCCAAGGCTCTGCCCTCCCCATGCCAGTTCCAGGCTTCCCCTGGGCCCCGGGGCCATTTGAGTACCTCCCCACTCTGACCCCAACCCAATTCTAACATGCCCTGACACAATGGGTCAGTTTAATACAAGGCAAAATGGACAGCTTAAGAAAATGAGGATTTCTCAGGATCTACGAGGTTGCCCAGTAAAAGGGTAATGGACGTGGAAGCTCTCTAATCACGGCCTAAAAGAGCCTACTGAGAGGGAGAAAGGAAAACACTGTGTGGGACAAAGAGTACGAGGAGCAGACTCACTTTAAACACTTAAAAACAGGACTCTCACTCAGTAAAAAAAAAAAAAAAAAAAAAATCCCCACGTTTCAAATACTTGAGGGTCCTCTGAACCACCAAGGATAAGTAAACTGCTAAATGGGCAAGTGATGGCTCTTATGACCTACCAAGCTCATTTCTTTGGATTTCAAAGAAGTGGAGCTTCCCGAGGAGGCTGTGGATGCTGGGCTGCTAGAAGCATCTTTCTTCAGCAGACGGTTTTTGTCGATCCCGTTTTCCCTGGGTGAATGGGCAGGGCTTGCTCGCGGAGAAGAAGGGTCCTCAACAAGCATAAGTAAAGTTTTCGTGATTTCATTTACAATGGACGGAACTTGCGCTTTACAGACTCTATTTCCACACCAATTCTCTAAATTAAAGGAGGGCGCTCTAAGTCCTTTAGATCTGGGGGACTTGGGGGTGTGCAATGTTGTTATCATTACCAGGATGGTATTTGCAAACACACCCATGAAGACAGCACAGAGGAAGTTTTCTAGGAACTATCATATCCTCCCCTCATGCTCATACTTTGCCCAGAGGGCACAGGAAAGAAAGGAGCACCAGATATCCAGCATACAAATCCAAAATGATAGGGAAAACAGATTTCTCTTTTTAAAGGAAACAAAAGTTCTCATCAGGTAGACCACTGTCGTTCCACCCGTGAACAGCCACTAAGTGTTTAACGTGTAAAGTTGTAAGAAACCAAACACCATGGCTCCACCGTTCTGTTTTCTCAAAAGTCACTCTGAACATAAACTCTGAGAAAATGAATGGTTACCTCGTTAGACACATCCACAACTAAGTTGTCATCGCTTTTGTCACCATCGCTGTCCTGGAAAAAGACATTTTAATGCCATTTATTAAAGGGTTGGAGGCCCAGTTAAATTTCAAGAGTTCTTGGTAGCAGACAGACTAAAACATGGCCTAGGACATGCCTACAGGTTCCATTCCAGATTGCCAGCCCCTTGTCATTAACACCACCTCCCCGCTACTTATCTGACCTGGGGCTACGCAAAGCTCCAGCGAGGAACTGTTGCAGTTGCATACCTGCTACATATCATACTGGTGAGCGCAAGTTGCAAACACTGGGTACCTAGTAAGAGCTCAATAAATGCTTGTAACAGCTGAATCTCTTTTATAATCTAAAATCCGCCATGTCTTTATAAGAGGACACTTTCCCACTGGATGTTAAGAATACAATTTCATGTCATTGCTTTGTGTGTATCATTCTTGAAGACAGCCAACAAATCTCGTGTTCATAGACAATTTGTAATCGCAAAGACAAACTTAAACCATGTTCCCATTGGGTTACTAATTACTGAGGAAAAAAAACAGCAAAAAACTAAAAACAACAAAGCTATCCACTCAACTGGAATAACGTTAGGACATGTTAAGAATAAACCTTGTTGGCAATGAGTTTGGAATATTTTTGGAGAGATGGAAGGAACACAGGACGGCAAAATCTGGAGGCACTAGAGTCCTGCCCTTGGGCTTTTATTTTCTCTTCATAAAGCCATAAAATTTGCTAATCAAGGAAACTGCAAGGTTGCACTAAGTTTGAAAAAACTTCAGAAAGGCTATTCAATTATGTTATCATTCCTACATCAAGTTTAGGGCAGACTGAAAAAGTCTACTTTCTTAGCCAAAAGGCTTTGCGTCCTTTAGTACAGAGTAATACAATGGGTACATGAAAGAAGTATGATGTCGCCATGGGTCCCGGTTCTCAAAAAGTAGTAGGTGACGAATTTATGATCTAAACAATCCTTTTACTGATGTCACTGTTAATTACGAATACACAAGTGTCTGACAATTTGTACTAATAAGTACGAGGGCGAATATTAGCCACAATGGCTTTCTAAGGGGCCTCTATGTTCAACTAGAAAGTTATCTTCAACTTTAAATTCATACCTTTTAAATGTTTTCTTCTTTTTAAAATGTTTATTTATTTTTAGAAAGAGAGGGAAGAGAGAGAGCAGAAGCTGGGGAGGGGCAGAGAGAGAGAGGGAGACACAGACTCCGAAGCAGGCTCCAGGCTCTGAGCTGTCAGCACAGAGCCCCACACAGGGCTTGAACTCACGAACCGTGAGATCATGACCTGAGCTGAAGTCAGCTGTTTAACCAACTGAGCCACCCAGGAGCCCCTTAAATGTTTTTTTCTAACTGTACCTAGAATGTTACATGTGGAAGACCCAATTTACTTTCTTCCAACAGTGTGTTACTAGATTTACTTTAATCATTGTTGTTAAAGCACCATGCAATTCACTGTAACAACATAAAATTATAACCAGTGAGGAAGCCTGGGTAATTCAAAATAACAGCCTATTGAAAGAAATATTTTTATGTAATAAAAAAAAAAAAGTTAATACTAAAGAAAATTTGCTTTCTCTCTTAGTAAAAGACTTCAGAAAAGCACAAATGTTTTTCAGGCGTTAAGAACCCAAAGACAGCGGCAGTGAAAAATAGAAGCCAAAAGGTTTTCCCTTTTAGAAAAACAATTACAAAAATGGTTCACATATTGTACAAACTGGCAAAAAGTAGCAAATAACTCATTTACTACAATGAGCCTGTGAAGTCCTTAAGGAGTCTGTAATTTCAATCAGCTTTGCACTGGACGCTTCCGCCAATGTTAAGCCTTCACAGTACAGTGTGAAGGTCATCAAAGAGCTAAGGTCTGAGGACTTCGCCCCAGACTCTCCAACATCATGTCAACACATCACCCTGAACTACCTATACAACTGGCCATACCTAATATAAGCAGGTTATAAAACAGTAAGGCACAGCTATGGATTCTGTTCTCGATCACTTGCTACTAAATATCTACACAAGCCTCATGCAGAACTCAAAACTGTATTATCGGCAACCTCCAAATTTCTGCATGTCATGTCCTGGGAATGTTATCATAGTGCAAAGTGTGGACCAATACAAGGACCTCTGGCAAAATATCCATTCCTAGACCCTCGGTTTGGGAATCTTAGCCTGGTGAAGACAATGCATTCTGGAGTTAGACTGCCTCCAGCTCTGCCACTAACTCTGACCTTGGGCAAATCACTTACAAGCTCTGTGCCTCAGTTTCTTCCTCTAAAATGGAAGTCATGGCACTGAACTCACAGAGTTAAGAGCCCACCCAATGAAACAATCCATGTAAAAGCACACAGTACCTGATACTAACAAGCTGTTGCTCAGGAAATATTACCCACTGTTGGCTCTTGGCTTGAGCCGGCCAGAAGGAGGCCGAGAGGCCTAGCGTGTAAACCCCCATATAACCTGCATGCCAGCCAGAGGCGGACACTTCTTCCACAAGCAACAGGAAGTGGCCTAATACAGCATTCTGGTCTCATGCTGTTCCCAGGAATGTGTCCATCTTGAAATAGACACACTCGGGGACACACAGAAAACGCCAAGTCATCTATCAGCTGCAGTTTATGACCCTCGGACCTGAGCCAATCGCCATGTGGCTTGGTTTGCTCTCCTTGTGAATGTGGTTGCAGCTAGATCTGAGTCAGGTGCCCTCCCTCCACAGGCCTGTGTTCTCAGTCTGCAGGGTCTGATTTAGATGCCTTCAGAGTTTTTCCCATTTTCACCAACGGACTTACATCGCTAAACTGCTTGCTGTTCAAGAGGATGAACTATACCTCAAGACCGAATATGAGTCTGAATACATCAACAGAACAGCATCCCAAAAGGTATTCTGTAACAGTGAAATTCTTACCCTGATTATTTTAGCAGGACAGGCTACCGAATTTATAGGGCCGAGGACAGAAAGAAGATGCAGGCCCTTGTTCAAAAATTGAGAATTTGAAGATGATGAGAGCAGAGCATTAAACCAAGGGCAAGGTCCCTTTAAGAGCAGGGCCCTATGCAAATGCACAGGCTTCAAGTCCACAAAGGTAGTCCTGCATGCTTAAATCCCCTCTTAGGAGGAACTTAGGCAGAAAGCCTAAAATGTAATAGTGAGCCTGACAGAGCATAATTTACAGCTCTAGAGGGAAACAGTACCTTATAATGTAAGAATCTATTCTCTTTATAGTATTAGAAATTTAAAGGATGTGAGATTATCACTAAAATCTTAGAGTACGCTTGTATGTTCACTTAGAAGTAAGCAAACAAATACTGTTTCAAGTCCTTTATTTACTTACATAGTGGCTGGAGTCCTTGTCATCCACCTTTCTTTTTTTGATGTCATTGGAAAATTCAGGCCCATTTCTGCGTTTATCTGTGCCCCTTAGACTGTCTGGGACCAGGAGGGAATTACTCTGCAAGACAAAAAAAAAAAAAAAAAAAAAATCAAGGATTCCTTCCCAGGTCTCTTTGTACACATGAAAACCCAACCTGGATGTGACAGCTATATTAGAAAGGTGATACCTACACAGCCTTTCATTCCATTTAATTCATCTTGGCTGAAGACTTTGATGGCAAACATTTATGGAGGTTCAAGCACTTAAAAGAGAGACCCTGACTATGCAATCAAACCATCTGAAGCCTGGTGGATCCTTCAGGCCCTACTCACTTAAAATGTTCTTCCGTTCTTTTTACTGTTAGAGAAATGGGAGCTTGCTGTTTACATGAGGATGTGTTTTTTTATTCTTTCCCACTGCGATTTCCTGGTCAGGAATATAAATGGCCTATGAGCAGAACCTGAGATTATTCTATTAGACGTATTCTGTGACTGTAACAGTCAATGTGTGCCCCTCAAAAAACACACACCGAGAGAGCAGGTGAGATTAACAGCGTGGCTTCCTAAAAGGCAAATCACATTCTCCACAGCAACAATGAAGGAACTCTTTTGAATTCTTTTAATTTACTGTTGAAAATAAGATTTGGTGTTCCTTGCCAATAGCACTGAAATTTAAGACCCAAAGCGGGCATTTCAGCCAGTGAATCTTCAACAGCTAGGCCAGCTCCCCCACACAAAAGCAGGAGCAAGGACTAATCTTTTCTACCAACCACACAGGAGACTTTCATTCGCAAGTGCCAAGTAGGAACTGTTGACCCAAAGAAAACAAGCATTTTAGGTATTTGGGGGTCACATGACACGATCTGCCATCCCTTCAATTCCCATCTCCCCTCAGGCTAAAGCATCAGAACAAGTTACAATGAGTCCTTTTAAGTACGGGATTAGCATATGCAAGGGGGCAATTTGTTCAGTGATGTGTTACTGCCTTGAACAATACTGAAGGAGCTGTGCAAAAATCTCCTTCACAAAGCCCCGATAACCCCAATTTCTGCAAGATGTAGGAGAACTAACAAGAGGATGTCCAGGGCAAACAGACAATTATGTAACCTTTCTCTGCCACAATGTAAAATGGAAGGGGATGGGGAAAACCTTTAAGTTAGACCACCCCTAATGCAATGGCATGTACCAGAAACAAATTTTTAAAAGCCGGGGTGGGGGATTGGGGGGGGGGGGTCTTCACTCCTAACCAGTCCAAGATGATAGCCAGGTGGCTGGCTCTCAAAGCCTCCTCGTGAAAACTGTGGACTTCACCATGGGGGCATTCCCAGCTCAACCACACACAGGAGGAAATCAAAACTGGGGACCAGGAGGCAATCTGAAGCCTCTTTGCCCACTGCAGGGGCTGACACCGAAGTGAGCTGAGCTTTGATTCATGACCATTCAAGCTATACAAATGCAGGAGGCTTTCATAAAAGCAGAGGGAGGGACCCATGCAATTCAATACAGAGTAGCTCCGAGTACTGTCTTTAGCACAGTGTGTGGGGCTGAAAGGTGAGCTGGCTGGATCCCTAAACTAATTACCTTAGTAAATGTCTGCTAAAAACTAACCCTTCCGACCCAGACTCACCGCCACCCCCCCTCCCCCGCCGCCCCCAATAGGACACAGGAGACTTAAGAAAACTCCTGAAAGTGTTAATGCGTATTCCTAAAAGCTGAGCCATGGAGGGGAGGAGCAGCTTGTGCTCAGGTGTAAACAGCGTCCAATAAATGCACCTGCCTGTGTTTTCGATGTTATCAGCTCTGAAGTCTCCTTGTCCAGACACTGACCAGATAGATGCATTAAGGGTAGTGCCACAGCACACTCAACTTTACAGCTGCCCCAGTGCCCTGAAGAATGCAGCATAGGCTTGGTGTCCACATGCAATTTTAAAGTTAAGTCTCTCCATAGCCTTCCTGCTATAACCAGCACTGGACATCCAAACCGCTCAGCCATTCATAGACAGTTTTTTAAGGATCCTATTATTTTTTTTTTAATGATGTCAAGTGGTATTGTAAACATAAAAGTAAACTACACTTCTGTTAGCAACAATGCAATTTGTCAGCAACAGTGACATTTCTATAGCCGGACCCATAAGCCTGTCAAGCTTTGACACCTCTGCTTCTCTACACGTTAGAAGTTACTACTGTAATTCCCGCATGAAGGGCTTCAATGAGGTCTATAATCTGAATAGGTTTTGAAAAGCTCTGGAAGTTCCTCTAAATTTGGACACAGCTAGTAATTAGCACCCCTACTTATGTGAAAATTGGCTCCATTCAAAATGGCAGACTCAGACAAGTTACGAAACACAATGTCTCATGGTACCTTTGATGCCATAAAATGGATTCAAAACAAGGCCCCAAAGACTGTGGGTGGAAAGGCCTGGGAGAGCCACAGTCAGGAGCCAGGGGGTAGCTGGTTCATGCCGCAACCCCACCAAAAACAGACCACTTCCTTTTACCCTTGTTCCCATGAACCCAGTCTCCTTTGTGTAACTGTCCCCGACATCTTCCAGCTCTGACACTGCTTTCATTGTTTTTCCTGATTTCAGCAAACAGTTCCAGCCTAATGAACTTCACTGTCGGCAACAACAGCTGTTTTGGTTAAACTACTGCCTAGGTGACCCTAATCTTCATGGTCCCCTTGTGCACTCCCCAGAAACCCAAAAGTGACTTCACAGGTATTAGTGGCTGTCTCGTGATACCATAAGCTCCCCCTACCCCCCCAGAGCTCTGTGCTTTCCTCACACACCAGCTTCTGTTCCTCACAGCTCAAGGGTGAGTAATAGGCATTAGGAGCCATTTTATACACACTGTAAGAATAAAAAGATTATTCCTGGGTAGTGACTGAGTATCATTTGGCTTTTTCAAAATTTAGAGTTCTATCTTGATTTGTTAGATCTGGACTTGGATAAGATAGTATCACATTCAACATTAACATTTAACATTTAATCAACATTGAAAAAGGCCAAAGAACGAAACTTAAGGCTGCTTCACTGTTTTTTTAAACTTGTACATTGGAAATACAGATGGTAATTAGATCAAACCTTTGAAGAGGCCAAAGCAACCTTAAACAGACTTACTATTCATCTTCTTCATCCCCCTCCTTTTATCTGGAGGCTGACCAGAGAGGGGAGGCAATTTATCTAAAGTCACAAAGCTCTTCCTATTAAGTCAGTGTCTCCACTCCCAGAGGAGTGATTCTTATATGTAACTTATGTACATTGAATACTTTCCCCCACATACTTATCACTTAAAAGTCACACTGGCTCTGTTAACCATTAACATTTAACCATTTAACATTCTTTTTTTTTTTTTAACGTTTATTTATTTTTGAGAGACAGAGAGAGATAGGGTGCAAGCAAAGGAGGATCAGAGAGAGAGGAGGAGACAGAATCTGAGGCAGGCTCCAGGCTCTGAGCTGTCAGCACAGAACCCAAAGTGGGCCTCAAACCCATGAACCTTCAGATCATGACCGGAGCCAAAGTCGTTGCTTAACTGACTGAGCCACCCAGGCGCCCCTCCCCATTTAACATTCTAATATGACAGAACAATACCTAATGCAAGCTGCATGCTTTCTCTGACAACCCCCCCCCCCCACTCAGATTCCTTAACGGTCTCTGTCTCTGTCTCTCTCTCTCACACACACACAAACACACACTTGGTTTTATGCCACCATACAAAAACTGTGAACATGTTTTAAAAAATTACATTCTATATTAAAATGACCCCAAGACAGTCCCAAATTCCTGCCTTTCCACTCCCGAATCCTGCCATTTGCAACCCAAGATGCAAACTAAAACAGGCGTCGGCAGAGGGCAACTCAAAGTAGTCCAGGGACCCACAGCATCACTTCACGCGATGTCAACCACGGCCACTAGCCGCTGTGCAGACTTAGTTGCCACCAGACTTCTCCCAGCGTTCATATTTTGAAAGGCTTTAATCTATTAAACAGCATTCATCACGTAAAGTTCATTTTCAAACATTTAATCTGCCAAATAAATATTTAATTGCGAATCAGAGTTTTTTTAACCCGCATGAGAACTAGGGTTATCACACGGACTGATATACTCTAATTCTAGCCAAGAAACTCAGTGTTTTATTTCACCTTGCAGCTGGTAAAATTTAAATATCTGCCAGAAATTTTCAAAAATGATAATTACTGGGCAAATTTCTATTACAAATGTCCTGAGGTCTGGGATTTTTGAGACTGCATGTAAGTTTCCCTTTGTTTTCAAAATTCTGTTTTAACTAAACAAAATCATCTTATTTACTCTGTATCTTCCACAAGAGCTCGAAATTGGGAGATTTACACAGCCACAGGGGAGATTACAAATCTGAGCAAATCAAGGTCGAAAAACACATTATGACTTCAAAACAAACTGAAATTCTAAAACCATGGGGTGCCCGGGTGGCTCAGCTAGTTATGTGTCGGACTTTTTGTTTGTTTGTTTATTTTGAGAGAGAGAGAGAGAGAGCTAGCATGTGGGGGGCGGGGCAGAGAGAGAGAGAGAGAGAGAGAGAGAGAATGAGAATCCCAAGCAGACTCCAAGCTGTCAGCCCGGAGCCCGATGCAATGCAGGACTCAAACTCACAAACTGTGAGATCTGACCTGAGCTGGACACTTAACCAAATGACACACCCAGGCACCCTGGTTAAGTGTCTGACTCTTGATTTCAGCTCAGGTAGAGATCTCACCTGAGCTTGTGAGATCGAGCCCCGCATCGGGCTCCCATGTGAGCACGGAGCCTGCTCAGGATTCTCCCTCTTTCTGCCCCTCTCCCCAGTCTCTCTCTCAAAATGGATAAACTTTAAAAAACCATTAAAAATAAAAAAAAAATTCTAAAACCGCGATGATTTTCTGTACATGTGGCACACACTTATGAGAAGAGAGCCAAGGAAAACAGTAAAGGGAGAGGTACATCTGACAGGTCTCTAGAGAAAAAAAAAAGATCCCCCTCCAATGCTGACCACCAGTCAGAAGAAAGAGGGTCCACAAGACCTGTCAGCCCCATGGCATACGGTTCTCTCCATCTGCAGGTAGAAAACTACACATGAAATAAATAGATGAGGTGCAGGGACAAAGAAAACATGTGCCCCAAGGGAACTCTCCCTCTTAAAAAATCTGGAGAACATAAAATCTCAGTGTGCACCTTCCCTGACAACAGGAGAGTTGTTCACTACAATTAATACACACTCCCTGAGGGTCGTTTCTCCTCCCATTCAGTGATGTGATGGTTAAGAACAGTCACAAGAGTAAAAGAGCTACTCAGAGAAGAAAAGAAAAAAAGTGGCAGATCTATTACAAGTGGTATACACTCCCTTGAGCTGCTGGAGCCTGATCCCATCATCCCAACTGGGTGAAACACGTTTTCTAAAAACACATACCAGGACTCTTCCCTGCTGTAGCTCTCTGGGTGCAAGTTGGCACCTAGAGAGTTGGCAGAGTGTTTGAACCTCGTGGGGAGAAGTGGACAATGTATTATTCTCGTAAATCAAAAATAAACATCCACATGCAATTATTAAACCATGCCTTCATTCAAGAACTTTTGATGTTAAGCATTAAGAGCCTGCTGACCTGGAGACTGTTCATTCAGTTGAATCAAACAAGTACATCAAGATTTGGACTTTGTGTGACCTTTATTCTCACCACCCTGGACAATGACGTTTCTATTTCATGCTCTAAATATCTACTCAAAAATGAGACAGAGACCCAGATCCTTCAATACAGATGAAAACCAGTCTTTATACCCTTTGTTCCAAAACTTGCACTTTTCTTTAGCAATTTAACAGTAATGGCTGTTCATGTCGGTGGATATTCTGGAAGGTAAACTCCAGAAAATATGAGAGAAAGCGAGTTTAATGGAATGTTACACTGTCAGTGTTACCAGAACACTTGTTACAGAGCCTTCATGTATCCTTCATCGATTCTGAGACCTCAAAGCAACTCTTCTGCCAACCGTGTCTAAACCTTGAAGCCACCAGCAGCAAATCTGAAAGGAAAACTCACTCGTGGAGAAAGCAAAAGCTAGACAGCTTTCCCTAATGTGAAAATAATGCACATTATTCAAATGGATTTCTTGAGCTGCCATGCTGATTCCCCTTGGGAACTTTCTCCTCCCCGCAGGAAAAGTGTTTGTGTCAGAGGTACAGATTGGAAACTCATGACACCTCATTTATCCTCAGTTACACTAAGGCAGTGGGAACCTAATTTGCTAGCACACTCTACACTGACAATTAACTTCTCGGTGAACATTAAAACAATTAGGTAGTGACGCACCCCCATCACATCTGTGTGCCTTCTCCAGCTACACCTGGTGCCAATTAAGCCATCACCCTGCCGCTGTACTTTTTGCGGCAGTCCAACGGGTCATTCACAGATTGTGCCTGACATTTCAACAAATGCATTTTTAACCCCTAAAACTAACAGGATCCCCGCTTGTCAACGGCGAGAAGTGTAAGAAAGTGAAGATGTGTGGAAATGTGTCCACTTGGCACCCTCATCGCGCCCTAGGAGCGCTGGAGGGTCTGAAGGGTATGCGTCCATTTTTCATAGGGTTTGAATGCAAAATGTGGGAAAGAAGCCGCGTGTTCTCGCACCTCGATCTAGGAACTCAGCGCTGTCGGAGGCAGATGAGCGCTTCAGTCAGGAGAACTCTCAGAAAGGAAGGTGGCCAGGTAGAAGACCCACACACCCAGTAAATACGTGGTCTGGAGGAGGCACTATATAGTCACCCTTGGCCTCTCTTGCTAAGTCCCCGGGTTGCCCTTCCACTACTGCGTTCTCCAGGTAAAGCAAAATAAAACACACCACGCGTACACAACAAATACGATTATTTCAAAGTAACTTTTAAATGCCCTCATGACAACTTCATTCCCCCTGATCAGGACCCTGGTGACAGCAAAAATCAAATCCATATTTCAAATCATTTTTAAAAACACTTTTTGTACAGCCACTTAGCTCTGCTTAGCTGTTAATGTCCCCCTTCCTTCTCCAGTCCCAGATGAGGTACTTTCTAATATAAGAAATTAGAAAGCACTGGGTCAGGACTTGCCTGTGAGTTACCTAAATATCTGATGGCACTCACATCCACCTCTTCTCATCTGAAAGACGGACACACAGTTTGTTGCTTACTACGTTTCAGAAGGAATGGTAAAAATGATCATGGGGCCAAAAGGAAAATAAAATTTTCAAAAACCTACTCGAAATGATGGGCATTAAGTTTCCTACTTGCAGAGCACAAACTGAAGTCTGAAAACAGCTTTGGAGGGAGGAAATATTCTCCATCTGCTTTTTGGTTTTTTAGAGTAAAGATGCCTGATGGCCGATCTTCACTGTAAGCACAGTGAGATAAAACCTGAACATTTCTCTAGTTACACACAGGCTCTAGTACCCACTCAGTGAGTTACGGCATCCACGGTAGACAGACCCCTCCGCCCGGTACAGGGATGGACCACTCCCCACCACCTAGAAACTGCTGGAGCCTTCCATTCTTCAGGGTTCACCCTTCCCACAGCAGTGATGCAGTGAGCAGTTTTCCCAGAGGATTTTTTAAGCACATAGTTTTCAATTTTGCCAAAAAGGAAATCTGCTGAGACAACTGCTTAAGAAAACTTAAGTGTTTTCCACAGTGCCTAAATATTGAGATTTTAGGTGACTCATCTCAGTTTTATCCTTAGTTTCCAGGCAATCCCTTGAAATATGCCAGGACATAAATTCATAAACGTTTAGGTGGAAACACCTCCTCCTTTCATGAACTGAATAGCATGAAACCAATCAAGTTCATAATAGACTCAGGTCAGTCTTATCTCGACACTGAGAAACATCAGTAACGGCCCACATCTTCACAACTGCCTTACATTTTTTAAAGTTTATTTATTTAAGGGGCGCCTGGGTGGCTCAGTTGGTCAGATGTCCCACTTCAGCTCAGGTCATGATCTCATGGTTGGTGAGTTTGAGCCCCGTGTCAGGCTCTGTGCTGACAGCTCAGAGCCTAGAGTCTGCTTTGCATTCTGTGTCTCCTTCTCTCTACACCTCCCCAGCTTGCACTCTCTCTTTCTCAAAAAAGAAGTAAACATTAGAAAAAAAAATTAAATAAAGTTTATTTATTTGAGAGAGAGTCAGCCCACATGTGTGGGGGAGGGGCAGAGGCAGGGGGCTGGGGGAGGGGAGGAGAGGGAGGGTGGGGGAGAGAGAATCTCAAGCAGGCTCCACCCTGTCAGCACAAAGCCCAATGCAGAGCTTGATCTCTCCTGAGATCATGACCCTGACCCAAAGAAATCAAGAGTTAGCTGCTTAACCGACTGAGCCACCCAGGAGCCCCATGCCTCACACATTTAAAAAAAGGAAAAGAAACCAATAGTCACTACATTGAGCATGACTAATAATGCATTTATTGCTGTCCTGCTACTCTGCAAGTAGGGAGGACAGGGAGAACATTCCTAAAAGCTATGCTATGTCTGATGACTTTGCATTTGTGGTCCCTAAAACCCCTCACCCTGTGAGGCAGACTCCATCACCAATTCACAGATGAGGCTAGGGGAATGTTCAAAAGGATGAAAAACCTTGCCTGTGCAGTGACAATTCCACTGAGATCTACTTAAGTGCAACAGCCACAGAAGAAACACAAAGACACCACCTCATAGGAGATAAAGTGATGGCTGTCATCATTATTTTTAAATAAGTTCTAAAGATGAACTTGGTAATTCCAGAAGTCAGTTATGGGAGAGTGACAAAACAGTCCCTTGGGCAAGAAGACATAATCTTAATCTCTACCTCCATTAATTAACTACACGATTAGAGGCACCTAGCCTCCTTGAGCTTGGTGTCTTACCGGTAAGATGATGGTGTTGCACCGTTATGACCTCTAAACAGATCCACAATGATTACGCTTTTCTGGACCAGGAGCCCCTTTTGAGAATTTGATGAAAGTAGAGCACGAACCCAGAACAATGTGGACACAACTGGAGAGGGATTCAAGGACCTTCTGAAGCCAATCTGTGTGCCCCACCTAAGTCCAAGACTCTGCTTCTGCTCTGGAGTCTCTCCCAGACACCTATCACCATCGTCTTCTCCCTTCCCCAAATGTTCCAAATAGTGATCACATGTGTGAGGTATCCCAGTGTTTTTCATTCAACAGATATTTGACTGTGACGTTAAAAGGCATCACTGCAAAATGGCAGCAGGTACAGGTGACGCATGAACAGTGTGGGGATTTGGGGCGCCCCCATCTCAGTAAAAAATCCATGCCTAACTTTTGACTCCCCCAGAACTTAAGTACTAATAGTCTAATGCTGACTAGAAGTCTTACTGATCACAGTTGATTAACACATACGTTGTATATGTGTTATATACTGTATTCTTAAAGGTAAGCCAGGGGCGCCTGGGTGGCGCAGTCGGTTAAGCGTCCGACTTCAGCCAGGTCACGATCTCGCGGTCCGTGAGTTCGAGCCCCGCGTCGGGCTCTGGGCTGATGGCTCGGAGCCTGGAGCCTGTTTCCGATTCTGTGTCTCCCTCTCTCTCTGCCCCTCCCCTGTTCATGCTCTGTCTCTCTCTGTCCCAAAAATAAATAAAAAACGTTGAAAAAAAAATTTAAAAAAAAAAAAAGGTACCAAAGAGAATGTTAATAATGAGGAAGAAGAAAATATAAAGTACTATATTGTGTTTATCAACAAAAATCCATTGTTCAAACCCATGTTGTTAACTGTACATGCAGTGCCTTACACAGTGCCTGGCACATAGAAAGTGCTCAATGAATGTTTGTTAAAAAAAATAAACACATGTTCTATCATACTTTTTCAAAAGCCATACAACGTTTTGTCAATTCTCTGATTCCAGATCTTTCAAGCAGACTTATTAAATACTTCCTTCAACCAAAATTGAACACAATTCACCTTTAAATTAATTGAAATATCTCAAGTTTTTATTACTACGTAAGAAATAAAGTCCTTTTTGTTAAGTCATATTTCTTTGCTCAACTGTAGCATTCGGAGAAGCAGCCTTATGTTTAAAAAAAAAAAAAAAGCAAACAAGTTTTGCAAATTAATAAAAACAGTAGTCAAATCTTAATTTAAAATCAATAGCCAAATAGCAAACCCTCTTAAAAGTTACCACCTTTATCATTCATCCCTGTCAAAAAGAAGAAACTTAAAAAATAGTGTCCATATTTTCACTGTCCTTAGTACCTTCATTTCCTAGGTTTTACATTCAAACAGGCCACAGTAGGGCTCATTTGTTTTCTTACCAACAAAACTTTAAACTAGGGAATGAAATAATTTTGTCACTAACAATAAACAAACAAACTATCTACAAACCAGTTTTAGACTCACAGATGAAAATCCATACATACTCACATCCCCTCTGGATCTATAGAAGTCCCTGACTTCTGCACTTGACACATATAATTATCGTATTTGTTCAATACAGAAAGAACAGCAGGAAAAAAATAAGGCTATATACCAGCCTGGGATGTTTCAGAACTCCTTAGCCTTATTTATGACAGAGGTTCTCAGGTTGGTCCAAGGGCCCCCTGAGGTTCCCAGAGACTGTTACAAATCTCTATGGGGGCAGATTTTCTTCCTTACACTTCAGCCAAAACAATGTCTTGCAAAAGATTGGATGCAGATGTGGACGAGAATATATCTATCCTCTTTTTAGTCAAGCACTGAAGATGTCTGCAATCGTGCAAAACAAAGCCATTCTTCCCACTATAATTTTTTGTTTTGGAAAATAGTTTTCACTAATCATGTTATTTACGGTAACCCAAATTAAGTAGCTCTTTACCTGTTAAAGTGATTTTTAATTTTTTTTTTTTAATTTCCAGAAAATTTTCAAAATATATGATCCACATAAACAAAAATTCTCTGGGGTCATCAATAATTTTAATTTAAGATGTAAAGATCCTGAGACCATAAGGTTTGAAAACCAGTGCCCTGTAGCAACTGCCCTTAACCCTTCACTGGTTGGGGCAAAAAAACAAAAAATAAAAAACAAACCACAGCCACCATATGGTGATCAACTGACTTTTTCT
Organism: Panthera leo; assembly: GCF_018350215.1. Taxonomy (NCBI): domain Eukaryota; kingdom Metazoa; phylum Chordata; class Mammalia; order Carnivora; family Felidae; genus Panthera; species Panthera leo. The sequence goes on from NC_056691.1 coordinate 22,809,613, forward strand.
GCCAAGTAAAATACTTCATAATTCAAACCACTTTATTAAATAAGTAAGTACTACAATATTTTAGGCAACTAATAGTACACATCATCTCATTATCCATTGCTTTTCATATTCAATTTTACACAAAGTTTAAAGAGCTACTTCATTTTATACAACTGCAGCGAAATCCCACTTATGTGGACAGTGAACAATTTCACTCCTCTCTACAGACTGAATTAAATGTTTAGGTTACAAATTAGTGTCGTTTTCTCATTTTATATCATCATCAGCAAGAGATGCTTGTAGGAATTAGGCAGGAAACACAGTACCTATACTTATTCTGAAAATACCCATTAAAATTATCATTAAGAAACTTGTGTAAAATTTGTCGTGAAAGAAATATGCAAACAACACATTAACCATTTATTTTGTGTTATTGCATAGATTAGTTTATGCAATGTATCCACCATATTTTGACTTAACAGTCCAGACTGTGAACTCAACATGAGGACCTAGAAACAATCCACAGCTGTCTGAAATTCAAGAACTGTTTTGTATTTGGAGGGTAGAACTCCTTACCCTTCCTCCACCCACCCTCACTTCCCCAATGAATTAAGTTCTTGCTTACATTTGTCAGCCAAAAATATAAATAGGAAGTTATTCGATACACTCAAAAATACACACGCAGCGGTATGGAAAACACCAGTCTTGCGACGGCATCTCAGATATATACCATGGTACCCCTTTGACAATTGTCTAGAACTCCTGCTGAAACTTTCTACAGGCTTAAATCTTGTAGTATTTTTGTCACATTTCCTCAGTTCTTTGAGAAAAGGCTTGTAATATGTGTGCCTACATATCTCTAACTATAGCTGCATTTCCCATGTAGCCTTACATATATAGTAAGTACTCAATAAATATATATTGGTTTTTAGATGAAACAGTCCTGAGAACAGAAAGCTAAATTAGAAATATAGTTCTAAACGTAGCATAAGCTCAATAAATTAAAACCTGCAGCAGACTACAGGACAGGAGCTTTCTCAACATCTCCTGCCATCTCTGTTCTTTGGTCTAGGATTAGGGTTTTTAATCTGACACTCTACTAAAAGAACATGGTATAAAAAACTATGACAATGACAACCTACAGTGACACTGAACCAGCAACAAACATAAAGGTCACCTCCATCAAAGTCAGTTTACTTAGGTTTGTACTTTGGGAGTAGGATATTTTATTCCCTAGCTGTAATTTTTCCTCCCCTCTTTCCTTCCCAACGTTTTCCAGAGAAAACTTACAGTACAAGGATTTTAAAACTAGCTACCCCACCCTTTCACCCTTACCCAATGCCCCCAATGCATCCTGATACATAAAGTACACTGAGATCAGTCTCAAAGAGAATTTTAAAAGTGCCACTATTCTACACAGAAGAGGTAAGGGGAACTTTTCAAACTCAAATGACTTACATATCTTCCCCCAAACTCATTAAAAAAAAAAAAAAAAAAAGGATCAGAATGATTTAAAAGTTCAGTATCCCAATTTTGCTACCTTATTTAGATTTAACATGGCCAAAATACTGCCGTGTTTAGAAGGAAAAAGGAAAGGGGGCAAAAAACTGTAGGTCATCCCAGCTGAAAGGGGCCAATTTCTCACTCCATTTGCTCCACAACATTTGAGAGATGCATTTTAGGTACAGATCTCCCCACAGCTAACTGGCAAGTGCATGTACAGATTGAACGTGCAGTATGTAAAATGGCTAAGGTTTAGGCTGGTGAAAAAATGGAACTGTAGAAGCCCAGAACCTCCGTCCACTGAATTTCCTTGTTTTTAAGAACTTACTCAGACACACGGTTCTTCAGTTGAAAATAAATTAAAGTTCAAGTTCACCCTCCAAGGACAATTACGGAAGGAAAACCAGATATGGAAACCTAGCAACTAAGATGCATTTGTAGAGGATAATGAATGGTTTAGGTAGAAATAACACATTACTAACCAATTTCACATATGGATTGTGACCTCTTGCCTGTAAAACTGATTTAAGATAAAAATGAATACTCTTTTAAACTAGAGGCAACCTGGAGTCGGAATGCAATGATAAACATATTTTTAAAGTGGGTTCGGAGCACCTACAGATCAAAGCATATTTCCAAGTGAGTAATCATAGCAGACAGCTTTGCCTCCAAATCATGTCCCTCTCACCTAACGAAAGTTTTATTTAAAAATAAATAAATAAATAAATAAATAAAAGACAAAAGGCAGGGGGAAATGGGGGATAGTCCTATGAAAAAAAAAGAAAAAGAAAAAAACCAGGTCGCTGAGAGAGACAGGGAGAATATACGTGTCTGTGCCTGTTTCACAAAAGGCAGCTTGGGGTGCATTGGAGGAAGGGAAATGTATTATGTGCAGCAGGCGGTTGAGTACTTACTGTGCCCGGTTCTCTGTCTGCTCCCGAGGTTACCAAGAAACGCACAGACATGCCCGTTCAGACACAGAGGCAAGAACAGAAATAAAAAAAAGGGGGGAATAATTAGAACACAAGCCCCAAACAGTTTTAAAAATGGCTTTTATTTATATAAGTCATTGCACATTCCTAATACAGTGATTTCCTGAAAATTACAGTATTTTGTAAACATAAGATTTACAGTTTAACCATACACAAAGCCTATTTTTTTATTTCTTGACAGAATAAATTACTTTTCTTCAAAAAATTAGTCAAGTGCAATTTTGCCCAATATTTTATGCATACTAGAATTAAAGCCTATGAAACTAAGTAGTAACAGATGCAATTATCAAACCTTTCATTTGAACACATTCACTTTCAAATTTAACTTCTTATTTCGCCCCATTTAACAACATTACTTTCTTTGAAAATTACCCAATTAAGCAGTTAACAGTTTTCCATAATATGGTACAGGCCACTGGCATTAACTAGGCAGTTGCCAAGATGTCAAGATGCCTGCAATCTAAAGAGATCGGGAAATCTACAGATGCCCACGTTAAACCCTGAAAACTTCCAGGGAGGACTGTGTTTCAGTGGCCAAGCTTTGCGACAGTTCCTCTTAGCTCATTGTTTGCTCTCTGCATGGGGTGGGGCTCTCTTTAGCGGTGCACACAACTTTGCAGCACTGTATGAGTGTTAGGACCAAGTCCTAATCTGGCTTGCCCGGCCTCTCACCTCTGTGGTGCTCTGCATCATGGTGCTTCTTGTCATCTTTTATTGCCAAGTGAGACTGCCCACTCAGAGCACTAGACAGTGCCAGGAGGCCAGCACTGCCCCCGAGGGGCGGGATGCCAGGAGGCTGAAGTCCCGAGGGGTGAGGCGTTAGGGGCACTGGGGGTCCATGGCCGTGAGAAAGATGCTGAGCTTGCAACTGCTGCTGCTGTTGGTGGCAGTTGAGAGAGGAAGGGGGGGAGGAGGAGGAGGAGCAGGGAGGAAGGAGGAGAAGGAAAAGATGGCGGGAAGGGGAAAAGGTAAGAGAGGAAAGGGGAGGAGAAGGAGGGAAGGAGGTGAGAGATGAAGGGGAGGAGGAAGGGAAGGAGAAGGAAGAGATGGGAGGAAGAGGAGGAGCGGAGAGAGGAAGGTGGAGGAGAAGGAAGGGGAGGAGGTGAGAGAAGAAGGGGAGGAGGTGAGAGAAGAAGGGGAGGAGGTGAGAGAAGAAGGGGAGGAGGTGAGAGAAGAAGGGGAGGAGGTGAGAGAAGAAGGGGAGGAGGTGAGAGAAGAAGGGGAGGAGGTGAGAGAAGAAGGGGAGGAGGTGAGAGAAGAAGGGGAGGAGGTGAGAGAAGAAGGGGAGGAGGTGAGAGAAGAGGGGAGGAGGTGAGAGAAGAAGGGGAGGAGGTGAGAGAAGGGGGGAGGAGGAGAAGGAAGTGATGGGGAAGGGGAGAAGGTGAGACAGGAAGTATAAGAGGAGGGGAAAGGAGGGGGGAGGAGGGGAAGGAAGGGGAGGAGGTGAGAATGGAAGGGGAGAAGGAAGGAAGGGAGGGAGGAGGGGAAGGAAGAGATGTGAGGAAGGGGAGGAGGTGAGAGAGGAAGTATAGGAGGAAGGGATTGGAGGAGAGAAAAGAAGGGGAGGAGAGGGAAGAGGAAGGAGAAGAGGTGATGAGACAGCAAGGGGGAGAAGATGAGGGAAGAGGTGGCAGTGGCACAGCAACATCCAGAGGACAAATACCCACGACATGAGAGAGTGGAGGAAACAAAACAGGAGGTTCAACAAACACATGAAAAGAACAAAGACACAAAAGGGAGAAAAGGAAAAAATGTGATTAGTGTTTTCAGTTCATCAAAAGCTTCCACCTATACAGTTACCTCTCCCCATCTTCCCCAAACAGACTCGGAGCTCTATCTACACTGCCTCCTTCTGGCACGGGTCCTCCTGGCACAGTGTCGATGACCAGCAGTGAGCTGGCCTAGTGGGTAGGCACTCCAATGTTAGATCCACCTCTCCACGCCTCCAGGGACGAAACCCAGTGTGCTGCTGAAGGTGAGACTCTTCCTGATTTCAGGAAAGTTAAAGCAGGGGAGGCGCAGATGTGCACCCCGCAGACCGTAACTCTACTCTCGACCAGTCACCAGGGACTGGTGACATGGGGTGACCCTGTTTCCCCAATATTCTTGTGCTAAATTACCACAGCGGTATGAGGAGACATAACCAAAATACTACCTTAAATTAATGGAAGGCTGAAGAAAGAATCAGCATCTTAGGCATATCCCCTCCCCTCCCAAGTACTCCTGGGTCCTCATTTCACAAGCCCTCACACAAGTAGGAGGAAGTACTGACATTCCCATTTCACAGAAGGAACGGAGGCTCAGGGTGTTGACTGAACTGCCAAGGTTGTCCCGCCAGGCGGGAGGGGAGTGGGGTCATGTAGCAATGCCCCTCAAGGCTGCCCTCATCCCACCACACACAGAGGGAGGCACCAAGGGCCACACTGTGATAGCTGGAAGAAACTATAGCATGAGACTTTGTTTATTGCTTCCTTTCCCTAAACCCACCCCTGTAGTGTCACAGAGGACAACACTGAGAGGCCTTGATGAGGAACACACTCTCCCCTGTTGTGTGGACTCTACCCACGGTGACCCAAGCCCCCACTCCCAATGCCTTTGCCTCTATCCCTTAACCCATTCCAGAAGTTAGAAATCTGTTCACACTGAAAAGTACCATTACTCCCATACATTATATTTAAGAGCATGTTGTAGTAAATGAAAAAGTATCCAAGAAATGGCCCCTGAGCCATAAATCTGGCCACATTTCAGCTGTCCAACATAAAACTCATTTTTGATGAGACAGTAAAAACGATTAAAGCTCAATTTCTAAGGTGTAATGTTAGAAAATTCTTAAGATTCTGATTTGTGCTCACTTCCCTGGGACTCAATTACTCGTTTATTTATTACCCCCTCGCGTGTACTGAATACATTAAATCTTCACGCCAGATCTTCAGTAGTTTCTACCCAGACCACTGGTCCTTAATTGAATCCTAAATATGCTTCCCGCCCTCCAGAGTGAGAGAAAACAGCATCTTAAAGCCAGAAATTGGTGTCTCAGTCAGTTTACAATAAATTTTCAACCACTCCTAGCGTCTTTTAAAAAATCTTTGGGAGCCAACCTTCTCTTGACACTCCCAATCCTTCCGAGGGGAGCACAGTGCTAAACAGAGGAAAAGTGGAAAGGGGGAGAGGTCAGAGCAGGCGGCATTGATAGTATCCTTGCAAAGTATTTATAAACTCCTCATTCACCATCTGAGATCATAATAACAATTTCTTTATGCATAAAATCACCTTCCTGTCATCCCAAAGACACTAATTCTTGCTCTGTCACCTTTTAAGAGCTTGGCAACAGCAAGACATAAAACTGGAGGGGCTGGCAGCAGGCTCATGGTCCACTAGGCATGCTCATTAGCGCTTAATTAGGAACTAGACACCTGCCATAAGAAATGTGCTCGGAGAAGGATGAGGAACAGGTCTGCCCTACCAGCAATTGCTATCATTACTTGGAGAATAAGAGCTATGTCCGGCTTCTGGGAGGGAAAGGCAATGATGCATACACAAGCAAGTGCAACGGGGTAATTAAGCACGGCACGGATTACAAGATGAGAGAGGCCAAGCAGAGGGGAAGGGATTTAACTACCAGGTGGAGGCCACCACCCTTTCACCCCTCCCTGCACACCCCGTTCCCCCAAAAATCCAGAACAGAGTCACCAAAAGATGTTCCTGGAGGTGCGATTTTATGTCACAGCAAAGGCATCCTTGAAGCACATGTCTGGACACCCGAGAAATAGAGCTTTTCTGCCAAACCCAAGTTGGTTTTGAGAAAGATGAACTAGAAAGCATTGTCTGATACATCAGTGAAAAGAAAAACTAGCTTATATAATAAAGGGGCTTCACCACAGCTGTGAAGTAGACCCACGTGATTAAACCCAACATTTAAGCGAATAACTATCAACAGGGATATCCAACAGCCTAATAGGCCCCGGGGAAACTCCCCTCCTCTTGAAGAAAGCTCCCTGTTCATTACTGGAGGCAACCAAGTTCCTCCATCCCTAGCTTAGCCACACTTCTTCCCTTTTAAAGCAAAATCCTATCAAACTGGAAGGAGTACTAAGCAGTGACAGGATGGATCACAACTACCGAAGATGCTGTGGATCCAGGGAACGTGGATTCTGTGGCCTCACATTCTACTTCTTTTCCTGCCATGCAGCACTCCTAGACATCTTCGTGTCCACTACATGGCCTCAGCTCAGAACACACCCAAGGCAAGAAGGGTGGGCATCACAAATCCCATTTCACAGAGAAGAGAGTGGCTTACACGGGGCTCACAGCCGCCATGAGGACTATAAGCCTTTCATTCCCTAGAACAGTATTTCTCCTATGACCCAGCAGCCCAGCCCTGTTCACAAGCAGTTAGAGTGTTCTCCCAAGCAAGAGGAAGGAAGAGGTGATCTCCTCCAACAAAGACCTCCCATGTCTCTCCCTTCCCAGGTAAGGGGATGCTCCTGTGGGCATATAATGCCACATATCCTGAGACAATCCACCTTCACCACTGGACGTTTACCAGAGATAAATCCACCTTTACCATGAAGCCTTAACAGCAGTGACAGATGGAAATGTGTTCTTAGATTTGTGCCTCATGAGCCCCACTCTCTAGTCTCCAATCCCCAATCCTCCATCCCTGTGTTTGAAAAAGAAAGATCTCTTTTGTTCCAGCTCTCTTCCAAGGAAGCTTGCAAAGAATCAAGCCTGAAGAGTGGCAGCTACGGCTTCTTGCAGAAGAAGATGCTTAACAAATAAAAAGTGTTATTTCTGAACATCACACACATATTGGAATGCACACAAGGACCACATCCAGGAGAGTAAACAATTAAGTCCAAAAGAGCAGCCCACCTGCACCGTGTGTCTTTGAAAGGACATTTTTTCTCAACAGGGCTCACTGGAAACAATCTAGTGACCGCCACCTTCACCAAAATGGGGGGGGGGGGGGAGGGGTGGGAATGGGATAGCATGAATGCTACCTGAAAAATGTATTTTACAACAAAAGTGATACTGACATTGCCATACAGCCAGGAAAACCTCAAAAAAACAAAACAAACAAAAAAACCCCAAAGGCTCTACCAACTACAGGAACCTACATGCATCGGTCTTCCATAGACCCAAACCTGCACAGATCAATGGGGAAACTGAGATGTTTCTCAACATGACAGCAAGGGTGAGAAAATCCAACCTTCCACTTCCTGGTTACCTTATACTAATTAGCAAACCTTTTTTTTTTCTTTTTTTTTAGTTAATGCTTGCAGATTTATACAGCACAGGACACACAGGCAAAAAGCTTGTCAAGCTACCAGAAAAGATATTTTGGATGAGCAATGGTCGTTTTTAGCAATGCAGGTGGTTTCTCAGACAACCAGTGGTTCTCAAACAGCAATTTTGACACCCTCCTTTCCCCACCCTAGGGACATCTGGCAATGTATAGAGACATTTACAGTTGTCACACCTGGAGGAATTGTGGGGGTGGGAGGAGTGCTGTTAAATATCCTACAATGCATAGGACAGCCCCCTCCCACCCACCACAGAGAATTAACAAGCCCAAAATGTCAACCGTGCAGAGGCTGAAAACTTTTAGTCTAGATCGAAGCTGGAATCCTGCCCCATTACATTAGAATTCATGTTATTATACAGCAAGTGACCTGACAAATTGTTGCTTAAAAAAATAAAAACGCTTTCCAGCATTCAATTGTTCACTGTCCCTTCATTGCCATGAAATACCCTGTCAAAACTCACAAAACAAGCATCTGCTTCCCAGAGCTGACTAGTATTTTAAAATAAAACAATGGGAAAAAAGTTCACATTTCATCAAACAATTTTAAAAAACTACACTGGGGGGAAAAAAGGCAAAAAAAAAAAAAAAAGGTACAACAGCTACACTGGAAACTTCCAGATACTGGTGTTTTTGCGCCTCTCAGGTGGTTCTGTAAAGGTTTCGGTGTTGACAGAAGGAGACACATGCACTTGCTCTTACCCAAACAATGTGGACAGGCTGGGAGCGAGACAAGTAAAACAAACACGAAACCCTGAGTTAATGATAATGAAAACCCACAAAGAATAAAGTCACCTCATCCATGTCAAACAACAGCCACGCACTCAGAATTTTAATTCCCATTTTACCTAGTGCAGCCTGGGTCAATTATGTTACTATAATGAAATTGACTTTGCTGTTTACATTCCCAGCTTTAATGTAATGCTGTAGTGGTTTCTACAGTTTTCTTTCTGAAACAGCTGTAGCACATGCTTTATCGCCACAGAGCTGCCTGTACAACTGGAAAGGACACCCAGAAAGAAAAAGAAGGCTAACGCCCACCTTAACCTCACCAGATTGCTAAGCTCTTTATCACCGACCACAGAATCAACTTGAATTTTTGAAAGTTAACCCGCTTTGTAACCTTAGGGAAAACCACGTCACAAGATCACAAACTGAACCCAACCAGAACTAAAACCATGGCCCAAAATAGCATCTCTAATGCTAAAAGCGTGACAGTAAGTGGCATTTATGGTGTTTGGTATTTAAACACTTTTAAAGGGGAAAAAAAATGTGAAAAGTAGCATTTGTTGACAGTTCTCTCCAAATCATTCTTCCTCGATTTCTATTTCCCTGTTCTTTAAAACACTCAGTTCTTATCTTGGGAGACTGCAGAAAAAGAAAATTGGCATGCTACAGTAAACAAGCAGGGAGAGTGGGAAAGAACTGTATGGGAGCAGAAGCATCAAGGACACTACTATAGGAGCCACCTGAAATCCTCCCATTATGTGAATGGCCTCTCTCATGAAGAGGGGCAAGGGTGATAAACAGGCAGAAACTGCTTAGTGGGGCCAAGAATTCTCAAGCCACTTGAACACAGTTTAACACACACACACACACACTCCACCACCACCACCACCACCACCACCACCACCACCACCACCATCACCACCACCATCACCACCACCATCACCACCACCAACAACAAAACCCAATCCACTTCAAGGCCCCATCTCAATGCAGGAGCGCACAGAAAATGATGCAGGCAAAATGGACAGCCTATATGAAGGCAGGCACCAGGATGAAGGGCGAAATTTCTAAAGAGGATCTGAACTCATCTTTATTTTTTCTGCATTTCAGAGAATCCACAAAAGCCAACTCATCCTGCATCATCACCGACTTACTTGTTCGTCCCACCTGCCCTAGATGACGGTTACAGTGGTGACAATACTCAGAGAGCACCAGGACTGAAAGGCCTGAATTAGAGTAAGTTTTAAAACACCATGTTTATTTAGGTAGATCCACTTCTTTTTTTTAATATTTATTTATTTAGTTTTGAGAGAGAGACAGAGAGAGGAAAAAAAACAAGTTGGGGAGAGGCAGAGAGGAGAGACAGAAGCCCAAGAGGCTCTGCGCTGCGTGGAGCCTAACGTGGGGCTTGAACTCATAAATCACTGGTGAAATCATGACCTGAGGAGAGATCAAGAGTCAGATGCTCAACCGACTGAGCCACCCAAGCACCCCTAGGTAGATCCACTTCTAAAACCATGTAAAGTTTTGATGAAAAGATGTTCAATGTCAGTAGCCATCAGGGAAATGCAAATCTAAATCACAAACAAGATACCATGTTACACCCACTGTAAGAGCTAGCATCAAAAAGATGGACAAGAACAAATGTTGGAGAAAATGTCGAAAAACTGGAATTCTCATCCACTACTTTAAGAAACAATCTGGCGATTGCTCAAAAAGTTAAACAGAGTAACCACATAGCTCGGCGATCACACTTGTAGGCTTAGACTCACAACAGAAGAAAATGCGTCCACACGACATGTACACAACATTCACTGTGTTTTATTCGTAACAGCTAAAAGGTGGAAACAACCTAAATGTCCATCAACTGATGACTGGATTAATACATGTGATATATTGGTACAATGGAATATTATTCACGAGTAAAAAGGGTTACAGTACATGCTACATGAATAAACCTTGAAAACTTCATGCGAAGTGCAAGAACCCAGACACAAAAGGCCACATGTTATAGGATTCCTTTTCCATGAAATGTTTGGAACAGGCAAACCCATAGAGACAGAAAGATCAGTGGTTGCAGGGACTGGGGGGTGGGAGACATGCGGTTTCTTTTTGAAGTGATAAAAATGTTCTAGAATTAGCAGTGATGGCTGCACAAGTTTGTGAATATACTAAAACCCACTGATTCGTATGCTTTAAAAGAGCGAATGTTATGGTATGTAAATTATACATCAACTTTAAAAAAACACCAAAATCTAACTCTTAGCAGTCCATCGCCTTAACCACTCGGCTACCTCGTCTGCTCAAAATTCGAACTCTTAACATGGGGTGCTCTACTTTCTACTCTGAAAAGAGAGAAAACATGATGATGTCTTCTTCCAAGGAATCAAGTACAGATCACATGAATAGATGCGGGTAAATGAAAAAGTAAACAATGCCTCAACAAGTTTTCTAATAACTAAAAAGCACACAGACTATTTGGAAGAACCCAGACTTTCAAGCCAAGCCCTGCATTTGGCAGACATACCTACATCAACTCTCAGTAAAAATCTAACCTGAACCAAAGAAGTGGGATACATGTAACAGACTTTGCAATATTGCTCCTTCTCCTTGGAAAATTAATAAATGGGCTGGACCACTAGAATTTAGGTGGAGGGTATATCACTAAATGTAAGTTAGCAGAGCTAGAAGATCCATGCTTGTTGTAGCCATTTCATTTTCTCCTCTTGGTAGCAGGCTATGCATTATTCTCCTAGGGCAAATTTGCTTTATAAAGAAACTTACAGCTGGGTTATTGATGGGCTTTCCAGGGATTAACTGCATACTCATAAGAATAAGAGGCTAACCTCATCCTCTTAAACTTCACACACTACAATCCTATAGATAGCTGACAGCTACAGCCGGAGGAGAAAAATAATCCTACATTTTACTAATCCTTAAACCAATCACCTCATGCAACAATGGGGAGCCTGTAGGTCTACAACTCAATCTCTTAAGGACAGGAAGTCTACTACAGACACATCAGGAGTTTGTATTCATAGCCATCCCCTACACAAACATAGATAGTCAGACATCACAAAAGCCCCCAGACTTCTCTCGTTTCATACTGAGTTGTTTCAAAACATAGAGAGTTATAAGTTTGCCTATGAAGCAGGAATATACACATCTGACCAATAACTGCAGCTTCAAAGGCCTTGGCAGAAGTTCTATTCATGGAAAATTAAGTCAGACAAGATCCAAATAAACAAGAAAGGAAAAACAAGGTGGCCTACATTAACCCTAAATGTTCGGAGTTCCTGAAGTTCACAGGCATTGCTACGGGAAATTGCTCAAATGTTCTTACATCCAACACGTCAGCACTCGGGCAGCTATCAAATATCAGGCATTCTGTGGTATGGGAAGGGCAACCCCGCCCCGGTCATCTGGTCACCTCTTCTCTCTCTCTTTCCAATTCCATCACAATGATCTGTGCAATCCCTCAGTGCCAGCAAAAGCCTTGTTTCCCTTCCTCTTAAGGAAGCCAACGGGGTCTTATCCTCACTTTTGCTTCTCAATTTTCTCTCCATCTGTTCCCCAAATTTAACTTTTTCCTCTGTTTTGAACCTTAATTTTGCTCATCTAAAGTCAAATAGCCGACATTTCTTCACTGCTGCCTCCTTATTAAAAGTCATTCATGCACGACAACGGAATGGCAGGAGCAGAGCGTCTGGATGGGTCTAATCTCAAACACCGACACCCCATGTAACCACTAGAGAAGACAAAAGGGGAGGTGACCCGCTACTTGCAGCCATCACCCCTCATGGGCACTTAGGCAAATGGACTCACAGATCTGCTGCAGGTACTTAGAGACGAGGCAGACAGAACTGCAGTTCAAGGAGTCAGGACGCCATGCTGGGTAAAGGCTGCCAGTCAAGGTCTTATCCCCACAAAAGCCATGCAGGGTAGAAGGTATTATCCATCTATAGATGGTGACACTAAAGGAGGTTAACTGACTGTACAGGGTCATAAGGCTACAGAGTGGCAGCACCAAGTGTCCTACTTAAGTCCATTTGATCCCAGACCTATGCTCTGTCCAAGGTAACACAAGGCAAATGCTCTTAGAAAGATGAGTACAGAACACCATGAAGTTGGGCAGCCAGTACTCGGATGGAAGTGGACATACAATCATGCAGGGTTTGTTTTGTTTTGTTTTAAATTACACTTGGCCAATCATTTTTTATTTTTCAATCAAAAAGCAACTGGGGCACCTGGCTGGCTCATCAAAAAGCAACCGGGCGTCTGACTCTTGATTTCAGCTCAGGTCATGATCTCATGGCTGTGAGATGGAGCCCCGAGTCATGCTCCATGCTGTGTGAGGAGCCTGCTTTAGATTTTCTCTTCCTCTCTCAAAAAAACAAAAACAACAACAAAAAACAAACAAAAACCATCTTTCTTTGGGAGTAGAGAAACACTGGCTAAGAAAAAGTACAAGGGAACTTCCTGGGGTGAAAGAGAAAACTTGCACTGCAAAAGTAGTGTGGGGTACAGGGTATGTGCACACACCAAAGTGATCTATATGTGTAAGATAGGTGCAATTCACGAGCACCAGGGTGGCTCAGTCAGTTAAGCATCCAACTCTTGATTTTGCCTCAGGTCATGATCTCATGGTCCCTAAGTGTGAGACCCAAGTCAGGCTCTGCACTGAGAGCAGAGTGCCTGCTTGGGATTCTCCCCATCTCCCTCTCTCTCTGCCCCTCCTGCTCTCTCTCTCTAAGATAAATAAATAAACCTTAAAAAAAAAAAAAAAAAAAAAAAGATTGGTGTGGGTCACCTGGGTGGCTCTGTCAGTTGAGCATCCAACTTTGGCTCAGATCACGATCTCACAGTACATGAGTTTGAGCCCCGCATCGGGCTTGCTGCTGTCAGCACAGAGCCCACTTGGGATCCTGTGTCCCTGGTTCTCTCTCCCTCACCGACTCACTCTCTCTCAAAAAATAAATACTTTTTTTAATTAAAAAAAAAAAAAGATTGGTGCAATTTAGAACAATATAAAATATACCTCAATTTTTTAAAAAGCCCATATGTACAAATATATATGTATCTTCGTGATCTATATTAATTACATGTGACATAAACCCATTAAAAGATAACACTAATTATCTGGAAACTAATCTCAATGAAAATCAATTATTATTATAGCAAGTAGAAGAAAAGTTCTTAGTGCCAAACTCCCCAAATAATACAAGGAAAGGTGATCTTGAAGAGTCCTTGAATCATTTTCCCTGCCTTCAGGGACGTTAACTATTCCAAAAACTGTTGTCATCTAAAAACCTATTTTGTTTTGAGCATTTTTAACAGAATTCTAAATTGGAAAAAGAAAAAAAATCTTCTAAAATTTTTTTTTAATGTTTATTAATTTTTGAGAGAGACAGAGACAGAATGTGAGTGGGTTAGAGGGAGAGAGAGAGGGAGACACAGAATGTGAAGCAGGCTCCAGGCTCTGAGCTGTCAGCACAGAGCCCGATGTGGGGCCCGAACTCACAAGCTGTGAGATCATGACCTGAGCTGAAGTCGGGACGCTCAACCGACTGAGCCACCCACGTGCCCCAAAGAAAAAAAATCTTTTGAGGAAGACTGCTTACATCATGGAGACTGTCCTGATGTAAAAAATAAATAAATTTAATTGATTAAATAAAAAAAAAAAATCAAGGCCTCCAGTAAGTTTCCCTTCCCACCTGTTTTCTAAAGCACAAGTGAGCTGTGTCAAACCAAATAAACACTGTGCCTATTAAGATCTCTGCATTATTAAATACTTTCTATTGCTACAAGAACATAACTTGTTTAATAGCAAAAGAGCTTATAAAAAGCAAAATTCAGGAATCAGGGTTGCAATTATTCCACCAATTATCAAATACACTATCAATGAAACTGTTGAGAAAAAAAAAAGTATGGCCAAACTATTTCAATAGTTTCTCCAAATATCAAGTATCCAAGAGACTTATCTTTCTTAAATACCAGTAATCTGTAAGTTAAAGGCAGGTGCTATCTGTAGTGGAAAAGATTTAAAATTCAGTGTTTTTTGTCAGGTACGAGAACTAAGTTTGCTACGCTGCTGAGAAATGGGCGTCATTAATTCACTCAACAAGGACGCAAAAAATTGAACCTCTCTCGTCCTTCTCCAAGACCATCCAGAGTCCCAGGACACAAGCTGAGCCTACGTTAGAAGCTTGGTGTCCTTGAGAAGATTTCACTTTTTCCAGGTTTGCTAAAGAGAAATGTCTTTAGCCCTGCCAAGCAAGCAGTAAGCCCCCTTGATTGTACCTTAAAGGGAATGAGAATGTTTCGGCTCATTTGCATTTTAAAGGCTACTCTTTCATGATCTTTCACACTTGTAATAGATGTCTAAACCGTTAAATTACTATTTCTTTTCTTAGCCTGAAAGTCGATGCAGACGAAGAGCGTGGCCTCTCCCATTGTTCTTCATCCTGAGTCGTTCCTGAACAATACTGACAGCTGCTATCAAACCGGGCTGCATTTACTCTGTGCGCAGCTGCTGCTTGTAGGAACAGACAGCCTCCCGGAGCCTCCTCCCCTCTGGGGAGACAGGTTGACACACTGCATGTTCAATGAAGGGGTGCAAAGGTCCACTGAATTGTCAACCCAATTTTATGCTACTTCAATTTTCCGGGACGCGCACAATTCCTTTCAAGCAAAAATCAAGCATATGCCAGAGCATGAAACTTACGGTTGCAGGATAATTATTGATCACTACGAACTTTAAAAGAGCCTTCTGACATAAATTAATATACTGAGCCAAAAATTACAATTATAAAAAACTGCACATGCTGGAGACATGCAATTGGCATTAAGTCTTGTGCTAGGCCCAATTCACTGATTTGAGTTATTGTTGCTAGCTATCAGAGCTAATCTGCCTTTATAATCTCAACAACATGTTTCCTGGATGAAAGCCATTCATAAAATTAGCGATTCATCTGCCCTTCTAGAGCAACCTGCTATTTTTATTTTCTGATTCAATTCAAAGTGGGTATTACCTATAAACATCTGGTTAATACAATTTCCTCCTTTCTAATGTGGAGGACTGGGCAGTGCCTTTGAGAATTTGTAGGTATGAGGATGATATGTAAAAATTGAGAGACTATCAGAAAACAAACATGTTCCACAAAGTTTAACTGGGTACTTGAGAACTGCTTTGCATATGTTTTTCTTTAATCAAAACAGGCTTTTCCATCCTCATTCATTTGGGTTAAAAAATTTCTGTGCTCGAGCTACAAGTACAATTTGCTATTAGTCTTTGCTAATCAAACACGGTACATGCAAAAGTACCAGCGAATATTTGATTTGATCTCTGAAATAAAGCAATTCATTACACAAGAAAAGGGTACAGAAGGCAGCCGACAAATGCAGATGTAATTGTGTTTTTTGTTGAAATGTGATTAGAGAGCCCACTAAGTAACAGTCAAAAATGTGATCTAAAGGGGGAGAAAGGCAGAGCCTGGGTCTGGGGGAAAGAGGAGGAGGGGAGAATTGTTTATGCAGAGCTAAGCTGTCAAGTGTAATAAAGCAGCTTGAATAAAATTTAAGCTGAAAATCCACTGAAGCTCCCCATTTCGGGGAGGAAAAAGCTATTAAAAGGAAATGAAGGTCACCCTCCCAGTTTATTTCACCTAATTGACTGCCAATAGCTTACCACAGGCAACCCGACTGCAGATCCGCAATTGAGAAACTGATGAAAGGAGAGTTTTCAAGCTGAGGCTCATTCTTTAATCCTCCTTGGCTCTTATGTTTTTTCTCCATCTCCAGTTGGGATGTAATTTTAAACCCTGATGGATTAACTGGTTCCATTGTCTGTGGCCGTCATTGGACTATGGCACTCTTAATCCGTACAGCAGCATGTCTAATTATCATTACAAAGTGTCTGAGGGAACTATAAAGACCAGCAGGGCATCTTCTCACAAGCAATTAACATAAATTGATAAATGAGTGATTTGAATCCGCTCAAGGCAGTCACATATGAATAAAATCAGAAAGGATGGTCCCTTGTTTCAGCTACTTCTCTGGCTTAGTCTGGAAGGGCAGCAAACATGAGAACCATCCAGGGTCCTGCAGTGGTGGGGGAAGGGCTCATGCAGGGGATGGACCGCATGGTTCACTGGGCTCATTAATGCAGAGCAAATGACCTGTGATTGACAAGCAGTCGCCAGCATGGAGTGCTAACTGAACTCAAGGCAGGAGAGCAGAAACCTGGTGAAAGGCTAGAGAGCACTGGGGCAGACAATTATCACTTCTTCAACGGCAAGAGAGCGCTCTTTTCATTGGGGTGCCACTTAAAAATTCATGAAGGAGGCACAAGAAAGGGAAAGAGCAGTTACATTGGGTCTAATACCCTAGATGACCAAAAAAGGGATAATTCTGAGACCTGTCTTGACCTCTCTGTGATCCAAAGGTATAAAAAAAGGTATAAAAAAAGCCAGAAGTAAGGGAAGTATATACAACTCTAACCTGAAGCTCTGATTTAACTAATAGAGCAAGGGTGATTTAAGTGTCAGAGGATACACGGCATTTATGTTCCCATTGAAAAGTAGGTATTTCTTCCCCTCCTCAACATGTTGCTATCACCTTCCTTATGCTCCTCTGTATTTCCCCTACACACCTTGCCATACCTAAGCCCCCCTCCCCCATACTTATCAAACAGGCCAATGTTAAACCACATAACACTATACAGATAGGTAGACAGATTAAGCCATCAAATTAATAAGAAATGAAAGCTGGTTATACACACTGTAGGAGGTAGACCTGGAAGGCCACGTACCCCGATGATGGCATTCAACTCTGCCATGGTCACCTGTTTGGCACGCTCGACGGCCTGGGCCACCTGTTGTTGATGCTTCGAAAACAAAGAGAAGAAAAAGTGTTAGCAAAGAACTTCACTGTACCTTCCAACAACAACAAAAACACAAAGGCACATGCAATGCAGATCAAGGAGACTATGGATTCAAATGTGAAGGTCTCAAGCACTTACTGCTATTTCACAGAACACAAGTACAGCAGGAAAAGGAAAACAGAGAAGGGCACTTCCCTATTTCTAACCAACACTAGTCCCCGCTTAACTTCAGATGGGAATTTGGGGCTTGGAATGATAGAAAAGTCAAAAAGGATATCCAAACTGATAACCCGAAGCCTTAGAAAATCAATAGTATGGGATTCGGAAGATCACCCTGGCCTGCAAAAGGGGTTTGTTGTAAGTTTGAACAGGTAAAGTTTACAGCTAGTTTAAAACCCCCATTTCTATACTGAAAATTTAAACTTGAAATCTTCGATTACTTCTCTGGCCAACAAATCTCAACCCACCAGCAGTTTTTGGGAACTCTGGGAATTCCTCTCCTTCTTTAGCCTTTAGATTTTTCATCCTCCTGAGGGGAAAACGAAGGACCCCCCACCCCCCCCTCAACAATTAGTTCACACGCTGGAAACACCCTGCATACCTCCCAACTCCACCCACAAATAAAAACAAAGCCACATCTTTGTTCTGGGAAGCATGAGACTTTAGCAGAAACCAGGATTACTCAAGTCTAACAACATGATGCCAAAGGTTAACAAATCGAACTTGTAACATCAAGTAGATGTTTTAGGCAGGAAAAGGCAGAGGGGTGCTATCCAGCAAGGAGCAGCAGATACTAACAAGAACACACACCCAGTATTCTAGCTGCGGGCCCAAAAAGCTTTTACAGCTTTTCTGTCTCAAGACACATGCATCCTGTACACACTTAAAACAGTTTAGCATTTATCGGCATGTATCCGAAAGTAAAGTAAACTTGAAGAGTATGAACATCCGCTTCCTTCGTGGACAGCGTGAAGTCAACCTGACTTGAGGTACAAGGACCGACCAATGAGACACCTGCTTTCATGGTCAAGTCAACCCTGATGGAACTATTCTGAAAACGCAGCAAAGGAAAAGCTCTCTAGAGGAAGGACACTTGAATCAGCAGCAGCTACCAGGCTTATACTACTCGTCAAAGAAAAGAAAAGCTGTTCTGTTTGATCGTCATTTTGCAGTCTTCCACAGGAAAAAAAAATTAATTTGGGGTTGAGCTACTGTCACCACTTTTACAGTGTGCCCTCAGATCTGTGAGATGGAATAGCAGGGGGTTTACACACTTCAGCTGTAACAGATGTTCTTCACACTTGTTCCTTGTGATAAAATTAACATCTTAAAACTAGCTAATTTGCAAACAGAGAAGCAACATAATTGCACTTTAACAGCTGAACAGTTTTACTTACTTCCTGAGACAGAAATGGAATGACTTGTGCACAAATTGTATTCAATCTCTTGGCGATTTCAGTCTATAAAGACAAAGCCAGATAAATGTTTAGTATACTTCATAATCAGTTCAGAAAGATAAAACTTCATGCCCAACACTTGAGCCCTCCACTACCTCACTCTCAAGGGCATAAAACTGGCTTTTCCCGGCCTGTGCTGCTAATATTTATCTGGAGATAAACAGCAGATATTAATCCCACTTGCAAAGTAAGACATAACCACACGCTTTATTGGTCACTTAAAGAAAAGATAATGGGTAGTTTAATTGAGTTGGGAAATCTGCATGGTTTAAGGCTGTATGATCCTTTAACCTGGTGATTGCCAAGCCCCTTGTACGCTTATTCAATTATGGTGTACCAACACACATTTACACTGTTACAGCAAGTTTATTCCTACTGGTGTCAGAGGCCAGCGGGGCAGGGGACCGGTCAAACACCATCTAGCTTTCAAGACAAAGTCGAGAGTGAGAGAGAAGAAAGGAGCCCACAGACCTCCTTCCTGCTTGTCCCCACTCTTTTTTTTTTTTTTTTAATGTTTAATTTATTTTTGAGAGAGAGAGACAGAACACAAGCAGGAGAGGAGCAGAGAGAGGGAGACACAGAATCTGAAGCAGGCTCCAGGCTCTGAGCTGTCACCACAAAGCCCGACGTGAGGCTCAAACTCATGAACTGTGAGATTGTGACCTGAGCCGAGGTCAGGTGCTCAACCCACTGAGCCACCCAGGTGCCCCCTTGCTTGTCCCACCTGTTATACAACTCATATTCGACTTCAAC
Source organism: Panthera leo (assembly GCF_018350215.1). Classification (NCBI taxonomy): domain Eukaryota; kingdom Metazoa; phylum Chordata; class Mammalia; order Carnivora; family Felidae; genus Panthera; species Panthera leo. Next base: position 22,829,209 of record NC_056691.1, read on the forward strand.
GTTAGTAGCCTTCACTGAGTCTCGCTGTCTCAAACAAGCCAAGAAAAACATTGCTGAAACAGAACCCAAGTCCAACATGAGGGTCATATTGAGATGTTCTAGGTATTTGTCAAGTTTGCCCACAATTCAGCATCAAATGCAAACACCTCCCTGACAGAGCCCAAGGGTCAGCTGAACATAACAAAATGTGTCCTGAGTGTCTGTGGCACAGACTATTGTAAAGAAAGCAGAAGTCCCTGCCTCGAGTCCAAATCCACAGCAGTCCCTCTGCTCTAAGGAACAAACTGGCCAAGAGAAGAAATAAAGGTGCTCTGCTTCCAGCCTAGGGGAGAATCTACCTGCCCACCCCACCTCCAACATCCTCCAGCACTGCAAAGCAGCTATGCTTTCTTCTAACTCTGAAGAACCAGTTCCGCTTGGAAAAAAAAAAAAAAAAAAAGTCATCTTAAAAGAGTCCCAGCGTTGACCTTATTTATTTCATCATTTTCTGTCAATGCTTACTAATGCCACCTCTATTACCGAATTAGGCAATGAAAAGGAACATGAGGAGAAGAAAATTATGAAGTGCACAGACCATGCCCTTGAGAAAGCGAGAATGGAATAAGTAAGATGAAGTAGAAAACTCGGGAACTGTGTAATCAAGTACATTAAAAAGAGCTGCCTTTGTCCTCCAAGATGATTCCAGTTAAATGAGCAACAAGGCCTTTGGTTTCATGGGATGGGATTTAGGCCAACCCAACCATTCTCCCTGACCACCAATGAGCTAGGGTTACATACAGACCTTGCCTTGGAAGAAAGGGGGAAATGACTAGCACAGAGAGCAAACCCGTGACCTTGCTTTAACCAGCGGGGCAAATAGATCTATGCAAAAAGGCTGAAGCTGTACCAGGTGCAAAAACAGAACTGGGTGAGCCCCACCCAGCTCGTATGATCACAGCCACACACTCAAGCTAACTCAAGGTCATGGTTCTCCTCGAAAGTATGGGCGGGCTTCCCTTTCTTTCACAACAGGGTTCTGCACTATATGTTTGGGTACGTGTGAAGGAGTAGGGATGCCCTTTGTGGACTTGTAGGTCGTCAGCCTCCACTCCATACATCCCAACAGTATTCTGTATTTTCCCCTTCTCAAAATTTCTCCTAAGATTTTCCACTTTTAGAGATGATATATGCTCACTTTGAGCATACACAGGCACACACACAGCTGTATATACAGAAATAAAAAAGAAAGTTAAAATAACCTTAAGTCTATCATCCATGATTAGTTAACATTTTGGTGATTCTGGAAAGCATCATTCCAGACTTTCATTATATATGTGCACACAAGCCCAGAGGGGAAACAGCTACTTCTACACGAAGAGGTCCCATTATAAACACTGCTTTTCCATAATATGTTATGTCTAGGAAAAAAAAAACGTATATGGGTACCTTTCCACTCAATAAATACACATATGACGGGCGCCTGGGGGCTCAGCCGGTTGAGCATCTGACTCCTGATTTCGGCTCAGGTCATGATCTCACGGTTTGTGTTGGACTCTTCGCTGACAGTTCAGGGGGTGGGGTGGGGGAGTCCTGCTTGGGATTCTCTCTCCCTCTCTCTCTGCCCCTCCCCTGCTTGTATGTGCTCGCTGGCACTCTCTCTCTCAAAATAAATAAATGAACTTAGAAAAACAACAACAAAAAAAGAACACCATCCACTATACAAGCATGCTAGTGTTTAAGCACTCCTGGTATCTGTAGATATTCATACTTCACTTAATTTTCCGTAATTACAAACTCTGTGTGGAATAACCCGCTACATAGATCTCCAAAAGGCATCGCTAGAAGTGAAACTGCTAGGTCAAAGTGTATACATATTTTACATTGTAATGCATGCTGATAAAGTACCCAGCAGAGAAGGTTACAATTTACAGTATCATTGGTCTATGAGGGGGCTTGTTCTCCTACCCAATGTCAATATTGGGTTTTGTTGACCTTTCTAAAATCTTTAGCCACCTAGTAGATTTTAAAAAATGACCTCATTTTTATTTGCATTAGATTCTCCCTTAAGTTAAACATCTTTTCATATTATTTATTGATCCACATTATATGTCCTTTTCTCTATTTTTCCTTTGGTGTTTCTTCATCACTTTTTGTAATACTCCTTTCCATATGACAAATACTGACCCTTTCCCATAGTTTTTCCAGCTTGCCACTTGTCTTTCAACCTTGCTTACTATGGATTTTTTTGCCGTAAGTAACTTTAAATTTTTATGTGGTCACAATAAAGAATTTTTTCCTGTGTTCCTGGCTTTCAGGCCAGGGTTAGAACACCCCAAAATTATAGAAGCCATTCTTAATTTTCTTCTAGGGCTGTTAATGGAATTTATTTTGTTTAAGAAGATGTAATTTGTAATAATAATTATATGTGTTATTACATAAAATGGCTTTAAGGGAGAACTAAACTTAATTGCCAGGGGACAGTTAAGACTCTGGAATGAACTCACGAACCTTTAATAATATCAAAGTTACTAAACACAAAAGGAGAAAAGTACAGATTAAAGCAGAGACAATATAAATTAGGGGAGAGTAGGTAAGAACGAAAACAGAAGAAGGTTAAAGATCAAAGCTCAAACCAATGAAGAAACATCAAAAGCCATACCATCTGCCCCGGGAATTCGCAATAAATGATCTGGAGAAAGAATGGAAATAAGAAAAACAGAGGAGGTTCTTATCCTAGCTGTCCCCTCCTCCGCCAGGTCTCAAAGCCCTCATCTTAAACTATCCTCTGACACGTGAGCTGGATTTTGAGCCATGAAGCTGAATTCAGATCTCACCTCTGACTTATTGACATTCCTCCAGCTGCCCTGGTTCTCCACAAAGAGAGTACCTACCCTCCCGAGGATGCCACTTGCTTCCCTGATAGTATGCTCTGGGCGTTCTAAAATATCCCCCCCCCCCCCCCACCCCAGGACGGTTTCATAAACATTCTTCCCAGCCCTTAAATAAAACAGTGTGGATGATAGCATAAAAACTGACAATAATTCTTCAGTATTACCTCTTGCCTGAATGCAAGGATATTCTTGATAAGACCTTTCATTTAGCACAAATTAACAAGGTGCAGTTTTCCACTTGTGCTTCTAATTCCTAACCACAGAGTTTGCAAGCAGGTTAAACTGGACGTGTGACCCTGCTTCAGCAGGGATTGAGAAAGTTCTGTGACTCTTTCAAGACTGCCTTCTACGTCTTCCGAGGGCTGGACAACTCCGGGGGGGGGGGGGGGGGGGAAGAGCGTTGAAGGGGGGAACCTGAAGGCTAACCATATTTTCCACCTAGAAATCCTTCTCCTGCCCAAAGCTGAAGATTATATTCGGTCCCTGCTAATAGTCATAACGCTTATAAATAAACTTTCCCTGTGCTTGTATTTCTGACACCACATAAGGCAACAACATTAAGTCAGCGTTCAAGAGCTTTCCCCAAACCAGATTTGCAAGGAAACTTAGTGCCCAGAAGCTTAACCAGCAGGTGAAAGGCTCCAGTATCAAGCCTTACTTCATGAACAGCTGCCACACTGAAGCAGCAAGCAGGAAACAGGAATCCAAACTGCCTGTCCAGAAAGATCTTCAATTCTCCTTGTCAATGCCAACTCCCCATACTGATTTGGTTATAACAGGGTTGGCTCTCCTAATCCAAAAACTTGGGTTTGCATCTCAGCAAATGAGTAGGAGGTGTCCTCAGGGAAGTCACTTCAACTGCTGGGCCCCAGGTCTCTGCCAACCTGCTTTAGTGTTTCATCAGAATCAAGTGAGCAAATATGTCAACTATAGCTACACTACTACAAAGTGCTATGCTCTTGGGGCACCCGGGTGGCTCAGCTGATTAAGCATCTGACTTCGGCTCAGATCACGATCTCACAGTTTATGAGTTCAAGCCCTGCATCGGGCTCTCTGCTGTCAGCACAGAACCCGCTTCAGAGCCTCTGTCTTTCTGCCCCTCCCCCACTTGCTCTCTGTCTCTCTCAAAATAAACAAACTTGAAGGAAAAAAAAAGACAAAGTGTTACACTCTTACCCCAACTCTTGAAGGCCTGTCTCAAATCCAGTCAGAAGCTGCCCCATAACACCAAAAACACTTGTCTAGGCCCTTCAAGATCTTCCACAGCATTTACTGTCATTTACCAAACTAAGCCTCTATGTCAATTTATTTTTTAATTTTTTTTTAACATTTATTCATTTTTGAGAGACAGAGCATGAGTGGCGGAGGGCCAGAGAGACAGGGGAAACACAGACCCTGGAGCAGGCCCCAGGCTCTGAGCTGTCAGCAGAGCCTGATGCAGGGCTCGAACTCACAAGCCATGAAATCACGACCTGAGCGGAAAGGTGGAAGCTTAATCGATTGAGCCACCCAGGTGCCCCAAGCCTCTATGTTTAAAATCACATTTACATAAAGCTTCTGTACAGTTTCTTACCAGCTTTTCTGGCATTAAAGTCTTCTCCGTGCAAGATGGGAAGCATGAGAACAAGACATCCACTGAACAGGGACACAGCTCCTCACCATACCTGCCCCACCAACACTGACCACACGGTATACATTCAACACACTTTGAAAGGAATGTTTCACTAAAACTAAAATGGAATCTCCATACACCCTAAACTCAATGACCAAGATGCAACCAGATAAGATGTGTCTGAACAGTGTTTGAATAAGGCTTTGTTCACATGAAGAAATCATATCTAAGCAAGGAGAAGATCCACGTACATGTATTTTTTGACCGAGTTAAATATGGTCAAATACCTCCAAGGCCAGCTATGAACCAAACCCTGGTGTATCTTTGCAGGGCTTTTGAACTGAACACATGTTCTTCCGGGCATCTGAACTTAAAAGTTGTAGGATCTTATGATTCCGAAGAGCTCGGCTCTCCAGTTTTTCATACTCCTTATACCTTCCATCTACTTACTAGCCTGAAGAGTCCACTCCCCAACGTCTGCCCATTTCTCCACTACACAGAGTAATACAGAATGAGTGTTGTCTGAAGCACAAAACAGGGCGAAGACTGCTTAAGAATAATTGTCCATGGGTCTCCAAGCAATCCAATGAATGGCACCTTGCCCAAAGTCTGCTTAGGGAGGGGAAACTCCACCACCATTAAATTGCAAATTGAAGGATCATAAAAAATGCTGCTTGTGCTGAGGGCTGGCAAACTGATCTTTTGGTTTCCTTGAACCAAGCGGGAAGCCAAGAGAAAAACACAGTAAAGTGTTGGTAAGAAGTGTCTGGCAACAGATAAACGGGCAAGAACATGAAAATAAAGCATACAAAAAAAGAAATAAATAATCTCTAAATCCCTTATGACTGGAAGCTTCTGAGTCTGTGAATTGACAACCTGAAATACAGAAAAAAACCCCCACAAAAAACAGTTCAATCTCACTGACAACCAAGGTGGGTCATTCTGCACCAGTTAAGTTAGTTTATTAAAAAAAAAAAGAATTAATAAAAGCCAACAATGATGAGTCCTCTGGGAAGCCAGAACAATCAAACATTACTGATGACAGAGTAAATTGGTATAGTCGTCTTGGAAAGAACTCGGCAATGTGTTTCAAGAGCATGAAATTATTCAAACCCTTTGGTAAAGCTTCCCACAGCTAAGAATTTATCCTAAGGAAATAGTTCAGATGAAAAGCATTCCATGCATGAAGCTGTTCACTGCGGCACTCGCTTCAAAGCAAAAGAGAAAAAGCCAGGTAAAGATATAAGAGCAGTTCAACACATCACAACCATCTGCAGAGTTTTTGAAAAACTTAACATTTGCCCTCCTGATATATCAGTTGTCTAATACTAGGAGAATGTTTAAATATACTACATCAACCCAAAGGCATGGCTAGCAACCATTAAAGTCATTTTTATGGATAATGATGCTTAAATGGCCAACACATTTACTAGGTGAAGCAAGAGGGGAAGAACAAAGATGTGGTGTTAGGCTGCCTATTCAAAAAAAAAAAAAAAAAAAAAAAAACGCATGTGGCCAAGCACTGTAATTTGATACCCAAAATAAAAACAGTAATTATGCTGGGGTGGCAGGGTTATCTGTAACTTTTTTTCCCCCTCCAGTGGCCTTGGGAACACCACCCTTGATTTACTGTTTAAGTGTATGATTACATGGGGAAGGGAGAAAAGAACGGTCAGACCCACTCACTACTCCTGTGACTGACAAGTGGCACTGACTTAAACCCTGAAACCCTTGGGGTGTGCCCAGCCTCTTACAACCCTCTTATCACACATGGAAAAACCAATGTCTAAAGGAAATGATTGGCCCAGGATCATAAAGCAAGATTAGAAACCACTTTCTCTGCCTAGTCCTTTCTCTAAGAAGTAGAAGTGGGAAATAGGGACACACTCAAAACCGGAAACAAAGCTGATGAACTCAGCCTTGTTTGCTAAGCAATACAGCCAAACAGGACCACAGCAGCTCAAAGCCAAGAGCGTGTTATTCCTCAGCCAACAATGGTACCACAACAAGTGGCCCCAGTCTGTCACTGATACGGCAGAAGTGCTCTGCAAGGCAGAGCAGGAATTTCATAAGGGACCTCCGTTAATAAATTGCAAATAAAGAGTAGCCGCCCCACTCTGCATTTTCATCCTCCCCTTCACAGGCAGAGAGAATCAGTGCATCAGCCCTAACATCAGACAATCTAGCTCCACCATAAAGCAAACTCCACAAAAACACATCCACGAATACATTTCTATAATCCTAAAGATGACATCTGATATACCTAAGAAAAATTCAAGATGTTTGAATAAAAACTGCGTACCTAAAATGATATATGCAAAACACTGTAAACAATCTTTCAATACTCTGCCCTGTCCTTTACAGGAGGAGAAAGGCTCCTTGCCTGGAGAACTTCTTCAGAAGGTCGGCTATTTAGCAGACCTCCACATGCCATCCCAGCATGATGGCACCTTGCTTCACAGGTATGCTAATGGAAAGATAATTTTATCTTATATTCTAATGAATCAGAGTAGCTTTCTGTTTAAAATATAAATACGTAGATAAATGACTAACCACATTTTGGGGAAATCCAAATGGAAAGGGTCTGGTGTCTCTTTGAGGTTTTAATGGTTTAACGAGGTTGTCAGTGGTTTTCAAACTTAAGGGTGCAGTGAGATCACATGAAAGCCTTGTTAAAACACAGATGACTGGGCGCCTCCCCCCCACCCCCCCACCCCCCCCCCCCCCCCCCGCCCCAGACTGAGTCCAGAGGTCTGCAGCCCAAGCATCTGCATTCCTAACAAGTTCCCAGATGATCTGCAGCTATTGGACCAGGAACCCACGCTGAAAACATGGTCCACCAGGACAGTGGCTGCAGCGACAACTGCTTAGTGCACAAACAGGGCCGACCCTCTCACACCTGTCAATCTGTACAGGTTCCCAGAGAGAAGGGGCTGAAAGGTTAGCAAAACCTGTCTGGGGTCAGAAACAAGCAGGTAGGGAGGTCAGGCCCATATCTCCCCCAAGGCCTTGCCACAGAAACAAGCAGGTAGGGAGGTCAGGCCCATCTCTCCCCCAAGGCCTTGCCACAAGCCACGGAGCCCTTCTCCACTCAATTTTACCAAATTAGAGCAAGACAGGAACACAACCGGGGGGGGGGGGGGGGGGGGGGGGGGGGATGTAGGAGCACATTTGCCTACTGTGGGAAACCTCAAACAATATTCATTTAAATGATTCCATCCCTGGCAATGTAGTCTCGCCCCTGCTTAAACCCTATGATTAAAACAAAACAAAGAGTACCAGATGACAGAAACCCTTTAGTGGCTCAATTAATCAGAACAGAAGTCACCAATTACTGGCAGATAATAACTTTTATGTCCTACCTCCCCCTCATTTGGCAGCTCCTACCGTGTTCTAAACCTGAGCCCTTTCCAACTGGGCGCATACTCCATCCTCCCCCCTCCCCATCTTTCACACTCCCGGCTCCTCTGAAAACAAGGAGGGGTTAAAAGGAAGGGGAGGGGGAAAAAAACCCCTGCTGAAGGCTGCTGGGGCTGAGATAGCAACACTAATTGCTCCCATTCTCTGGCTCCTCGTGAGGCAGATTGTAGGGGCCTGCATCTCCGGAGAAAGCTCTCAGCAGAGCAACTCAAGTGCCCTTAATTGTTTATGTTCTTAATGCAGAGCCTCTTGAATGCATTCATTTTTAATAGCAGGCTTGAGTGTGGGGCCCATCAAAGAATGACAAAGCAACTCTATTCATTGGTTCTCTGTCCTGCAATGATGGTCTTTTGATTTATTTGCAAATGACAAGCCTGGCAGGCCCCACTTGAGGGCTGCCCTCATTTTTTTTTTTTTTTTGTAAGAATTCAGTTGCATTTTCCAAGATGAAGTTGAGTCTGCAACACTGTGTATTTGTGTAAAAATTTTCCCCCTTCAGTTCCTTCTAATTAATGACTTAAATGTTTTGACCCAACTGTTGCCAAGCAGAGCATTTGGGCTTTAATTTGTCATTTTGGTAAAGATGCATCCTTGACAAAAGCATCGCAGCTGTTTCAGGGCTCAAACAGCACATTTCCATTATTCAGAAACCCTTGTTACGGAGTTCAGCAAGTGCTGCTCACATGAAATAGTACGGACTTGTCCCGTGATGGAAAAAGACAGCTTTTGGTGGCCCTTAAAGGAAAATGCACTGCTATGCCACAGAAGGTTTTCAAGATACATTCCGTGGGGTGAATCACAGAACACGACCATGAAGTCACCACCTATTGTTCTCGCTCTGGAAAGAGAACAAGCCTCTCCTGGAACACACCCAGAGCAAGCCCACACCTTTCACCCTCTTCACGGGTCTTAGTCATTAGGGAACTCATGAGAAATTAGATAATATCATACAATAGCAGGGTTAGTGGGAGGAAAAGCAGACTACATCATCCTGGCACGAAGGCTAAAATTACAATTACGAAAATAAAACATGCCTATGTAAAGACAAAGACTGCACAGGAATATGCAAAAATCCAGTTACCTCTGAAAATGGGGTTTAGGAGGCTGTTCTTTTTCAAAAATTGTTAACATTATTTTCCTCCCAAAAGAATGTAGTAACACCTACCTTTTAGAACTGTGTAACCTGTCTTTGGTTGGTACTGACTTCCAACCGTCTACAATCACCATCTCCACGTCTTCCGTCACGACAAAGCAAACAACCAGTGCACATTAACTGTATAAAGCCCTAGCCATCATTATTAGCTTTACCATTAACCATTGCCTCGTTTCCCACATCTTGTTTGGAGATCACTGAATAAATAGTTGGGCACTGAGTATTTCCCTAAACAGGTTGGAATCTTTAGCCAATCCAGATAGTGGGAAAGGAAATTCCAGCCCGGGGTGACCATGAGCCAGGGATTCCCAAACTTTAAAAAGCATGCTGCAGATGAATGACCCACACATATGCATGACGGCTGCTATTCTTCTTCCAAAGCAACTTCTTAGGGAAAGAAAGCAGCTACCCTACCGGGAGGCCTAGCCCATCAGTGCCATGTGGCATGGCAGCAGAATGGCCACAAGTTAGATACAGGTTTGTGATGGTGAGCACCCAGGCAAAGCCTTCAGAGCCCCAAATTCAGTCTCAACTGGGAAGTCCCACCCCTGGGCTTTATTCCTCACAGGCTGAGCTACTGGAAAGGTGGTCCTTTGGGAAGGAAGACAAGGTTCCTGGCCTTTCCCAGTTGGAACCTGGGATTCTCTTTCCAATCCACAATCGAAGAAGCCCACAAAGCTCCAGAATGCAGCAAGTATGGGGGGCAGGGGGAGCCATCACAGGCTGGGAGCCACTGAGGTAGAAAAAGAACCGTGCACAGTGAAATCAACAGTCAAGAAACAAATTATTTTCTTGAAAAGCATCTTAGATCATGATTAAAATGAAATGTGGGATGCTGGTGAAAATTTTCAACGCATACTCCTTTTGCAAAAGTTTTTAAATATTTAGAAGAGGGTAAGTACAAGGATTCTAGATGACAGACTTCACTAGTGTATTAAAGATTCACAGAGTATTTACTCAGCAATGCAAGTGGAGGCAAACAGGAATATCATTTTAAATATAAAATTAAATTACTAAAAAAAAAACCCAAAAAACAAAAAAACAACCCTGACCATAGCATCACAATGCAATCTGTGGAAAAATCTAAGCAACAAAAAAATTACCAACTCTTCAAAACAACAATCAAGCCACTTTGGGGGTAGGGGTGCTGCATGAGAGATATTTTATTCAGGGTTACATGGATTGACCAAAAATATGTATAATTAAAAGCATGTCAAAGAAAAACCCGGAGTCCCCTTATACTGAGTTGTCACGCCAACTTGTAATTTGAAAATGAACCAGCGTTATGATGTCACTGTGTTGTCTAAGCTATACTGAGGAAGCATTACCTAGAAGGGGGAACAATCAGGGCCATGAATGTGAAAACAAGTTATAAGCCACAGGCCACCAGAAGTCACTACTCCTGTAACTCACCAGTTCTTTTACAAATGGACAAATCAATTTATATGCTTATGTGTGTTTTTAGAAAGCATCCCAGATACCCTTTCATTCATTATGTGGGTTTGGGACATGTCAATTCTTGTTTCCCAGAGCAGCAGAAACCAAACTGAACCCTGTATTCTGTTACACTGGTTCCCACCAGGCTGGGCTGCCTCAATAATGCTGAGCTCCTTCTGGAAGAACAGAATAGACTTCCTGCCATTTGGACTGTGAAACAGTAATCCACCAGGGAATAAAGGTCAATGTTGCACTTTTGGTCATTACTGAATCATTTGAGATGATCTGTGGTGAGGATGAGAGGAAAATCGAAGGCTGAGAGAACACTGCAAATGGCCTGACCTCAGACCAATTTTCATCTCCATCTGTCTAATAGACATGTGGATAAAAGGCCCTCCCCCTCCCTCCTTCTGGGCCACTCGGCTGTTTCCAAATCCGCAGCACAAGCCAGGAACCAGTTAAACAATACATTAATGAGGGGAAATAACCTCCTAAGCCCCAGACCAACGCTTACTCAGGTTTTAGGCCATCGGCTAAAGTTTGGAACGCAATTTTCCAGTCTGCACGCGGCACTGCAAAGTAGAAATTTTAACGAATACGGAGAATCCTCTGCAGTGCAGGGGCATGTGCCAAAATCTCCTTGTTTGTACATGCAAATATATGCATACTTACACCTCCACCCCCACCAAAAGACATCCACACGATTTCTATTACATCTGCGAGCACACACACACAAAGAGGGAACAGCAGTAGTTCCAGAAACTGCATGCTGCTATGAAATAAATCTTTCTTTTTCCAAGTGTCCAATTAATGCTGCTTAATCATTATTAAGGCATTTCAATCCTTAAATACAAAATATTTCTGGGAACGCAGACCCTAATTATCATTTAGGCCATGGAATAAACATTAATATCCTGACTTTATACTAATACCCACCCCTCCCACCCCCTCCCCGCTTCACTGGTTTGGCAGAGCTCCTTTTTTAAGGTAATGTTGCACCATATATAAGTTTAGGCCCCCACAGTATATCAATGTCAAACAACATCGTGTCAAGCTAAGATTCAATTCAGGTAAGTGCCACTGCCAAATTTTCTTGTTCCCAGACGGGCTTTAAGATTATTTTATTGCTTAAAATTTAATTTGTTCCAACTCGTGTCTCCATGACAACGTTGGCTAACCCTGCAAATCATTTGGGTAATTGGATATCTTATCTTTCTATTGCTCTCAAATCGAATGATTCTGCTAGAATTGTAACAGCCAATCAAATTTACAGTCCTCCTGAGTAATAGACTTGGAAAAGTAGCCACATTCATCTCCTCTTTACAGCCATATTAACCAGTATGCGACAAACAGTAGAATCTGGTCTTCAAACTATACTCCAAATTATAAATGGTGTCAATACCAATATTCTCACAGTGCAAAGTCTACTCAAAAGCTCCTTCTCTTTTATACTGTTTTAATTTGAGAAGCAACAATTGGGATTCATTCCACACAAACCCTGAGCAATTTCAGTACTTGGAAGGAAACTGACAAGAGTAATTCCACAAGCTAATCAGAAAAAATAAAAATAAAAATCACAGCTTTTTGGAGGTATCTGACCTTGTGATAAAATAATAACCAAACAATAGCTACGCAAGATTCTATCAGTGCACTGACATTGATCTGTCTGGGCTCTTTAGGTGGGTAAGCCATATTTGATGCATTAGTCAAGAATAAGAATGAATACAGAATTCAACAACTAGCTCAAAAATCTCTGTACCCTTAGAGAAAGCCAAACATGTAGTCAAAAGTGACACCTTTCTGTATTTCAGTTAATGTACAAATATTACAGCATCTTGGGTAAGTCTATTATGGAATACAGATTTCTTAGGAGATTCAAAAGTCAACAATTCCCCTCTTGAGTTAGTGGTATGCTTCTGGCCTTTGGTCAGCTAAAAACTACAGAAGCTGGACACATTTCAGCGGTCCAATTCCAATCTTCTGGGTAGCTGTGCAAGGAGACTGGCTCTGCAGGCAGGAGCTCGTGGCCCGAGCACTGTAAAAGAGCCAGCGGCTCACAAATGGAAAAGGCTCCAGAACCCAGGCCAACTGGCAGGCTGAATGGGTTGTGGAGAACCTCGTGCTTCCCCTGCAGATATTCAGGACTTCAGGACTGCTTCTCTCAAGCTCAACACAGAGATAGCAACATGGGGCTTCTCAGGACACAGATGTCAGCAGGTGGCCGAGCCTTGAATTAAGTGTGAGAGCAGGTAATGGCACAACTGGAACACAATTTGAGCAGTGCCCTCCTCTATCCCAGACACTTATGATGACGTCCAGTTTCTACTGCATCGTGCCTGGCAGTAAGAGCCAACAGCCTAATCTTCCACTGTGTCTAATCCCAATGGCCCTGATTTCCCCTCATGTGTTTTTTTTTCCTGCTTCCCCAAATACCAGCACATAAGCAGCAGCTATGAAGGTGACAGTCCACAAAAATCCCAAGCCCAAGGAGTACGTGGAGAAAATAAGACAAGTGTCTACTCAAGCTGAAAGGACACTGGTCTGTATGTATACCTCACCAAGGCTGGTGACTTTTTCCTTCTCAAACCGAGCAACAACTGAACCTGGTAATCCTGACCTCCCTTTTTTTTTTCAGGATGACAAAATCTCTCTTCCAATTAAGAGATGAACTTTCACACTACATTAAAAAAATTTTTAAAAAATGAAGCTCTCATCCTTTTTTTTCCCCCAAAACTCACTTCCACAAAATGAACCAAATCCTCTCTGTTTCTTCTCCATCCCCTTAAATCAAAAAAACTCCACATAACTCTATTCTCAATGGTAGCTGTATTAAATACTTAAGACCGTTGCCTTGCAAGGAGACATTTTGCTGCTTAGCCTAAATAAGGCATTTTAATTCCTCTAGATTCCTTAGACAACAGAGGTTACCAATGGGTGACTTAAAACAAAACAAAACAAAACAAAAACATTTCCTTTTGAGCCTAAAGATAAATTCTTCTGATCTTAGAAGGAAACAAAAAAAAACCTTTGTAATTGAGGGAAATAATGAGAAGTGAATGATTCAGATGTAGGGAGGAAGGAAGCTGTTGGGCTTTGGAAAAACAAGATGGGAGCATGGCCTAGAATTCCAACAACAGGGTATAGTTTCAAAGCGACCAATAATATATTTAGATAATCAATTTCAAGAACAGGTGTTCTTCCCTCAAAGTGTCCAAGTGCCAGGCACCAATGTAATTGCTCCCATGTGAGAAACTCACTCCCGACAACTAACCTACATGGAGTAGGCACTGTTGCCATCCCCCACCCCACTAGCCTTCCTTCTCTTTTGTAAGCAGGAATAATAACCACACAAAAGGAGGCTGGGAGGACTTATATAGAGCTCCTAGGGTACATGGGCACTCAATGGATGGGAGCCATGACTGCTCACTCTGATGTCCCAAATCAGCTTACTCTACAACAATCAGCCCGAGATGCTGACTTTTGAAATCCAAAGCGCTGAAAAAGACAACTAGGAACCGAGTGGGCACCTGTAGCTGCAGGCTGCTTGGACACTGGATACCCTTCCTCCATCTCGGTGGCCCAACCTTCCTTCTCTCCATTCCAGACCAAGATGCAGATCAATGTTAAGACCTCCTTTCCTAAACTGAACTCAACCTTTTTATTTTCACTCACTAATCCATAGAAGCCTTTCAAATGGCACAAATAAAGGCGGCTGCATTTTGTGCTCTAAATCAATTTTCTCCCCAGCCATCAACTAGATGTTCCCGCACAGAGAAAGAACAGCCCTTCCCTTCTAATTCAAAAATCCATACTGCCATTGCCCTTGCAAACTGCTAAACAAGCAGTATCGGCAAGTCACTTGTGTTCTGTAATATATTTACTGCAAATCCCAACGGCTTGCCTCCTAATGCAGTTTTCTATTGTGTCTGTGCGTGTCAATACACTGGCTGGTCACCTTACTTGTAAGAGGCTCTGACCGGCTGTTTGCTCAAGGCATCAAGAAGGTGCCTATGAGAGACAAAGACTGTGCTCCTGGAGGGCCCAGCCTTGGAGAGCCTCCTCCTCACGCTGGGGTCCTCAAAGAGGTTTGTTTTTTGGCACTTCTTATCCCTGCACCACCCATGGCCTCTGAGGCCAACTTAAACTCTCTAATAGGACAGTTTCCAGTCATACAAAGTTCAAAATCAGAGTCCTTTAGCACAATTATTTCCTGGTTTCCTACCTAAGGACGCTCAAACTATTCCCCACTGCAAACATGCTGATGGCACCTTAAAGGTACATTACAAAAGACTAAAAAGTAGGAAGGCTTGGGGAGAAAGGGAGTCTGGCTTTTCTGTTAAGTGCAAATCTCTGCTTCCAGGTGATAGCTGAAAAAGAAAGCACCCTAACACCATATAATGGTGGATCCCCCTAATACAACCAGGCCAAAACACAAAGGGTGAGTCCAGGAGAAAGTACTATAAAATGCTGTAAACACCTGTTGAGATGGAAATCTTAAAATGTACCTGGAGAAAAGCCCTTCTTCATCTACCAGTCTAAAACAGGGTAGGTAGCTAAAGAAATGCCTGGCCCTCCAACAAATCCTTCCAAGTTTTCCAGAGTTATTTGCTTATCTATTGGGGAGAGGGGAGCAAAAGCTCTTTGTAAGGTATGCAACAGGCAAATAACACAAAATGTTAATTTATAGACTCCTGGCATCATACAAGTGGGGATAGCATGGGTGTTCACTCTGTATTTCCTTCTTCTTTTCTGTATATTTGAAATTCTCCAGGGGTACCTGGATGATTCATTCAGTTAAGCATCTAACTTCATGAGTTTGAGCCCTGCATCAGGCTCTCTGCTGTCTGCGCAGAACCCGCTTTGGATCATGACCCCTCTGTCTCTACCCCTCCCCCACTTGTGTGCACACTCGCTTTCTCTCTCTCAAAAATAAACATGAAAAAAAAAAAAAAAGGAAATTCTCAATAAAATGTTTGGTGGGGTGAAGGAACCATGCAGCGGCCAAAAGTAAATCATCAAGGGGTATGATCATTATTATTAAATCTGGCAACTAAGGCAAGTTAAATGCCTTTATACTTAATGCATTACAAGCAACTAATCCACAACTCTATTTAGGGGCTGTGGTCATCCTGAAGAGACACACAGGGGCTTCAGGGACAGAGATGCACACACACACTCAGTTCACACAGAAACCCAGGCCTTGGCCACACACTACTTCTGTTTTCGCGGTCTTTTCTTCAGTACAAACCCAAATATATCACTATAATGAAACTCCCCACTACAAAGCCTCTGGATGTGCGCCTGAGTAGCTCAGTGGGTTGAGTGTCTGACTTCAAATAGGTCATGATCATGCAGTTTGTGAGTTCAAGCCCTGCATCGGGCTTTGTGCTGACAGTTCAGCCTGGAGCCTGGAGGCTACTTCAGATTCTGTGTCTCCCTCTCTGCCCCTCCCCCACTTGTGCTCTGTCTCTCTCTCTCTCTCTCTCTCAAAAATAAATAAACATTAAAAAAATTTTTTTTTAAAAGCCTCTGGATATTCTGACCATAAATCACTTTTCCAAAAGAAAAACAACTGAGCAAAAGTGGTTATGTGAGAACTAAAGTCCTGTAAAACATCTAGTGATATCAAACAGACTTCATTTTTTTTTTTTTTTTTTATGTTTATTTATGAGAGAGAGAGTGCAGGCAGAGCTGGGACAGGGAGAGGAAGACACAGAATCCAAAGCAGACTCTAGGCTCTGAGCTGTCAGCACAGACCCCAACGTGGGGCTCAAACCCACAGACTATGAGATCAGGACCGGAGCCGAAGTTGGATGCTTAACCAACTGAACCACCCAGGTGCCTCAAAGAGATTTCATTCTGAATTTCAGCATTAGGACCCAGACTCGTACTCTTGGCTCAAGTTTTCAATCTGGATTCCACAGATTTACTGAAGGATTGTAATATGTCCACAAACGGCCAAAGTTGTTGTGGAAAAGCTATGTTGTGTATAAAAACATGTGGGATGTTTTTTTTCCTCTCTCTCTCAAAAATAAATAAACATTTAAAAATTTTTTTAAAAATTGGGGGGGCGCCTGGGTGGCTTAGTCAACTGAGTGTCCGACTTTGGCTCAGGTCATGATCTCATGGCTCATGGGTTAGAGCCCCACGTCAGGCTCTGTGCTCACAGTTCAGAGCCTACAGCCTGTTTCAGATTGTCTCCCTCTCTCTCTGCCTCTCCCCTGCTCATGCTCTGTCTTTCCCTCAAAAGTAAATACACATTAAAAATAAATAAATAAATAAATAAATAAATAAACATTAAAGAAATTTTTTTTAAATGTGTGGGATTTTTTTGCCAAGCAACTTCTACCTGATTTTCATACAGGCTCAGGATCCGCAGTGCTTACAAGTAGCACCCTCCATAGGAAGCACATTAAACACTACAAAACAAGTGCCCCCTCAGTCCAACCCACTGGCAAGGGTACGGAGGGAAGTCTTGAATGCAAGCTTCAAGCAGTCCGCAGCCTCCTTGGGAGTAACAAAAGACACACATGAAAAAAACATGATTACAGAACTTGGAGCAAAAATCAGTGGTGTGACAGGCCACTGTTGGAGCTGTCGTGGAAGGCCTTGAAGTACACATGAGTGTTGTTATTTGAACTGGACCTTGAAGGATATTGAGAAAGGCCATGTGAAGCTTCACAAAAAGGCCTGGACTTTTTATAAAGAAAACACAACAACACACAACACTTTTTCAGGCACGAAGAGGAGACCCACTGGCTGGAATAAAGGACTTGTTAAGAGGAGGACAAAGCTGACCTGGTAAGACTACCAAGGACAGTGATCAGGGCAGACACACGAAGCTGTGTGAGTGACAGGCAAAGAGGCCATTACTGGAGTAAGAAGTCAAAATCAGAAAGAACAGACATAACAACATACCCAGAGACCCTAAAGGGGTTTTGCCTTCACTACGTTAAAGATGCCCCAATACCAGGGCTGGAGTCATGAGCGTCTGGATGTAAGCTGGTGGTCTCTAAAGTAGAGTGCACATATGCCAGAGGCCGCCCAGGACATGCCAATAGGGGGCATGGAGGATGTGATGAGAACTTGTATTTTAACCCCTCGGCTTAAAATTTCCACTTATTACAAATGTATACGATATATTAGTACATAATATATTTATAACTTATAAATCTGTAAGTATAAGTCTGGTGATACATTTTCAAGCGTTTTACTGACATGTTGCACAAAATACCACTGGCTAATAATCCAGTTAGACCAATAACAGCACTAATACCAAACCCAATACAGTACTGCATGTATTTCGGCAGCTATACAAATCATATGATTTGAACGTGCAAAACTCAAACATACTTACATTCTCAAAAACTGATTCCACTTCATCAAGTGAATAATGAAAATCTAATGAATATCTACCAGTACACAGGAAATAGCTGTACACACAACTCTACCTCTCCCACATGTACGGTGGTATACACACACCACACTTCACAGTTTTCTCTATTTGGCAGATGAAAAAATAAATTCAATGGATGGAAGTCTCCGTTTGTTTTTTCCTCCCAGTCTTTTCCTTATATCCAAAATGACCTTCACCCTACCCTTTCTTGGCTAACGTTTTGTGGTCAAAGAACATCTAAGCAGCAAATAACACTTCCAGAAAAGCCAAGATTTGTTTGTTATACCTTGTGCGAGAACGCGTGGGGGAAGGTTATAAACATTGTGCTCTGAGTTGCTTTCATGTTGCTTCAAAGCAGGCAAACAGAATTAAACTCAGTAGTGATTAAAAACTGAAACGTGAGGGGCGCCTAGGTGGCCTAGTCGGTTAAACGTTGAACACTTAATTTCGGCTCAGGTCATGATCTCACAGTTTGTGACATGGAGCCCGGCGTCGGGCTCCACACTCACAGCACAGAGCCTGCTTGGGATTCTCTCTCTCTCTCTCTCTCTCTCTCTCTCTGCCCCTCGCCTACTCACGCTTGATGCTCACTCTCTCTCTCTCTCTCAAAATAAACTTAAAAAAATTGAAATGTGAAATGATGAAAATACAGGTTTGTGCAAATTCACAGGTTGTATGATAACACTGTGTCAACATTTCTTGGTTTCATAAAACGCATGGCAAGTGGGTGGTCTATAAACTAAACGATTCTGTGAACATCATCATTTTGCAAACAATTTTAGAAACTTTTTTTGTTAAGCCAAGTGAATAACAACAAATGAATATCTTAATTTATGTTAAACATTTCAGTGTAAATTTTTTTCATTTTTCAGATCAAGCTACGTCTCAGAAAAAAATTAGAAAAGCTCTCCCACATGAGTGCCCACACCTACACACACACACACACACACACACACACACACACACACACACTCGGGCATGCACTCTAACTCAAAACACCCAACTACAGTCATAGAACAATACTATGGCATGTTTCATATTGCAAAACTCACCAATCCCATTGGTGAGGACTGTTTTCTATCTATAAATGCCTACTCTTGTCAGTTATTAGCCACCCTCTGAAACAACTGCCTAAAACTTAATTAAAAATCATTATACCAAATATTCAGCATTAAAGGTACTAGAGTTCTAAAAAAAATCTCAATTTTCAAAATCTGAAGTAACAGTAAGCAACAGGGATGGGGGTGGTAGGGACAATCCAGCCAATCCAAGCCTATGAGAAGCCCAGTCAGTTTCTTAGTTTCGTCCAATTTAATCCACTCCTGAAGACCACAAATATTTAATAACAGAAGAGCAAAGACTCAAAATCTATGGAAAACTAAAATGGTTCCATGAGCCCAAAACTGAATATATCATTAGTTTAACTACCACATAAGATGATTTACTTAAATATCTGCTAAAGGAACAGATTCTTTCTGTGTTTCTTAATAAACACAGAAGAGGAACGTCTTAAGCCCTCTGGCCAAAGACTCTTCTCAATGGATACACAACCCAAGCACTGGGTTTCAAACACTGGTTGGAGGTGAGGTCTGGAGGGATGACTCTCCTCTCCTAAGAGAAGCCATACTTGAGAACCTGCCCAGTCTAACCTCATTTACAGAAAGGGAAACTGAGGCCCAGGCAACTAGTCAATGACTCACCCAGTCACTAATCAAAGTCCCCTAAATGAACTGTATTTTACACCAAGGGCCATCCTAAATAAAGATCACATATTTTGTTCCTCACAGAGTTTGTTTCTGGGTTGTTGTTTTGCAGGGGTAGGGGCTGAGGGAGAGAGAGGGAGAATCAAGCAGGCTACAGGCCCAGCACCGAGACTGACACGGGGTTCCGTGAGATCATGACCTGAACTGAAATCGAGTCAGACACTTAACCATTGAAGCACCCAGGCACCCCTGGTTCCTCATAGTTTTTTGGCATTAATTTTGAATTTTAAAAATATTTTTATCTTAAAGACTATGTTTTGTGAACCCTCCCTTAAATTCTGTGCCCAAGGCAAGTGCATACCTCACCTCACCCTAGTCCAGGCTCTGGAGAGAAACCGTGAACTAGTTGATTGTTGAAGGGGTCGGGCAGGGTGACAGAAAGTAGGGAGGAATCGCCCTGATTGCCAATAAAAAAACAAAGGCTAACCTTGTGCCTCAAAATGTGGGTTCTAAATACACAGGGAACTTTCTCTGTTTTAACTGATGCTTATCAAGGGCAGGCCTGGCTACTGAAGTAAAGTTGGGGACCACTTCAGTCTTGATGACAGCTGCTGTATCACAAGGTTACTAACACCTGGCGGAGCTTAACTCTGAGTGCAAGTACTCCAGCTAGTCTTTTCCCATTCTGAGACGTGGACTTAGAAAAAAAAAATCTCAAAGTGAGAACAGTAGACAGAAAACACACATGGTTAAAAAGCAGGAAGAAAGGTAAGACTTGCAGACAAATAGTAAGTCACATCTAAGGGATTAACCCACAGGTGAACCCTTAACAGGGCCACCTAAGCACTTTTAAAACACTACCAGAGAACAATTTATTTTTTAAGGGAAACTTTAAAGCACATATCAAAACGGTGGAAGCACTGTCACTCCGAAATTTACGTGGTCTGAGACACCACGCTGGCTGCAACATCACATGGAGCTTGGTTAGGCTCTCATCTGTTTTTTTCTCTTTCTCCTCTCCTTCCCCACCCCACAACCAGCACTGCAGAATACCTCTTTCCTTCCAGAGCGAGTCCTTTCATTTATTTTTAAATTCTTGGCCGCCCTGGAGAGCCCCGAGTGCCTACTCTGCCCGCTCTTCAGAAGAAGAGAGGCACAGAGAGACAAAGTGACTGATCACACTCGCTGGCTGTGAGCTCGGCCTCAACCAGGAGTCCCGACAACAGTTTCAAATTTTCTTTTGTTCTTAGACATATTTTAACCTGCAGACAGTATTGCTCGGTTGGCTACAACTTTCTACCGACCCATGGCTGTGACCTCCACAGACCAGTCAGTACTGCTGATTTTCACGAACTCCTAGAACATGCACCGAGGCCCGATGTGATTGTGTATCATGAAGCTGTCAGCACAAAGAGCGAGAGAACAGGAGAGACACGCAGCCAGGCAGACTGGGCCACCACACAGGCCTAAAGGTGATTTCATCACTAGCCTCATCCTCCAATGGCAGCGGGGTGGGTAAAGGAATGAAGCCCTAAATTCTAGGGACGAGGTGACCCAAATCCAGCTTCAACAGAAACTTGGGCTTGACAAATCCCACACTCTGAACACAGGCCCAGAGCTGCAGGCAGATCAAAACACCTACCCAAAATACCTCATCACAGGATGGGGCTAATCACTTTTCAAAACTGTTAAGTGCTATATAAATTCACACCACTAAAGACAACTTATGGCATGGCTTCATCAGCACGCTGAAAAGATACACAAGTAGAATAAATAAGGCTTATGTATTTACAGTGAATCTTGTTCCAAAACTATCAAATGAGGTAATACCACACACCACATGACAGAAAACAAAACTTTAAAGATCACACTGCCAAACACACTAGCCACAGCCCTCAAAACAACTAGATTCACATTAACCTGCTATTTTCTAACGCACCCTAACACTTCGGTGGTATCAAATTGCCTCAATTTTTCATGAGATGTCTCCACCTCTCCTGTAGAGATATACCTAAAATTTATGATCTACCTGGAGAGAGAAGGAAGGACAGGCAGAGATCTATAAAAGACTCAAAACAAAAAAAAAAACAAAAAAACTGTCTTAGCGCTACAATAACAAATTTAAGTACCCATTACCATCCCTAGTCCGCTGACTTTTCAGTAACCAGCCACAAATGGGAACAGAGAAAGTAAGGGGAAGGCTTATCAGGAAGTGTTGACACAACATAAACATGGACCGTGGGCACAAAACCAAGTAAGGAAACCACAATTATACCATTCTCGATTTGGACGCACTTCCACTTTAAAACTTCCAGACGGAAAAGTCGGTGGTGAGATCTGACACTGAAATCTCTACAACTCACTCTGTCGACAAACCCGCTGAAAGGTGGGGAGAGAGAGCGGTAGTCACAGTGCAGACAAATCTTAACATTAAAGCTCTCTCCACGGAAAGTTTCCCCATCGCTGTGTGTTTTTTTTTTTTTCTTCAGTAACAAAGATGTTGTCAGAAATGACAATTTTTTGTGTCCCTTGATGATGCCTTGCTAGCATTTGGTTATAAGCCATAAAGCAGGACTAATTCCAGCCTGTCAGGAGTCTCGCTAATGCCCAGTTTCCCCCCAGAGAGAATTCCTGTCAAATCTAATGAGAGCTCCAAAGGCTCTCTCTACAATATAATGAGCACTTAGGCCATGCTGGTGATCAGGCGGCAAAAAGCATCAATTTGAGCCTGGCTACACCCTGGGGGCCAGACGTCACCAGTTTTAATAAGAATTATGATTACTAGCTGCACCAAATGCCTCCTCAGAACTTATTATTAATGTGTGACATTCAGAAGGATGTTTTTCAAATGTAAGGCCACTTTAAACTGAATTATAGCACTGCTTTGCACACCACTCTAGTTAAGGGTCTGTCAGCATTTACAGTATAAACTAAATTTCAGGGGACTTAATACCCTACCATGAAGAACATGGCATCTCTCAGCTTTTCACATTTTTCAAATTACTGAGCCAATTACACACAGCATATTATTAATGCATACTGGCTCATGGATGGACAATATACACCCACAAATGCCCAATAGAGTATAGAAACTCATTAGAAACCTATTTTCACACCATGGGGCTCCTGACCCTCTTCACCCCTTCTTCCTTTTTCCTACTTGATAACGAAGAGGTCATGTAACCTACAGGAACCCAGAAGAATTATACACCTCCTTTACCTCCCCAATAAATCCTGCACCAGCATACAACATCATACGGAGGTGGTGCTTCCTTGTAAAGGAGTTGGTGAAGTTATTAAATTCTTTGAGTTCATGAGTTTAAGAAAAAACTCAGTCTCCTCTTACCCTTCTACGATATTTGTTAGCAAAATATGTGCCTTTAGGGTAACTTACAAAAAAAGTGGCAGGTTACAACTCTTCACCCAGTTTATTTGCATAATTCATTTAAATGACCATACAACTTCTTGCCCAATTACTATCAACAAGTTACAACTGCCTCAATCAGACACTAGCCACTGAAACACACAAAAAACAAAGGCACAAGCCCAACATAATCTAGGCTACCAACTTTGCAAATCAGAATAAAATCAGCATTTTAAAGGCCCAATTATATTATTAATGAAAGGCCTTGAACTTAACTATCTCTTTCCAAAAACATATCTGAGAACAGATCTACTGTACAAGACGGTAACTTAACATTATGAAATCTATGATGAATTAAAAATCAAAGAGTGCGGAGTTACAAAAGCAGAATTCAACTCTGAAACACACTTGCTTAATGAAAGTCTTTGAATATAAGGAAGATCTGAAGGCTGAACTAATCAATTTCTCCACTGTGCCCCAGCCGGTCAGCCATGCTCTTTAATTTAATGAAACAAGGGTTTGAGATGAAATAGCACATATACATCAAGTAAGAATTGTATTGTTGCACTTTGAAATGTGTCCAACTGTGCAACTTCATCTGATGATAATTTTTTAAGAGGCAATCGATTTCTAAAAGACTTATTGTACCAGCGTCTTGATGAAAAAGTGAATGTCAGCATATCTCCAGAATACTTACACCCTGCCATTAATGCTTTCTTTGGCAGACAATGACTACTCAATCGAGGGTCCTTTGGGCTGAGCAATCATTTAGCTTTTCTTCTCTTATGAGGTCCTTAGTGCCTTGTTCCAGCTCAATACTCTTTTTATACACCATTATAGTAGCCATAAGTGTGAATTTTATGGGAACTTGCAAACTCATAGTCATAGCTAGAGCTTTCCAGTCACTAATCTTTTCATGCTTTTAAAACCACTAGGACTGAAGCAACTCCCAACATATGCTGTGGCCATAAAAGAATGCTTTTTCACCTCCAAATCCGCATCAATTGAGAAATTTTTCAAAAAGATGTCTGCTAATAAGCCACTAACCTTGAGTGTCATTTTATGCAACCCCAAAGCATAAAAGAGAACCCCATAGTTAGTCATACATTTTTTAACCTGATTAGGGAACTCCCAAATATCCTTCTTTCCCCCAAAAGACCACACTGCTTTCCAAACTAGCAAAAAAACATTAGCTATTCTGAATTCCAGAATGCTACAGGATACCCAGATCTTTCCAGAGAAGAATAAATCTATCCAGGTGGAAAAGTCAACTCAAGACTCAATTTCTATCAGTTTGTAAACAGGTTGGTTCACATTTTCAAAGCACCTCTCATCTAGTCATTTAAAGATTCTGTAATTGTCAAGAAGCAACCCTTGCTGCAAAACACTGTCACCAATTCACAGGAAGGGAAACCAAGGCAGAAAACCAGCATACAAATCCTCCCACTATTGAGGATAAAGCCAGTTTTATAGAAACGTCACTAATTTCTCATTTCAACTTGATTTAACTAAAGCTTACCTGTTTATGCATTTCTATGTTTAATCCATAAGACATTTCATAATACTGCAAAAAGAAAAAAATCAAGCATTTCGTTAACTCATGTTTTATAACGTTAAGAACACATATTTGCTAATATCACATAAAAAGGAAAAAAGGACAATCTTTGATACCTACCATCACATAGTGCCTCTGCATTTCTGTCTTTTCACTTGCCAGTTTCTCACATTCCAATTTAAGGCTACAAAAACAAAACATGCAACTTAATGTAAACATTATGTCACTTGTTTTAACATCTGCCTCACATATTTGCACTTCAAGTAAAAACACAGACCAATGTGGAAAAGCCATAAACTATCTAGGTAAACATCCAAAAGCTTTGTCCTTGCATTTAATAGGGAAAAGGGATAAGGTGAACAGTATAGGGTATCCATTCAGCTATTATTTTCCTTCTTAGTGTATACCTGGTCAGATGCCAAGAATGAAGAATCTGTCAAGAAAAAACCTCTGATCTTCCCAGAAGACCAATTCCTCCTCCTGGTCATCTGTTCCCTCCTACTTCCCCACACCAGTTTGCTCCTTTGGACTCCACCAAAATCTGGCCTTTGCACAATTCTCAGCCTCAGACATAGACTGTACTACCTTTGCCAACTCAAATAGTCTCTAGGTTTGAAAACTGTACTTATAAAGTTACTTCTACAATTGTTGGTCCGTTTTAAAACCTTTGGTTTTTAAATCCCTGCCAAAATATGTTAAGTAGCTGCTGCAATAAAGTGCTTTGAAGTCCTCCTTGCTTGGTAAACACTAGTGGGCAGGTATGCCTCAAGTTCCAGAGATAATTATCTTGAAGCAGACAAAAGGTCAATAATCAGAAAGCTTCTGACAAAAGAAGAAAATTCACACCCAAGTGTCTGTGTGCTTTTTCTCAAGCAGGACAAAAATAAAAACTGTCATTACAGTTATCTCTTAGCGCTAATCAGCTAAGACTTCATAGAAACAAGGAAAGAAAATAACATTTCTGGAAAATTCACTATGGACAGGTGTTTTAAATCATTTTTCATTATGAACCTCTTGAAGTAGGTCTCATCAGGTGAAGAGACTAACCTGAAATGTATATAAATGAGACTGGAATCCCTTGTCCTACCCAAACCAAGGAAGAATGACGCCAAAGCAGGGAAGCTTTACCCTACACATATCCACCCCCATCTTCACCACCAATGATGGGCACAGCTACCAGCATCTAGCCTTCCATGATGGACTTTGCCTCAGACAAACCAATCCTTTAGTATAGCAGAGCGATTTCAACATTGGCTCTGCCTCCCTAAACCTGCACTCCAGGGCTGGGGCATCGATTGAACCAAAGTTTCAGCTCAGCTTGTTGCAAAATAAATAAACGAAGTGCAAATATTGACGGTTCTCATGCAACTCCTAAATACTCGAAAAGACTCCCTGGAACAGCAGCAAACGGGCAAAAGGGAAACAATGGTAGGAGGAGGAGACTAGAGAAGAGGCGGCCCGGGAAGAACCTGGAAAGGGGGTAACTTGAATGACAGGTCTTAACTGCGACTCCACACGCCACCGCCTGGACGCAAGTACTAAGTACAGCCGCCACCGCCACCAGGCAGGGCGAGGAGGGGCACCGGGCTGCCCCCGGACTACTGCTCGCCCAGCGCGGCCGGACACGCACCTGTGATACTGGGCCTGCAGAAACTGGAATTCCTCTTTAATCCGGTCCAGGGACTCCGGGATAGTGAACTTGAAGGGCTGGCCTGCAGCCTGGTGCGGCGTCTGGGGGCCACCAGTGAGGGGAACCGAGGGACGGGGGTGGGGGCAGATAGATAAAACAGTAAGTCAGAGAACGGAGAAGTGGGTGGGACATAAAAAATAGTTAGAAATGACAAGAAACGGAGCCCCGAACTCGAGTTTGCTCCGCACTTTACAGAGGCAGGAAGTGGTCCTTCGCCGGTGCTCGAGCCTCCAAAGAGATTCAGAGCTTCTTCCAGGCTTCAGGGCGGGTCGCGGTTACGTGCGCCCAAGTCGCCCGGCTGGAACGACAGAGGCTCCCGGGCGGCCGGGGAACACCCGGCCAGATTGTCATCGAGGACACCGCCCCCTCCCCCAAGGGAGCAATAATGACCCCAAGGATCAGAGTAGAAAAACAACTCCCTAACGCTCCCCGTTCCCAGAATCGCCGGGGCCATCTCCAGGAGCGCCGGAACGGGGGCTGCATTGACATGTAAATAGGCGAGACGAGAAACAAAGGGGTGGGGGCGCCCTACCCGCCACAGGGAGGCGGGGGGGGGGGGGGGGGGCGATGTCGCTTCGAAAAAGAAACCCCAGCCTCCCCGGGCGCCCCCACCCGCCCTGTCTAGACATCAACTTCGAGGGGGTCCATAGTAAAGGGGGGAAATTGAGAGTTTCAGCTCATTCCCCAGCCCAAGAGGGGACCTAATCAGCCTTGCACCCCTAGAGGCTAGGGAGTCCTCCAGAAATGTAACAGAGACCCGTCTCCAGCTCGGGAAAAGCGCCCATCCCTACCCCACCCCCTATCCCACAGCCCAGACCCTCCAACCAGCACCCTGCCGCGCCTCACCGGGTGCCGGCTCTGCGGGAACATCGCTCTGGCGGCGGCCGCAGCTCTGTTTCCGGACAACTCGATTCTCCGCTCAATTTCCAACTTTAATCCTGCCGAGGAAAATTTAGCCGAGAAGCCAGGCAGAAACGAGGAGCGCGGGGAGCGCGCTGGCCACGCACGCAGGCGCGCTCGGCGGGGCGCACCGGTCACTTGGCGCCCGGCTGCTCCTGCTCCCGCCGCTGCGGGTTCCCTCGCTCAGGGCCACATTTCGGGGCGCCCCAGGCCCGGCTGCACCAAGAACCTGCGCGGTGACGCCGGCCCCCAAGAAAAGGGCGCGGGGGCTGCGATCCAACCCGCGGGCCTCGGCCGCCCCGGCGGGGAGGTGAGGGCGCGGTGATTCTGGCCGCGCTCCTCTCGGCGATCCGCGTGCGCGGCACTCTTCCGGGGCAAACAAATCCAAGCGGACTGCTTTTCTTCGCTCTTCCCCCGGTCCGCCTCCTCTCCGGGTTTTCCCCGCGGCGCCGACCGCGGGTGAGGTGCAGGTGGCCCGGCGCCCCCGGCTAACACCACACAAACAAACCTGGCGACGTTAAGGACCGACCGCTGCGGGTCCGGGCAGCGCCTTCAGCCGGGCGCTCGCGGGCTCCGGGGAGCGGCAGAGGCTCCGCGCCCGGCGCTCCGAAGCCTCAGCCCGGGCGGAGGAGCGCGGGATGACGATGAGGCGGGGAAAGTGCGGAGGGCGCGCCGGGAGGCGGCTCGGCACGCCCCGTGCGACCAACACTCGGTGTTCTCCCCGGTTGCACAAACCCTCCTGGCCCGGCGGGGCTACTCCACGGAGGGTAGTCCCGCAGCCGCCCGCTGCTCCTCGATCCCGGGGCGCATCAGGGCGCCGCGCCCCGCGCGCACTCGCCCCGCGCGCACTCGCCCCGCACGGCCGGCCCGGCCGCTCTGGACTCTTCCTCCGAGCCCCTTCCTCGGCCCTCTTTCCTTCCTTCCCTTCGTCTGCTGCTCCGCAAAGGGCGCTCCAGCCCGCTGCAAAGTTCTCTCACGACCCGGGGGGCGACATCCAGGAGATGATGGGGGAAAAAAGCAGGAGTGCGCTCCGAAGCTCGGCCTCCCTACCCGGCGGGCAAACTCCGCGGGCGGGTCGGGAGTAGTCGCGGCGGGGGTTAGGTCGCCACCGGCCGGCGGAGGTCCGGGATGGTGGCGCGGGTCCCGCCCGGCCGTGAGAGAGTGGGGGTGGCGCAGTCGGCCGCCTCAGGGACGCGGGGCACAGGGTACCCGCCGCTGCTGCTGTTCTGCAGCCGCCGCTCCCGCCGCCGCCGCCCGCGCCTCTCGCGCCGGTTACATTAACACGCGGTTTCACACTCCGGAGCTAACCAGCGCCGGCCCCGCCCAGCCCCGCGCGGGCGGGGGGCGGGAGCGCAGAGCCGGCGGGGACGTGGGCCCGGCGGTGACGGGGGGAGTTGTGGGGGGGGGGGAAGCAGGGAAGCGTCGCCAGCCAATCGCGCGCGTCGCGCCCAACGTGGGGTGCTGACGCGACGCGTCCCCGGAGCCTATGGCAGCAGAGCACCGGACGGACCGTCCTCCCCCTCCTCTCCTACCCGGTTTGCTTCCATCTCCGCCGTCTCCTCGGTCTCCCCTCCCACCCCTCTACCCCTCCTCCGCCAGCCGCGTCCTCCCGGGCTCGGAGAGGAACTGTTCCTGGAGGAGCCGCGGGACGTCGAAACCAACCAATGAGAAGAGGCGAGACGCGGAGATTGGCACTGTGGATGGGAAGGTCGGTGGGAAGGAGAGCGGCGGGGCTGGGCTGTCAATCAAAGTAACGTGGGGCCTGCGAGGGAGCGCGCGGGAGCGCGCGAGCGGGAGGGCCCAGAGAGTGTGTAGTCGCGGAAGCTGGGGGCTCGAGTTTGCAAAAAAAAAAAAAAAAAATCTTGCCACTTGTTCACTTTTCCCTTTAACGGAAATCCTAAAATATCAGTGAAAGTAACTCAACTAACCGCGTAGTTTCTTATGGGGTGCGGGATTTGGGGGTGGGAGGGGTGGTAGCTCGAGCCAAACGCGTCTTTCAGTGTTCGCCTCTTGTTTGATGCTCCTCTTTTGAAAGTGAGGTCACATTCAAAAATTTCTCTGAGGATTGTTTTTCCTTGAGCTGCCTTTTCGTGAGAAGGCGTGGACTGTGCACTTGGTGGAAAATGCGGCAGCGCCTTGGCTGGCGTACGTACACCGGCCGTCTAAGACTAGGCTTTTAATTTTAGTGCTCACTCCCTTCTTTGCACCCAACGTGGTAGAGATTGGCTTTTATTGGCGCCTTTCAAAGGACTTTGCAAAAAGGTTGGCCTGTTTTCGTTTGGCGGGAAGGATACCTAAGTTACTGCCGGGGTAAGGCACGCGCGTCCCAGTCTTAAATCGAGGCTTTTGCCCGGGTTCGAAATCTCTGGTCCTTGTCTTCAAAGTATGGACTTCGCGGGCTTGGAGTAGGGGACTGCTGAGAGTTTTAGGGGCCTCTCAGCAGCTTGAGCACGAGTCTGATTCCAATTACTAGAAACAAAGGGAGACAATGGGATAAACCAGCTTTGACCTGGAAACCTGTCCTGCCCACTCTTAGCCCCATGCTTCGGGTGGTTTCCCCGGGCTGAGCTGCGTAAGGAGCTAAATGGGAAGCGTTGGGTGCATGACATGGCTAAAATTCTTATGAGTGGAATTTGACCTAAAAGGTTTTTTGAGATTTTAAATAAACGGGGCACACTGTGTAAATCTCCGGTTTTTGTCTGTTTCTCCAAATATACCACCCAGCAGAAAACCTTCAGTATTGCCGCATTTATATTTTTGTTTAAAGAATAGTTAGGTTGAGCTGTTGCCACACAGACACACAGACACACACACACAAGATTGGTGAATGAACAACGGTGTTGTAGCCAAATGGTGGTGAATTCTTCTATAAGAAAGACACATCGACAAGCATTGATCCTACGTTGGAATATACTTAACACGTTTTTGGTATTAATAGCCCCCGTGTCCTCATTATTTTACTTTCAAGAGACTTATGAAAAGGCATTTATTTAAACAGAAATACATTTTATTCGAAGGTTTGCTTTCTCAGAGACCTTTTTCTTGAAATATTAAAAGAATCATTTTAGATAATACATTTCACTGTTGGAGTTGATTTTAAATATGTATGATATTGATTTGTCTATAATTGCATCAATCCCAAATATCAATTATAAATGAAAAATTAAAGGAGCAATTTTAGCCAGCTTGTACAAGGCCATAGTAAATTCTTAAACAAGTTTCGGCATGCGGTTTTCCAGTGTTCTCATTAAGTGGGTTTGGGGAGGGGGTTATATTCATTTTGCTAACTTGGAGAATGAAAAGGAAGCAAGCACTGCCCCACTTTCCTGAGTTAGATTGATTGATGACTCAAAGCAGGCTTGCTCCACATATAGGACTTTTTGAAATAATATGATCCATGGGCAACTAAGCTTTGACTTTGGCAACCTGCGTTCCCTCGAAAACTTGGTCTCTTGAGTGGGCCAGTCTGTGGTCAGTTCATCCCATAATCAGCCTCAGGACTGTGTAAAAAGAACTTGGATGCCACAAATATGCCTGTGCCTGCTCGTCCAACTGAAACAACTGAGACTTCTCCCTGGCTTACCCAAGCTTTACTTTGATTTACTGGCACACACTGGTAATTAGGTTTAAACAGAGAAATTAAAACGGTGTATTTTGAGACAGGAGCCTTCTGAATTCCTTATAATGTAGTATCTGGAAAAAAGAAAGAGTAATGATTTTAAAATTGGAAGACCTTTAATTGTGTGCATAAAGATGGTTGGTTTTCGAGTGTATCCCATCCTCCTTGACAGAGGGAGAAGGCTGGGCCCCTTTTCAAGGTCATATTTTCCTCTGTGATTGTCATGCTGTAATAATTATACTACAAAACTCTCATCAAACTGCATTACAAATGATGGTGTTTAAACAATCAAGTAGCTTTAATCTTATGTTTTAAATGATATATGTGCAGATTGTCTACAGCCTGTTTAGAAGAAAATAATCCTACTCATGAAATCTATAATTTTAGTCTTCTATTTAAAGTCTGCTAACCATAGTCTTTTTTACCTTTAACATATTCATATGTTGGTGATGTTTTAACATAAAATGATATTAAGTACTGTGCTTCCACAGAAAATTGTCTCTGAAAAAAACAATCCCCTTTTTATCCTCTGCAAAGAAACAAAAAGATTGCCAGATTGTTTATTTTATCGTTGATGTATATATGGGTATATTTCCATTCATTTGTTGCTGACTATCAAATTTTCATAACTCATGAAATGGCACAAGTCATTACAAAAACTAGATGTTGGGGGCGCCTGGGTGGCTCAGTTGGTTAAGTGTCCGACTTCGGCTCAGGTCACGATCTCGCGGTATGTGAGTTCGAGCCCCGCATCGGGCTCTGTGCTGACTGCTCAGAGCCTGGAGCCCGTTTCGGATTCTGTGTCTCCCTCTCTCTCTGACCCTCCCCCGTTCATGCTCTGTCTCTCTCTGTCTCAAAAATAAATAAATGTTAAAAAAAAAAAATTAAAAAAAAAAAAACAAAAAACTAGATGTTGTATATAGTATAGATTCTGGACAAAATAGAAAACACTGTGGATGCTGGTCATAGAAATTATGCATCTTTTAAATCTATTACTTTTTTATTTGAAATGAATAATATCTAAAGTTCACTTGTTATTTTCTCTTATAGCTGTGAATTATTTCTTATATGTTTTTTCATCTGCCTTTTTTTTTTAACTGAGGGTTTTCTTAAACCTGAGAATGTAGGGTCCAAAAGAAATTTTCTCAGCATTGCTATATAACCCTTTCCCCCACCTCTTTACCAAAGAAAAGGGCAGTACGGGCGTGGGGCATGGAGGAGAGAAAGCAAAGAAAGAAAAAAAAAATCAGTAGCAGATCCATGCAGCAGTAAAACCTCAAATAAAATCACATCCAAAGAATCTCTTGCGGTTTCACACAATATGGTAAAATTAGAGATTGCAGGAAACCAACTAAATTAAACTGGGAGCATTTGAAGAGAAACGAGCAGAGTTTATGAAAATGACACATTGACTGACCAGTATGCTTTTTTATCAACAATTTCTTTGTTAAGATGCAGATCAAAGGAACCTGCATATGTTTTCATTTTGTTCTAACTAGAAAATTACATCCAGATGTTTAATAGGCATTTGGTTGGTTTTTCAGCATTGATTAGATATGTTGGTTCTGTTTGCTTACAAGTGTAGCCGGATCATTAGCTAATGCAAAGAAATGTTTGCTGTGAGTTGCTAATTAGGGCTTTTGGAAACCCTCCATGCTCAAGAACAATTTGTACAGTGGCCAGATGAACTTGAGGGACTTGAGGAAGTTGTTTTCCTTCTCTGGTAGGGTGGGGAGTAGCAGACAGCCCCATTCCCTAATCTCCCTTTGCCTATGGGGATTGGGATGCTATCCCTGAGGATTAGAGTACAAATAAATTAGGAAGAGACCACACAGGCACTCCCAAACACGGAGATCAATGTGCCTTTTCTGGAACCACCATGTTGTCTTTGGGAGTGGGGGAAAGTGAACATCTAAAACGCTGAACATTAACATGTGGAAGATGCTTGGTGCTAATGTTATCAAATACACAGCCTTTTTAAGTATACTTTAGAGACAGATGGGAAAGCCCTTTATGATAAACGAGTGTACTTGAATTCATTACTGTAGTACTTATAATTAAAAATGTCTCTTTTGCAATTTCAGTACTTGCACAGGGTACAAGAGACCAAGCTTGGGAAGGGGAAAGCTGGGGATAGTGGGAGGGTTGGAGGGAACAGAATTTTGGAGCCAAGGATGAGCCTGAGAGGAAATGCAGTGTTTACTTTCACAGCCACTCATTTGTTTACCTTGTTAAAGCCCCAAAACTTGTAGGAGATTAGCCATTCACATGGTATTCAAATAAACTGTTTGAGAATTTGAGGCACCAGGCGGATAAACTTCTTAGCTGGCCAGTCACGTTTTTCAAAACACTTGGCCTGCAGAAGAACACCACCTCCGTGGAGGCTGAACTTTTGTTTATTTAAGTCTGTATTTCTAGAGAGGTATCTGTCCAAAATAGCCTGTGTCCATAAGCCGTCATGGAAGCACAGATACAAACCCCACTAGAGCATTTTCTCCCACATACACATGCCCCCTCGGCCTGTTTCCATCTTATGTCCATGGATGGCACGCTCCTATGTGTTCATAGATTCACGATTAGTTTTCCTTGAAATAGTTCAAGCAGAGGGCCTTTCCGTCAGAGCGCTCCAAGTCTTTGGGGAGCTGCCCTTGAAAAGCAAAGACAGTATTTTGAGGCAAGATCAGATAATTCCTGGAGCTCAGACCATAACATACCAGTGTGTCTCAGTGAAGTTAGCAAGCCCCTGCCTCTTTTAGCCCATTCCAATGTCCGATAAAAGTTTAATTTCAGTTTACCATTTAGCTCAACAGAAGCTGAAGAGTCAAAAGAAAAAAAGAAAAAAGTAGTTAAAGGAAGCACCTTTGCTGGTCCTTCTGACATGTTCACCTCACAAGAGCCAACCTTGACCCCTGAATGCTGTCTGTGATGACCTACCTTGCTGCAGGCCCTGGACTTGCTAGGAAATCAACATGAAACCGGGACACCTCTCTCTTGACCTTAAAAGCTTTTGCTTTGGCAGTATCGTTTAAATAACTTTTCTTCCTGACACTAGCAATTGTTTTTGAGGAGTTGAAGCTGGAGTTCAGCTAATCTCTGATCTCTTGGTGTTCCTCATGGTGGAAGGCGGGTGAGCTCTGGGAATAGATAAGGAGCTAGAAGCCTAGGCAATATTCCAGTTGGCTTCAAGGTCTCTAGATTGGAAATTCTATGCCTAGATGAACAAATCATGTGGCATAAGTACAGGATGTTGGGACATTTCATGAGATAACTGGCCTGGAGGCTCCTGGGTGGCTCAGTTGGTTAAGTTGGTTTGGGTTTGAGCCCCACATCTGGCTCTGCATCGACAGTGCTGAGCCTGCCTGAGATTCTCTCTCCCCTCTCTCTCTGCACCTCTCCTGCTTGCTCTCTCTCTCTCTCTCTCTCTCTCAAAATAAATAAACTTAAAAACAAACAAACAAAAAAAACACCTCAGGGTACTAGGTTGAAGCCCCAAGTTGGATGCGGAGCCTATTTTAGAACAAATAAATAAATAAAAATTAAAAGTCAATATTATGGGTGTGGGGAAGAGAATGGGGAAGAGTATTCCCTAAAAACAAAGACATAATCATGGAAATGCAATATGTTAATCTTTATTGTCTCCTTGTTCAAAAAAGAAAGAAAGAAAGAAAGAAAGAAAGAAAGAAAGAAAGAAAGAAAGAAAAAAAAAAAAAAAAAAAGAAAACCAGCAACTAGGAAAGACTTTCTTGGGCACTTTGAATGTGGACTAGATATTAGGTTATACGGAACTATGGTTAATTTTCTTGATGTGAGAAAATTCTGGTTGTATAGGAGGATGTTGTTCTGAGAAGATGCATGGCATGTAACTTCAAGTGATGTCTGCAACCACAAATAACGAGTGTGTGTGCAGAAAGAAAAAGCAAATTTGATGAGGGTCTGCAGTCACAGAATGTAGGGATAGAACCTGTAGCTACCCCTTTTAGCATTTCAACTTTTCTGTATGTTTGAAATTTTTCATGATAAAAGATGGGAAAACCACTTCAAGATCAGTGTTACACCTTTTTCTTCATGTGTTAAAAAGGGGATTCCGAAAAGATTGATTCATGATGTTTCCAGTTTTAAAAAGTACGAGAAAAAATGGTGTGTATTTTTTTCTTTCTGATCATGGAAAAGCTGCCATACTGATAACCGAAGTATTACCCACTATCTCTGCTCTGGATCTTTTAGTTCTTTTATTATTTATGTTACTTTATTTTTGTTTGTTTTCTCTACAGTCTCAAATGAACCTTAGCAATCAATTAATATAAAATGGAAATCTTTAAATAAATTAGCACATTACATTAGTAATCCTTAAATGCATCGTTTTGTGGGCCATCAAGCTCAGAATCACCAGAAAATCTACTATAAAACAAAGAAAACTTTATATATTAAAAATAAGGTAGCAGCAAATAAATTTTAAGTATTATTTTTTAATCTTTATTTATATTTGAGAGAGAGAGAGTGCTAACAGGGGAGGAACAGAGAAAGAGGGAGACACAGAATCTGAAGCAGGCTCTAGGCTCTGAGCTATCAGCTCAAACTCAAGAACCATGAAAACCATGGCCTGGGCCTAAGTCAGATGCTTAACCAACTGAGCCACCCAGGCATCCCTGTTTTAATTTCTTAATTCCCATTATAAATAGTTGTTCTGCTGTCTGTTTCATCACTTGAGCTTCACAGTGAAATTTATATATTATTGGTTTGATGTTGAAATTTCCTTAATATTTTCAAATTTAATGCTGAAACATATGATTGTTCTATGCTAACCTTTAAATATTAATCATGAAAGAAATGAGAATAGCACTAAATCCCAGACACTGATGTTATGCTTATCTAAAACCACAGAAGCACATATTTATGATGCGTTAAAAGGAGTTTCCCAGAAAGTCGTGAAGAGTGACAAGGAATTATCTGAGTCCGCAGTTGGAATGTCCCCTCTATCTTTTCTTTTTCTTTCATTGTAGCTGTTTAGCGTGTTTTTGTTTTTCCTATCACCATTATGTTTATTGAAAGGAAAACTTTCTGTGACAGTGGTAAGCAGATTCTGGTTTGTGTGTGAACAGATGAAATCCATGACTTTCAATGAAAACCTTGAGTACCTTATAGGGAGGCAAAATAGGAAAATACAGGGACACCGGGACTTTTCACACAGGGACAAATCAGTCCATCCAGTGTTTCTAGCCACCATCCACCTAAGTAATGACTGTAAAATGAATATGATAAAAATTACTGCTTCACTCTGATGGAAAAAGCCCCCAGGGGACAGAGTTACCATTCTGGTTTCCCCCATTCTCAGCCTCCACACTTCAGAAGAACTGGCAAGCTACCATTGGCACTTGAAAAAAGTGTTACAAAACACTGACAAGTATTACAGGAATGTTGATTAATGTAAACAGCCTGCCTCAAGGAATAATATCTTTCTTAAGAAAACTGGTTTTCCAATTAGCATTTCTATGGAGACAGGTATCTCCAGGTAACTCAGGGGAGTGTTTCAAGAAGTTATTTGTCTTTGTTGGGGGGGGGGGGTTGTCATATTGACATCTTATTTTCAGAAAACTTGAAAAGAAGCAACTGATAGATTAAAAAGTCAACAGGCCTTAAGAAGGAAAGAAATTCTGACACATGCTACAATATGGACAAACCTGCAGAACATTATGTTAAGTGAAATAAGCCAGACACAAAGACAAATACTGTATGATTCCACTTACGTGAGATGTCTGGAGTAACCAAATTCATGAACAGAAAGTCAAGTTGAAGTTGCCAGGGACTGGGGAGAGGAAGGAATGGGGCATTACTGCCTAATAGGTTCGGCATCTCAATTTTGCAAGCTGTAGAGTCCGCCGGATGTATGGTGGGGAGGGCACCACAACAGTGAGAATGAACTTAATGACACTAAACTATGCTTAAAAATGGTTAAGATGATACATTTTATGTTATGTATATGTTACCAGTTTTGTTAAGTCAATAGGATTCCGTTCTGTTGTGCACCAGTTAGTTTTACAGTGGATTCTCATCCTATTCATTTCCTAAATTTGTGTATACATTCCATTGTTTATTGAGCACTTACTATGTGTCAGACATTCTTCTGAGTGCTTTACTTGTTTGTGTTACCTCATTTGATCCTCACATCATTTTTATGAGGCAAGTACTATCATTATCCATGTTTTATGGAACAAGAAACCTGAAGCCGAGTACAGCCGAGTACAGAGTCACAGTTGGGAGGGCTGGTTTTGAACCCTGGCACTCGGGAGAGCTCACTAGGAGCCACTACCCACAGCTGAGTACTTAGTTACCCTTTCACAGTGCCATTTCTCACTCTCCTCTCACTAGATTACATCCCTCATTGACCTACTGATAGAAAAAGGTTTATATGTCTTTTGCCCACAAGCTTGGTAGGATTTCTCTTGGCACTTTGGAGGTAAGGTTGATACTTTAAGAATTTATATTCCTGCAAACAGAGCTAACAGCTGCCTCAGGGCTCTGGAATTGTGCCCGCCAGCAGAGAAATGCAGTCACTTTCAGCTGTGCGCTTTCTGGCAGCACCCAATCCATACCCCAAATTGCAGTTCAGCAAATAAAGGCAGGCTCAGTAGCCAACTGAGCAGAGGAATGAGGGAGACTGTAAGTCTTCATTCAATTAGAACAGCAGAGCAACTTGTTCTTATATACAATTTCACAAATGGTAACACTTTTAAAAATAAAATTACAAAATTAGGGAGACCAAGATAGTTCTGTGATTAATAGTAATTTGAGATGTGCTGGTAACAGTAGACATACAGT
Source organism: Panthera leo (assembly GCF_018350215.1). NCBI lineage: Eukaryota > Metazoa > Chordata > Mammalia > Carnivora > Felidae > Panthera > Panthera leo. Next base: position 22,866,744 of record NC_056691.1, read on the forward strand.
TGGGGCCTTGATAACATGTCTGGAAACATTTGGCCTATCAAATGTAAATGGATTTATTTCTATCCTCCAAAGCCTTCTTAAAATCAATGGCTTTCAAGTATCTTTGACCATGAACCATAGTAAGAAATACATTTTTTAAATCTCTGTCTAGTTCTCTCTTTCACACACACACACACACACACACACACACACACATACACATGCATACACAGGCCACAAGCATATAACACCTGGTTGACCAACACTGCTTTAAATTACACAGTCATGTTAGTGAAGGTTGTCTAGAGAAAAAGAAGCAATAGGGGACCGATGTTAGGAATTGGCACATACACTTTATGGAGGCCAGAAAGTCCCACTGTCTGCTATCTGCAGGTTAGAGAACAGGACAGCCAGGGGTATAATCCAATTCATGTATAAAGGCCTGAGAACAGAGGGGCTCCTGGTATCAGTTTTGGAAACTAGAGGCCAGAGAACCAGGAGCTTCACCTCCCAGCTCAGGAAAAAAGGAGAGTTTGCCCTTCCTCCTTTTTATTCTCTACTGAATCAAATGCTAATCTCCAGAAACACACCCACAGACACACCCAGAAGTAATGTTTTACCAGCTATCCGAGCATCCCTTGGCCCAAATTGACCTAAGATGAACCATCACAGCTATGGAATGTTTTAATTCAATTAACACCTCAGGCTCATCGAAAGTCATTACCCCAAACAATACTCAGTAACATTCGGACAAGATTGTTCTTTCCTTTACACTTTTTACAATGATAAATCATAATTCTTGCCTTAAAGTTAGTCACAGTTCCAAATCAGTAGGATTCAAAGCTCTTCAGGGAATTTCCTGCATATTCTTTTGTCATTCCCTTTTCCGCTGGCCCTTTTCTTCCTTTCTGCATCCCCATCCCATCCCCCACATCCATGGTACCCCTCATCTACCTCCCTGCTCACACATACCCCCAACCCTAGAAACAAAAACAAAAATTTAACAAATGTGTAACAGAGTACCAGGCTCAGAGACAGGGGGTCCTGAAATGGAATTCCAGTCAGCTTCCTACTGTGTGACCTTGGACAAACCACTTCCCCTCTCTGGGCCTCAGTTTCCTCACCTATTAAGTCAGATGATAGCACAGGTTTCTCCTGGTGGTTGCTAGACTGAAAGAGATGACCTGAGATAACGCAGTAAAGTAGTTAACACCGTGGCTGGCCCTGACAGCCTTCTTCCCTTTCCCTTCTTTGCCTGGGGCTTGATGAAGGCCCTACCCCCTCGGAGCGGAGCTCGGGAAGTACCACGCTTGCTACTGTGCAGCATGGATTCCAAAGGTGTTTTCTGTGGAACTTTAGTCCAGTCATGGCCCAGTCCTCTGGGGCTCAAGAAGTACGTCATCATGTGCTTCTTGGGGACAGGGTAAGTGGATCTCAGGAAAAGGCAGGAGCCATTGACCTTGAATGCCCCCCCCACCCCCACTACATTCATAGGCTGTTTCATACCCAAGAAGAAATAACAATAATACACATATCTTTTGGGAAATAAAAATGGAATTTGGGGCGGAAGGGCTATGAAAAATAATGAACAACAGTTCATCACAACATAAAACAGTTACTTTTGGTGGCCAAATGCCTTGGATTGCCCAATTTAGATAATATAATAAGGAAAAAAAATGTAGCTAACCAGTGAGAGCTTAATGGAGTTAGGTCTCAAGTATGCTCTTCTTGAATGTCCCGCCATCTCACCCAATGAATATGAAGTTGTACATTGGAAAGACCTTGAGAAATACATACAGAAATTAGGAAGTCAGTTAGATATTAATGGGACTCTTTTTAGGAGTGTGATCTGGTCTAGGATTATTTTTGAACTGGGAACTTCCACTTTCCTCCCAGAGACTTCCCTTTCACATCATCTATTTTATTAGCGGTGGCCAAGGTCTCTCAAATCTGTGAATAAGGTTTAGTGAGAATTGATGAGCCCTGTCTAAGTAAGAATCCTAATGGCCATGGGTTGCTGTTATATGGTAGAAGTCAAACTCAATTATCTTTAAATTCAACAATTCTCTGTCTACCAAGAGACTGTTTAGGACCTCTTCTATGTGTCTTTCTTCATTTGAAATCTTTCATTTGAAATCAGGCCTGCCTACTTTAGAAAGATGGGAAAAATTGAAATATAAAACCTTTGTTTATAAGAAGAATGAGAGACAAAAAAAAAAAAAAAAAAAAAAGGATTTTTCTCTGTAGGTTTGGCTGTTCCCAGTAAGGAAAAATTAGACCATCAAGTAAACAATCTTGGCTACTCCAATTAGACTTAAAAAAAAAAAAAAAAGAACCTTATGCCTTATGATTTATAAAACACAGTATGCTTAGCATTGCTGTGTATGTACACCAATTCTATCAGCTTTTACATAGCTATTGTTTCCCTCCCCCATGGCAGCCATTTCAGGAAAACTTCTGTTTGGGAAGATAGAACAAAGCCTGTCTTTATTCTGTGAACAGTACTGAGCTCCCAGGATTGGAGGAGGGGAGATGAAGAAGGAATAATGAACAAGGAGAAGGTGGTACTCAGTTCTTCTTACATTTCACTCAATAGGAATTCCTTCAGTGTCAAATGGAGAGGCATATCAAGAATTTGCAGTCCTTTAAGTGTTATCCAATATCTTCAAGCAGATCTTTCAGAATATACCCCTGTTTTTCAATACATGTGTTCACATAATAATACATTCACAGACATTAGGACAAGCATGGACTGGAAGGTCCATAATTGCACTGGGCTAGAATTAGAAGATTCTTTTCTAGGCATGAAATATTCTCATTTCCATCATCCTTTTGGGTTGAGTATGGCAGCCAAGATGGTGTTGGGGAAAAGTGTGGGTGGGGAGGGGGTGTTCATCGTGAGTGGAAGAGGTTGATGGTGAGAATCTTTATTTCTAGTGCAAAAAGAGCCTAAAATGTTCCTTCCGTGAACCCTATCATTCACATTTCTTGAAAAATGTTCTGATAGCATGCTGAATAATTCCGCAGTCTCAACAGATACCCAATAAGAATCTCAAGCTGAATTTAGTTTCACTGAGTTTAGCTAAGTGGTCTGTATAGAAAGCAAAATAAACAGTTCTTCCATATGTAAAGGGAATCAGTAGAGAAACAGCCTCTTCAAATATTACACAGAAAAGTGCAAATCATTTTACAGTTTGGTAGTGATGGCCTCCAGCCAGCCTTTAAAGTGAGTGGCATTTCTTTGGGGGAGCGGGTTGTTTTTTGTGTGTGTTTTTCTTTTTTCCTTTTTTCCCCAGCCACAACAGCTCTTAGGGGCTAATGCCTGACTCATGAAGCTCCAGCTTCAGACTTCATACTATGGGCTGTTGGTCCTTAGTAGGTGGACATTTTCCCTTAACTGTTAAGATTTAGCTACCCCACGTCTCACTTTGGGGGTGATTAATGGAAGTTAAATGTTTCGAAGCATGATCCATTCTAGGTAAAAGGTTATTAACCAATGTGTTTATTTGGATATACACAAAAAATATGCCTCCCTTCTAGACACTGAAGACACAAAGAACTATATAAAAGTTGGTTCTTCTTTCAGAGAGCATAAGTACTACTGGGAAATAAAAACTTTTACTTTAAATAATGAGTAATAATTAAAAAAAATTTAAAAGCCTGTAAGACAGTACATGCTAACACTCAAATAAGTGTTACAGTCAGTGAGCCCTGTACCCAGTAGAGGAGCTCTGTGCCTGGAGATGGCTCAGGAAGCCTTTAGTACCTCACCTTGGGGACCCAGATTCTCTGAGCTGGCAGTGAACCTTGATGCTACTATCCTCTTGCCAGGGCAAAACTAAATTCTGACCTATTTCATTCTCTCATACAAATTAAGACTAATTTTACTAGCAGAAAATAACTCTTAAACCTATGCAATCTAGAACACAAACAGTGAGTACATCTTCATGAAAAATAATCTGGCTATCGAGCTAGGCTTAGGTGTCCATTTCTGAGCATTTCCAATAATAATTGTTTCCTTCCAAACACTCACTAGGCACTGAAGGTGTAAAAACTAATAGGATGAGAATATAAGTTTAAAAATTCTGTCCGTTAACTTAATTTGATCTGCATTGGGTGGAGAAAGGGGCAGGATAGGCTATCATTGTTCGATTTAGCAGTACATTACTTTGGTCCATGGTCCAGCTCCTGAAACATGGTCTTGGGACCACTTTCAAATTATAGCAGTGGTCAGAGGGAATTTTAGTACTGGAAGGTTGAAGGAAGATGCCTTTTGGCACCTTCCTAGTTGGCCACTGTCATTGCCATTATCATCACCTTCTCTCTTTTTTTAAATGTTTATTTATTTTGAGAGAGAGAGAGCATGGGTGAACAGGGGAGGGGCAGAGAGAGGGAGAGAGAAAACCCCAGGCAGGCTTTGTGCTATCAGAGCGGAGCCCAAACTGGGGTTCCTGTGAACCAGGAGATCATGACCTGAGCTGAAATCATTGTCACCTTTTAACTATTGTTCCTGAGTTCACTGTTCTAAATGCTTTACGTAGGAATCCATTTATTCTTCACAATGACTCTGAAGTCAGTACTGTTATCACCTGTGATGGTTAATTTTATGGGTCATCTTGACTGGACTAAGGGGGATGGATGCCCAGAAAGCTGGTAAAACATTACTTCTGGGTGTAACTGTGGCAGTATTTCAGGAAGGGATTAGCATTTGAATCAGCCTGAGTAAAGAAGATTGCCCTCACCAATGTGATTGGGCATCATCCAGTCAGCTCAGGTCAGGGCTTGAATAGAACAAAAAGGTAGGAGAAGGGTGAATTGCTCTCTTTGCTTGAGCTGAGACACCCATCTTCTACCCTCTGACAGTACTGCTGGTCCTCAGACTCAGATTGGGATTTACACCATCACCACTCCCACTATCCCTCCTACCATCTCAATCCTTGTCCTCTCGTTGGCCTCCAACTGAGTTACACCATCAGCTCCCTTGGTTCTTGGGCCTTTAGAATCAGAATGAATTCCAACACTGACTTTCCTGGTTCTTCAGCTTGCAGGCAGACTTCTCATCGTCCATCATCACATGAGCTATTTCCTATATTAATTCTCTCTCCCTCACTCACTCCCACTATATATCGCCTATTGGTGCTGTTTCTGTAGAGAACCCTGACCAGTATTTTAATTCCAGGATAGTTAATATACAGTGTTGTATTCCTGGCATTTCTTTCTTCACTTCTAGTCCTTAAGGATATTGAGATAGCTTATAGCAAGTCTTGTTCTTTCCAAGAGCTTCGTAGTGTCTTTTGGAGTTAGTTTGGGTGAGCAAATGTGGACTTTACATCAGGGAAGGGAGAGTAAACGTGGTTGGAGGGCATGCCTGGTAGTACTTTAGGAGAGGGAATCTCATCTCCTTGTCACAAACGATAACTCTACGGGAGTCTAGGAGAAGTCACCATTCTGCCCCCTTTCTACCCTCTTCTTGAATGCCTTTCTTTCCATCCTCCGTTCCCTCCACTATGCTAATCTGCACCACACATTTTTGGTAGATGTTATTACTATTCATCTCTGTTTTTCACTGCCATCCTGAGGCTAGCCTTCCCAGTACATTTTGAAGATGCTTAGACCAAGGAGGTAAATGCAAGTGGGAAGCCTTTCTTACAGGTCCTGGCCTTGGCCCCATCTTCCTCTACGAATGAGATACGCACTGACTTAGAGAAGGAGCGCTGAGTGGGAGCTGGTTAGGGTACTTGCCCCGCTAATTCTTTCTTCCCCATTTGGCTCTTGTTCAGAGTTGTGTCTGTTCTCTCCAACAGCAAAGATCCCTGGAAGACTAGAGAAGACAGAGATAGGAGCTGTATGTCAGAACTCTTCCCCAAACTTCTATCAGGAAGACAGTGTTAGGGAATGCTGCTGCTTTAATATTTGCAACTGACACAAGCTGGGGGTGGAGAGGTAAAGATATATGGTCCCAACAGGGCCCACGAATGGACTGGTTGTACCTTTGTCAATATCGAATCAAGAGCCATAAAATATTTCATCTTCCTTAATCCAATAATCTCACTGCTGGAACTGTGTCCCGAGGGAACAGTTCAAAGTAACGCAAGATAATGGGAGGTATACAGTGCCCGGATCTTAGTTTCTAAATACCATTAGCCAATAAAAGATATCAGATATCCTCGAAGAAATGGCTGATTCAGATCTGGAGCAGGGAAACATCTTGTTGTTAGTGGATGAGCAGTTTTGAGCAGAGAGGTAGTGAATTGTGCTTCGGATGGAGTTTGATGTACCTGGGAGATAGACAGCTGGAGATGTTCAGTGGGTACTACACAGATATGGATGTGGATGTAGCTCTGTGTAGACATGGAGAAACAGATATAGACAGAGTGCAGATTGGTAGGAGGGCCCAAGAGTTCCTTCATCACTTTGCAGAAAAATTCTCTCAGATGCTTGATGAAAATGTATTTTTCTGGGTCCTACCTCAGGGAGCAGAACAAATGCATTTTTATGATACTCCCCAAGTTTTTTTTTAATTGTTTATTTATTTTTGAGAGAGAACACAGGTGGGGGCACAGGGAGAGGGGGACAGATGATCCGAAGCAGGCTCTGCACTGACAGCAGTGAGCCTGACATGGGGCTTGAACTCACAAACCAGAGATCATGACCTGAGCCAAAGTCAGAAGCTCAACCAACTGAGCCACCGAGGCGGCCCCCACCCCTAAGTGTTTTCTGAAGCATATATCAGTCTAAGAAATATTTAAAGGATTGTGAAAATGCAAGGAGCTATTATGGGAAGTTGGGAAGAATTAGAGAAGCATGAGAAGTAAGAGGTAACTCTGGGTGATACGGGTGCCACACAGCCAAGAAGCAGAGTTTCACTACAGAGCCCTGGCCAATGTTGCTGAGAGGGCAAGAGGGTACTGAAAGCATAAATGTAAAAGAACAGAAGAAAATATATGTCAAATTTTACCCAGGCACAAGGTAGAGAACTTTGTAAGCATAAAAGCAAAAGAAGGAAACACAGTATTGCCAGGTTCGACTTCATGAATGTTAAATACTTCAGCATGTGAAAGAAAATCACACACACAAAACATTAAAATGAACATTGGAGGAACCCGGTAGCATATATGACCAAGTAAAATAATATCATTAACTTACGAAACTTTTATAATCCATTTAGAGAATTATGAATACCTGGGAGCCTGGGTGACTCAGTCAGTTAACCATCCCACTCTTGATTTTGGCTCAGGTCATGATCTCACGGTTCATGAGATTGAGCTCTGTGTCATTGCAGAGCCCCCTTGGGATTCTTTCTCCCCCTCTCTCTCTCCCGCCCCTTCTCTCTCAGAAATAAATAAATAAACTTAAAAAAAAAAAAAAGAAAATTATGAATACCCTAGTAGAAAAGGAGCAAACCCATGAATAGGCAATTCCAAAAGAAAATATAATTGGCTATATATGAAAAAATGAGTATGAAATACATATTAAAAATGCCTTTTTCAGGGGTCACTTGGGTGGCTCAGTCAGTTAAGTGTCTGACTCTTGATTTCGGCTTAGGTCATGATCTCACAGTTCATGAGATCAAACCCCATGTCAGTACTTGGGATTCTCTCCCTCCCTCTCTGCCCCTCTCCTGCTCGTACATGCTCTCACTCGCTCTCTCTCAAAATAAATAAACATAGAAAAAAATTTTAAATAATATTTGTTAAAAGTAGACTCTACACCCAACATGGGGCTTGAACCCATGACCCCGAGATCAAGAGTTACATGGTCTACTGACTGAGCCAACCAGGACCCCCTAAAAATGCCATTTTTATTATATTTATTATATTGTATGTATGTATGTATGTATTGTGAGGGGGAGGGGAGAGAGAATCCTAAGCAGGCTCTGCTCTGTCAGTACAGATCCCAATATGCTCGATCTCACAAACCATGAGATCATGACCTGAGCTGAAATCAAGAGTCCAGTGCTCAACTGACTGAGCTATGCAGGTGCCCCTATTTTTATTATTTTTTTAAAATGCCATTTTTAAAAATTCCATGTATAAGTGAGCTCAGGCAGTATTTGTCTTTCTCTGACTTATTTCACTTAGTGTAATGCCTGAAATGCCACTTTTAACTCCCCAAATTGGCAACTACTTTTACCAAAATGTATAGTAATGCTATGGCACAGAGAACAGGAAATAAGCAAAGTCACCCCCTGTTACATTTGGTGCAACTTTTCTGAAAGGCATTTGGAAGTATATATCAAAAATGAATGAAAGTATTTCTGCCCTTCAGAACCAATTCTGCTTCTAGGAACTTCTTTTTTACATTTATGTAAAAGGATGTCCCTTTTAATGGTAATATCAACACACTGGAAACAACTTGAATGTCCAGCAGCAGTGATTTGGTTCAATAAATTATGGAAGTCACATAATGCTGTATTTTCTAAAGCTTTTATAAAACATGCTTTAGTAAAAGGATCCCACACCTGGGGGTTAAGCAGTAACAGAAGTGAGTGAAGTAGTCTGGATGTAAAGTGCAGACATGGAGAAGAGAAGGATTATTTCACGTTCCTCTAAGACTGTCATTATTATTATTATTTATAAAGAGTGCAAGTGAAATTAGAAATCGCAGTTACCAGTCTCAGATGGAGAACAATAGAGTAGTGGGGACTTCAGGAAAGTAGAGAGCACAGCCTTGTCTCACAGGCTTAGCTGTTCCTCAGCTCCACTTGGTTGACCACTGTGTGAGCCAATCAGACCTCTTCATTGGCTATCCGTTTACAACCTGTGCTTTAAGATTTTTACTGACAAGAAAATGTGTATAATTTTTAAGTGAAAAAGTACATAATGCAGTAGTATATCATAGTATGGTATTGAATTGGATGATACTTTTGTGTATTTGTGTGTGTATGCATGTTTTAATATATGCACAGAAAAAGTCTGGAAGGAAATAAACCAAAATATGGTTTTATGTAGGTCTTATGATCAATGCTGTTTTAATTTTTCTTTGCATTTTTAATATTTTTAATATTTTCCACAACAAATGCATATATACTGGGGCACATAGGTGCATTAATCGGTTGAGTGTTCAACTCTTGATTTTGGCTCAGGTCATGATCCCAGGGTCATGGGATCAAGCCCCACAACAGGCTCTGCACTGAGCCTGGAGCCTGCTTAAGATTTTCTCCCTGACCCTCTCCCTCCCTTGTGTTTTTTTTCTCTAAAAAATAACAATACAAAAGTACATAACACTTCTTTTAATAGCAACCAAATAGGGGCACCTAGCTGGCTCAGTCGGTAAACCATGAAACGCTTGATCTCAGGGACATGAGTTCAAGCCCCCACGTTCTGCATGGAGTCTACTTAAAAATAAATAAATAAAAATAAATAAAAACAACCAAATCATCAGAAGTTTATTGTGAAAATACCTAGGCCCAAGTGGTTTTGTTTTGTTTTTTCCCCATAGGCTCAGGTTTGGTTTTTTTTCCCCCATAGGTTCAAGTTTTGACACTCAAAAAGAATATTTCTGAAAAGCACAGTTGGAGTCTTATCTCTAACAGTAGCAATGTCAGCTCTTGGCCTGGAGGCAGATCTGGTAGCCTGGTTATTATTATTATTATTATTAATATTAATATTATTACAGCTACTACTATTCACTCTTTTTTAAACACTCACTGGCTTTTGGCACCCTTGTGTTCATCACCATTGCCAAGAAGTTTATGGTAGTGTGACCTAGTGAGAATTTACCTGTTCCAAGTTTTGGGAAAAGTTCTACTTCATAGTTATTGACATACACTTAATAAAGACAGCTATAGAAATATGTAATATCCACTCAAGGCCTGGCAGCGCTATTAGTTTAAATAGCACAAATCCATGCACTACACTTCAATTGTTCAAATGTCCTTATAAAAACGGTTATGAAAAAGTTGCTGTTCACACAGGTACATGGGCAATCTTAAACATTGATAAGTTGGCTCTTATCCTCTGAGCTTGAGAACAACGGCCGATTCACACTTTGGAAGTCAGGCCAACAAATCTAGCGAATGCAAATAGAGAGAAACCTGTGAGCGCTTTTATTCCCTTCACAGACTTACATAGCAAAATGGATTGCTTTGCAATTGTGAAGGAAAAAAAAAAAAAGAATAGGGAAGCGGAGAAGAAAAGAATGTGTTGGCTTTGTCTGCCAGTGGTTTGAGTAGAGGTTTTTTTTTTTTGGATGAAAAGTAGGATCTTAATGGGCGCTCAGTCAGCTCAGGCAGCCTCTGAAAACTCCTCTTGTCAGCTCCCTAGATAGAAGGACCCATTGTTTTCTAAATCTAAAGTTATCACTCTTCCCCTTATCCTTTCTTCTGGTCCTTTTAGTGTTTGCTTTATCAGAATATTTTAATCCCTAATGTGGTGGCTTGGTGTAATTTATCTCATTAAGCCTCTCCTATTTTCTTCTGTTTACATGACTAATATTATTGTGTTTTATAGAGCTTCTACCAACAAGCCACTCCTTTGTCCCATTGTTTCAGCTCTCGGCCAAAAATCAACAAATGAAGTTTTATCTTCCCAATCTTGGGCCTCACCTACTTGTCATTCAGTTTGTATAGATTGCATGAAGAGCGTGTTCCTTTGAAAACAAAGCAAGGATTCATTTTTATGACCTAAAAACAAACAATTACCATTCTCGAAAGGTCCTGGTCATCTCTTTTTATGAGTATAGACTGGCAAAGACTCAACTTAGGAAGGGGAAAAAAAGCATATACTTCCTTGTGTGTTGAAAGCCCCAGATCCCCTACTAATAATGCCCTGCCCCATACCTTATATTTCTTTCACAGTGTATAGAAAATCCTAGAAGCAGAGAACCTGAGCCCTGGAAGGCACCTAATAGGGTTATCTTGTTCAGACCCCTGCCAAAACCACACCCAAGCCAGACAGAGGAGTCTTTTTTTTTTTTTTTAATTTTTTAATACATTTTATTTATTGTTGAGAGACAGAGACAGAGCACAAGCGAGGGAGGGCCAAAGAGAGAGAGAGAGAGAGAGAGAGAGAGAAACAGAATCTGAAGCAGACTCCAGGCTCTGAGCTATCAGCACAGAGCTGGATGCGGGGCTTGAACTCACAGGGCTTGAACTCACATCCGAGATCATGACCTGAGCAGAAGCCGGACGCTTAACCAACTGAACCACTGAGACACCCCTGGAGGAGTCTTATTTTTAAGGCATATGAAGGAAAGCCTTCTCTGAACCAATTATGTATTTGAAGTATCATGTCAGAAAAATTCCTTTTCTAAAAATCCAGTCTAATAAAGTTTCCATTGTCATCTCCTCAATTACTTTTTCTTTTCCAGATTGAAAATAACTGGGTACTAGCTTCAGGGTACTGAAGGGACTGTCTTCTGGGTACTATTTAAGAAACTTTAAATGAGCACTAACTTCCTACACGGCAGTGGTTCTCAAACTTTAGAGACCATCAGAATCACCTGGAGCCTTATGAAAAACACAGATACTGGTCCCCACCCCTCAGAGTGTCTGATTACTGAGGTGGAGGAAGGCTTGAGAATCTGCATTTCTAGTATGTTCCCAGGTAACGCTGATGCTATTGGACCAGGGACCTCACCTCGAGAACTGGGATTCTGGGACTTCCAAAGAAGAAATATGAAAATAATTAGGAGGCAGAGAAGCAAGAAGATTAACAAGTTAAGCAAGTTAACTTCCATATAGAAAGTGATGTTAAACAAATCAATCTCTACATAGAAAATGCTAAATATCTACCAGAGAAGTTCTTTGTTGTCACAGAGCTCACAAACTCAGGGTCCAGTGAGGGAGGCTGGCCATGAACAGTAGGTTAGGATGTGTTAACCATTAACACAAGAAACTGTGTGAGAACAGAGGAGGAACACAGCATTCAGGCTAGGTGCAGAATAGGCCTGGAAGGCTTCCTGCAGAACTGGAAGCCTGAGGATTAAGTCCTGAAGAAGGGAAGGTATCCTGACAAAAGGACAGGGGTGGCCTGGCTCTTCCAGCAGAAGGAACTGTATGGAATTGAAGAGGGAGTGGGGAGTTTTCATGCAACATCAAGTCATGCAGTTTTCCCAAAGGGAAGGGTGACAAAGTGGTGATGACAGAGCAGGCAGGAGCTAGACCAAGAAGGAACATCAGAGGGTCATGTCACTGGCTCAGTTGGTATAGAGTGTGTGACTCTTGTTCTCAGGATTTTAAGTTCAAGCCCCATGTTGGGTGTAGAGATTACTTAAAAATAAAATCTTAAAAAAAGGGAAAAAAGAAGGGACATCAGAGCAGGTTGAAGGAATTTGGCAAGATTCTGAAGACTACTAATTGACGTTAAGTGTTAAGAACAATTTGATCAGGCTCCCTGTAAGGGGACATTAGAGATGAAAGAGAATAGACAGTACAGCTATCCCCAGTGCTTCCTTCTCTATAACTAGGACTCCTCTACCAGGTTTACTTTGGTTTTCAGCTGATGTCTGGGTTTTGCTAGCCTTCCAGCCTAGGTGTAGACAAAATTCCATTTCCTTTTAATTTAGCCAAGAGATTTTGGAATTTCATAAAAGGAATTTGTAACAACACAGGCAAACATAAAACCAAAGTAAGCAAAGAGAATACAGAAGTTGGGTCTGGAGGTAAACAGAGTAGGCTTCTAGCTTCATTGTTTACTAGCTATACTGCCTTAAGCATGTTACTTAACTTCTTATGCCATAGTTTCTGTACTTAGAGACTTAATTCCCTAGTAAGATCCATAAGATTTTCCATAGTCTGGCCCCTATGTGCCTTTTTCAGCCTCATCTTATAGTCAGCCACTCTTTCTGCTCCAACCACATCACCCTTCTATTTCAAGCTTGTGTTTATCATGCTCCCTTCTACCACAGGGCCTTTGCACATACTGATTCCTCTGGAATAGTTCTTGCTGTCCTCTTCAGTAATCACTACATTTAGATCTAAACCCACTCCCTCTAGAAAATCTCTAATTTCCCTGAATAGGTAAACTCCTTCCTATTATAGGCTTTTCTATTATCAGGAACTTTTATGTGATAGCACTTCATGGTTATTATTTGTGAAATTATTTGCTTAAGTTGGTCTACTGCTGCACCAGGGATCAGCAAACTATAGCCAGCTTTAACCTGCACCTTGTTTTGATAAATAAAGTTTTATTGGAGCAGGAACAAGCTCACTTATTTACATATTATCTGTGGCCATTTTTGTACTACAGTGGCAGAGTGGAGTGGTTGTAGTGGAGACTTTATGACTTGCAAAACCTAAAATATTTATTGTCTTCTTTATCGCAAAAAATTGCCAACTTCTGTACTACATTATAATCTTTGTGAGAGCAGGTACAAGGTCTTTTTTTGCTTATTCATCTGTCTTCAGCATCTACACAGTGTCTGCTACATAGAAGATGCACAAAAATATTTGTTTTTGTTTGTGTTTTTAAATAAATGCAAGAAGATTTTTAAAGCATTTTTATTTAGTTATTTTATTTTTTTAAGTTTATTTATTTATTTATTTTTAAGAGAGAGAGAGAATGTGTGCAAGCAGGGGAGGAGCAGAGACAGGAGAGAGAGAATCCCTGACAGGCTCCACGCTGTCAGCATGGACCCTGATGCAGGGCTTGAACCCATGAACTGTGAGATCATGGCCTGAGCCTCAATCAAGAGTTGGATGCTTAACGGACTGAACCACCCAGGTGCCCCGCAAGGAGAATTTTTTTAAGTGTCTATTTTACCAGAGTGTTAAAAGGGTTAAATGAGATAATATATGTAAAGAACCCAGCAATATAGTGCCTGGAGCATAGCAGATGGTTAATAAATGTTAGCAGTTATCATCCTCAGTTGTTCCTTAGTGCTTCTTAGTCACTTTTCCCCGCTCTGGACTTATGCTGTCCCCTGGCAGTGGACTGAATTTCATTCCTGTCCTTCACCTGCCCTCCATCCCTTGTTCTCTTGTCTTGTGGCCTTCTGGATGAGAAAGAGATTCCCATTTTGGGCTCCAAGACTCCTTCCTTGGAGACACATTCTTGGCAACATCTTCTCCACCCTCCCTGGAGATTTCCTTCTAGGATATTCGTCTGTTTGAAGCATATTATTCCCAAGCCTTGTCACAGCCTTAGGGTAACACTCCTTTCACCTGCCCTGGGGCTTAGCTTCACCGATCATGTAAGTAATGGCAGTTCTGTCTTATCTGATGGCCACCTCCTTCAGGGACAGCAGACCACCTTTCTTCTTATTCAGTGGAAGAAACTATAGAGGTGGAGGAGTGCTCCTAATGAGAGAGTGATGTGCGGAAGCTCAGGAACTGAACATGTGTGGTTTTATAGGCGAGGGGAGAGAAGGATCAAAGCCCAGCCCACAGGCTGTTTGGCCTGGATGCAGGCCCAGCTGGACGCAGAACCCCAGAGGAGGGAGCATTTACTAAAACCAGAGGTCAGCAAGCTGTGACCTATAAGCCAAATCCAGCTGCCTCCAGTTTTTATGTGCCTCTTACACTGAGAATGGTTTTTACCTTTTTGTTGTTGTTGTTGTTGTTGTTCTTTTTTTTTTAAAGAACAATCTATATATTTTTTTATTTCTTTGAGAGAGAAGCAGAGAGGGAGAAGGAGAGAATCCCAAGCAGGCTCCACGCCGTCAGTGCAGAGCCCCATGCGGGGCTGGAACTCACGAATTGCAAGATTGTGACCTGAGCCAAGGTCAGGGGTTGGATGTTTAGCTGACCGAGCCACCCAGGTGCCCAGGTTTGTACCTGATTAAATAGTTGGAGGGGAAAATCAGAAGAATATTTTGTGACATGTAAAAGTTACATGAAATTCAAATTTCAGTGTCCATAAATGAAGTCTTACTAGAACCTAACAATGCTCATTCCTTTATGTCTATGGCCACTTTCATGTTACAAAGGCAGAGCTGAGTAGTTTGCCTTCAGAGATCGTTTTCGGCCCATGAAGTCGAAAACATTTACTGTCTGGCCCTGTGGAGAAAAGGTTTGCCAAGCCCTGAGTAACCCTACTAGCCTGAGCTGTGAGAATGACTTTGACCTGAGCTCAGCAGAGTGACTTCTGTGTTCGGTGTTGTGCTACCTGTGCACCCCCCACCGGGTGCAGCCCAGGGGGTGGTGGGGAAAGAATCAGTTAATTTGATAGATTAATTAGAGGACTCATACCTGATGGAGGTGGGGAAGGGATGAGATGAGATAACCAAGCAGTCTGGTTTCACCATCTACAGCCGGGGGACCTTGAGCCAGTGTCTTCCCTTCTCTAAGGAGAAATTCTCATATTCTGGAATCTGAACAATTATACTCGAATGTAGAGTGTAGAGTGATGTTGTGAGGACTGAATGGAGCAAGTGCATGCAACAATGGTTGGCTTATAGTAGGCACTCAATAAACACTCACTGCTATGACTAGGACTGGATGGAGTACAGCAGTGGAACAGTTGACCTTGGAGAGGAGAGGGTCACCTGTCTTAGTGCTGCGTGTAGAATAGAGCAAAAACAAAGGAGGTTGACAATAAACACACCTGGATTCGTTTCTTTCTCAGCAAGTGATGCATGTATTCATCGCTGCTGTGTGACCTTAGTAACTTCGATAGACTTCTCTGAGCCTCAGCCCCTGTCCCCCAACCCTTGATGGAGCTCACATGACAAGTGGGGGCTTTCCTACTCTTTGATTTAGGAAACAAATCCTTCTGGTACCACCTCTCCCCAATTCAGGTGACACACACACACGGGGCTTCAGTTTCACCCAGTGCCAACAATCCCATTCAGAGAATTCTCTTTCGGCAAGCATTTCCTGAGGTTAGCATATTTATTAGAGATTTAAAGAGCTAATACTCTTGAGAGTGGAGTGTATTGTGCTCCTCCCCTCCTCCTCCTGCTCTCCTCTTGCTTCTGTCTCTTCTTTCTGAATAAGGAGCCCCCACCCGATCTCCCCCCGCCCCCAGTTCTCCACACATTTCCCCATATCCCTGCTTTATAGCCCAAAGAGGCTGATTAAGGCATTTCCCCACAAAGATGGTTCTGTCCCCAAGAGGAATTCTTCCACCAGCTGCTAAAAGAATAAATTTCCTCTATCCCCTAACAAGCAAAATAGGGATAATTATGCCTACCTCACAAGGTGTTTGTGGGAATTGAATGAGGTAATGTATCTGCCAGTTCCTGGCATGTAGTAGGCCTTCAGCAAATGTTACTTCCCTCCCCTCTTGATTCTTCCTTTGAGATTTGAAGGGACAAAGAAAAGCTGAGAGGCATTTTGAGGTGGGACAAGGGCAGATAAAGCAGCCAGGAAGGTCATCTCCTTGCCCATCACCCTCCGGTGAATTAGAAGAGATTCTTTGCCAAGAGAAACTGGAAAAAGGTGGAGGGGCTCGGGGCGGAAGCCAGACAAGACTAGTTTATCTTGGAGTCCATCCAAAAGGGTTTAGTTACTAAAACAGCAGTACCTCGACATAAATCCTTCAGGTTCTTGAAAAATATTATTAAATCACTCCAGCATCATAAATAATCCTAATTTTATTAATCTTGCATCTCAGGCCGAAGCTCAGCTCCTACAAGCCTTCCCCCTCGCCTCTGGAGCACACAGCTGGGGGAAGGCCCCCAGGCAGAGCGCAGTACCTGGGCCCCTGGTGAAGGGCATTAGGTGGCCTGCAGTTGAAACTGACAGCCCCTGAGGTTTCCGGGCCCTTTCAGAGTGTGGCTCTTCCTAGTAACCTTTCATTAGGTGCAGGACTCAAAACAGGAGGTGCGTTAGCAAGGTTCTGTGTGCAGACGCATGGGAATTCATGGAATTCTGTTACTTGTCCATTTGAACCTGCCTCATGTGCTGTTTTTGGTAGTTTTTCTTTCTTTCTTTCTTTCTTTCTTTCTTTCTTTCTTTCTTTCTTCTCTTTCTCTTTTTATCTCCCTTTATCTCCCTTTCTCTCTTTCTTTCTCTCTATCCCTTTCCTTCTCTCTCCCTTTCTCTTTCTTTCTCTTTCTTTCTGTCTCTCTTTCTCTTTCTTTATTTCCCTTTCTCTGTCTCTTTCTTTCTTTCTTTCACCACAGATTTCTTTTTTTTTTAAACTTCTTCCCAAAAAAAACTGGTAGAGGGCTCTTTTCCATTTTCCTATAGGCCAAGGATGTTTCTACCCGATGTTGTGAAAACAACGGTTATGATTAGTTAGTGCCAAATTGTGGCCTAGTGTCTTAGGAAACCCTTGCTGTCCTCCCCCATGACCTTCGCCCGTCTCTCTCTCCCTCCCTGTCTCTCTGTCTCTCTGTCTCTCTCTCGTTTTTGGGTTTGGTTGGTTGGTTGGTTTTGTTTTAGCCAAGAAATTTCTCAGTTTTTCTTTCCAAACTAAGTTGAAGAGTAGCAACACCTGTCTCTGCTATTTGGCATTGTTTCGGGCTAAAAAATAAATAAATAAGCCACAGAAAATACCTAGGAATTTAGGAAGCACAAGGTTCAGTTTCTGTTAGTCCACTGTGTGTCTTCTGAAAGATTCTCTAAGTTTTGGTTTTTTGGTTTTTTTTTTTCAATATTTATTTTGGGGAAGTACAAGCAGGGAAGGAACAGAGAAAGAGGGACAGAGGATCCAAAGTGGGCTCTGCACTGACAGGCTGACAGCAGCAAGCCTGATGTAGGGCTCAAACTCACAAACCACGAGATCATGACCTGAGCCAAAGTCGGACGCTCAACCGACTGAGCCACCCAGCTGCCCCTAAAAGATGCTTTATTAAAAAATGTTTTGACTTTATGACCTAATGTTTTCCTCAAATGTAAAATAATATGTGACACCAAAAAATATCAAGAAATAAAAACCAGGCGTAAAGTCCTTCCACCCTCAGAAACCCCACTGTAAACATCATGATACATTTCCCTAGAGTTTTGTTTTCTCTGCAGATGTGCATACACAGTTACCCAATGTGACACTGTTTTACATGTATTTTTGAGGCTGGCTTTTCCACTTTTATTTCTATGAGCATTTAGTAGTCATTAAAAATTCTTCAGAAGCACCCCTCTTAGTGGCTGCATAATATTTATAACATTATTTAATCATTCTTAGATTGCTCCACAGGTAGGCTGGGTCTGGCTTGTCACTATATAAATAATGCTGCAGTGAGCTTCTTTGTACCTTGTGCTTGCATATTTGAAAATTCCTGGGGCGTCTGGGTGGCTCAGTCAGTTAAGCGTCTGACTCTGGATCTCAGCTCAGGTCATGATCTCATAGCTCATGAGTTCAAGCCCCAAGTCGGGCTCTGTGCTGACAGCATGGAGGCTGCTTGGGATTCTCTCTCTCTCTCTCTCTCTCTCTCTCTCTTTCTCAAAATAAATAAACATTAAAAAAGAAAGAAAATTCCCATAGACAGCATTCCTAGAAGTAGGATTACTGGCACAAAAGACTAACAGAGCCTCTCGTTAGTCTTCACTGACTTCAGTCAGCCTGAGTTGTTGCCCGTTGGATCTCATAACAAAGCATTTAGGAACTGCAGTAGCAAAAGTTCTGGCTAATTTTTGCCTATACAGTGGTTTCATGGTATGCAGCTAGGGGACAATACTATATAATGTTGCATTGTAATTATGATTTTGCTATATTCCTAGGTGGTACTAATCATAGCTGACATTTATTGGGTGGTTAATACATTTGGGGCCCTGGTTTAGTGTTTTATAGATACTAACATGTTTAATATTCCCACAGCTGAAGGGTAGATAGTATTATCATCCCCATTTTACAGATAGGAAAGCTGAAGCACAAGGGGGTGAAACCACAGGGTAAGTGGCTGAGCCAGGGTTCAAACCCAAGCATTTTGGCAACACGCTCATGCCCTTAACCAGGAGAGACCCTGCCTGGGAATAACCAAGTGTATGAGATGCCGCACATGTTGAGGCTGCAGTGTAGGGTGGGTGGGGTGCCTAAGCTGGAAGGGGGACCATGACTTCACTCCTCACTGCTGAGTTACAGCCCTCCTTCCTTCTCCCTTTGCTAGCTGTGCTCAGGCCTGGGCAAGGACAGGAAAGAAATCAAGCTGCAAAGCACTCGATTCTATATTTGTGGGTTTTTTTTTAATGTTTATTCATTTTTGAGATGGGTGGGGGAACAGAGGGTCTGAAGCAAGCTCTGTGCTGACAGCAGGAAGCCCGACGTGGGGCTCAAACTCATGAACCGCGAGATCATGACCTGAGCTGAAGTCTGATGCTCAACTGACTGAGCCACGCAGGCGCCTTATGATTCTGTATTTGAAAGGGGAATATATATCCACATAGTCTCAGGAAGCTGATTATTCAGGAAAGAAAAAAGGAAAGAAAGAAAGAAAGAAAGAAAGAAAGAAAGAAAGAAAGAAAGAAAGAAAGGAAAACACTGCTTTAGGGTTTGATTTTTTTTTTTTTGCCTTCATTTTTGACAATTGTTAAGAGCATTAGGCTTACCTAACTAGAAACAGTATTTTCCTGACGTTGTTCATCAGTCCATTTCAATGGGTTCTCAGCTCATCTGTTGCTACCATGTTCTGAAGTGAGTCACAGAACAGGGGGCTCCAGAGACAGCAGTAACCATGAATTCTGAAGGAGGTAACTAATCATTTTGATCCTGTCCACTGCAGATCACCTTGGTTACAAATGACCTCCCCAAAACTGTTCAACTTGGATGGTTCTAAAGGCATCTGGTTGTGGGGAGTGCTGCTCAGGCCTGAAGTTCTGATTAATAGCCATTTTCTTTTGTCCCACCTCCTTGGGTTTACTTAAAATAATACTGGTGTGACAGAGATTACACAGGGTGTTTCTGGTTGGGTAGGTGAAGACTGGTGATGTGGTAAAACAAAACACAACACAACCACCACAGCAAAAAACAAACACAGCGGCAACTACATCCTGCTTCACCTTCCTATCTTGCCAGGCTCCTCCTAGGGAAACCCAGCCAGCCTCTGTTCACCTTGGCTCAGGATTGACATGGGTAAAACTTTGAAGAGCAGCAGCAGTGAACCAAGAATGACCCAGAGAACCTGTCAGGGAATACTGCCACCATAGAAATCTACCCAAGGGGTCTCTGCAGTGATCCCAAAGAGAAGGGGCCAAGGGGAAGCCGTCTCGCCTTTTATGACCTAGTCTTGAAGTTATGCAGTGTTATTTCTGTCTCATCCTATGTGTGGAGACACTGGATCCCCACAGGTTCAAATGTATCCATAGGTGGTCTCACTGGGTTTTATCCAGGAAACAGTGGGTGACTTCTATCCTTGATTCCAGAACCATCTTATATTTTATTTTACCATATAATTAAGGAGGTGGGACAAAAGAAAATGGCTATTAATCAGAACTTCAGGCCTGAGCAGCACTCCCCACAACCAGATGCCTTTAGAACCATCCAAGTTGAACAGTTTTGGGGAGGTCATTTGTAACCAAGGTGATCTGCAGTGGACAGGATCAAAATGATTAGTTACCTCCTTCAGAGGTTACTGTGTCTCTGGAGCCCCCTGTTCTGTGACTCACTTCAGAACATGGTAGCAACAGATGAGCTGAGAACCCATTGAAATGGACTGATGAACAACGTCAGGAAAATACTGTTTCTAATTAGGCAAGCCTAATGCTGTTAACAACTGTCAAAAATGAAGGCAAAAAAATAAAATCAAAACCCTAAAGCAGTGTTTTTCTTTTTTTCTTTCTTTTATTTTTTTCACCGTCTCTCAGTGAAGGAATATCAGTATCATGTTTGGAGAAGAACATGTACCCAGAATGTACATTAGCGTGGACATCTTTAGAAAATAGAATCAGTCATACGTGTACATAATGGAATCTTGATTCATACATGGAAAAATCACTGAAACTCAAAAGTTTCACACTTTTGAGGCTTCCAGATAATTAGGCCTTCCAGATAATTATCCAGCTTGTGATGGAAAATATACCGGTTGGTGGGTACAGTGAGAATTTTTTGTTTTTCTTCCTGCTCTGAATTAACGAACATCAAATTTATCCATAGGTGGTCTCACTAGGTTTTACCCAGGAAGCAGTGGATGACTTCTATCCTTGATTCCAGAACCATCTTATATTTTATTTTACCATATAATTAAGCATGGATCAGGTTCAAATCCCTTGTTACTTATAGGAAAAGGTTTCTGGTCATCTTATTTTCAAATGTCATTTATGAGCATATCCTATCTTCTTGCTTGGTGAATGAGGTTTTCCCTCCAACTGGATTCTTCTCATGTTTTCAATAAATAATGATCCAGGGTTTCAGGATCCAGAATACTCCAGAGCTGTAAAGTAGGCACTGTGAAAGATGTATTAACTCCTTCAGGCCTCCCAGGTGCTATTTAAAATGTTATTGCTTCATATCCCATAATAGAGGCTTGAACCTTATTGATGGCCTTTCTCTTGATTGTGTGTATATTGAGGGTGAAGGCTAGGAGAGCAGGGGGTGATGAACTGGAGCAGGAAGCTGAATTAACTCTTTCAACAAGGCTTAAAAGAAATGATTTTGTTCTTATAAACTCTAAAGCATAAATGGTACTGAAGCTTCCAGAATAAATCAGTAGCTAAGGTAGTGTTCTTAGGTGTAATAATTACTAGAAGGATTAAATCCTTGTTTATGCTGGCTGAAAATAGGTCTCTTTTATACTTACTGTATAGCAATGTTTCCCATACTGTACTAAAGTAAACTATAAAAACATCTGCATTCTGATTACATATAGAAAGCTTCAAGTTGTCATCTTTTTCAATATTAGTAAAGGTTACTCAAGTTTGTGCAAAGATCTTCAATTCATAGGTTCAGCTGTTATTTGAAATATGGAATACAAAGATAAAACCATTGATGGCAAGTTTGTAAAATTCTACTTATAATAATGAATGAATCTGCTTGAATATAGGGGCAGCTGAATAAAAGGTGTATTTTGGATTTGTACAGCTAGTGGTCTGATAAATATTTAACGAACAGCTCTTGGGCAGGGAAGCCCTGACTTTAACGGCATTTTGCCAATTTCTGTGGTGTAAATGTTTCCACCAGGGTTGATTTCATGCTACCAATATGGCATCACAGAATGCAGAACGAAGGAGAGATATGCTCAGTGGGTTCTTGTGAGCTATATGAGCCAGTCCTGCATGCCAGTGT
The DNA here is from genome assembly GCF_018350215.1 of Panthera leo. Lineage (NCBI taxonomy): Eukaryota > Metazoa > Chordata > Mammalia > Carnivora > Felidae > Panthera > Panthera leo. The sequence goes on from NC_056691.1 coordinate 22,888,763, forward strand.
TTACGGTTTTTGGAAAGGTAGTCGGATGATCCCCGGATAACCCTTGTTATGATACAGGAGGAAAAAGACACATTTTAGGTGGCACATTCTGTGGCGGGGACGTTGAACACTCACTGAATTTCCATTTACTCCTTCACATTTCTCATTGGCTGATGGACTGGAAACAGAGATGGAAGCATTTACAAATTTATATTTAGGGGCACCTGGGTGGCTCAGTCAGTCAGTTAAGCGTGCGACTTCAGCTCAGGTCATGATCTCATAGTTTGTGAGTTCAGGACCCCCATTGGGCTCTGTGCTGACAGCTCAGAGCCTGGAGCCTGCTTCAGGTTCTGTGTCTCCCTCTCTCTCTCTGGCTTGTGCTCTCTCTCTGCCTCTCAAAAATAAATAAAAAACATTAAAAAATTAAAAAAAAATTTTTAATTGATATGTAACCCCAGCTCTCTCTTGCCTTGATACTACAATAAAGGAAGTCACGCATTCTTAACAGTACAGATACATGATGTGAGATACAACCTGTATTAACATGGTTCCATGAATGTCTGTGTGGAGCCCAGCCCCCATACACCAATACTGGGATACATGCCATGCTTCTTTTAGCAATTGCTGCCTAACAAACCATCCCATACGGAATGGCTTAAAGTAATTTATTGTTATGTCTCACAATTCTGTGAGTTGGCTGGTCGCTGCTGGACAGTTCTGTTTTTCTCATTTAGGGTTTCATGTGACTGTAGTCAAACGGTGGCCGGGGCTGGAATCCTTGGAAGGCCTGAATGGAATTGAACTGAAGATGGCTTCTTTGGTCATGTCTGGCACTTCAGTGCTTCTCCACATGGAGTCTCATTGTCTCGGCATCTGCATGTGGACTCTGTTAGCAGTAGGATAGACAGACTTTTTATCATGAATGACTTCAAATGCAGAGGCTGTCAGGATTTCCTAAGGCTGAGGCTCGGAGCTGTCACAGTATCACTGTTGCTACATTTTCTTGGTTAAAGTGAGTCATGGGATCAATGCAGAAGCAGAGAAGGGGGTGACTATGCAAGGCGGTCACTCGAGGAGATAAGAGTCATTGGGAGCCCTCTTTGGAGAATAGCTACCACATACCACAAGTAAGAAATAAACCTTTGTTATGTTAAGCCACTTAGATTTCAGGGTTAATTTGTTCCCTAGTAAAACCTAGCATAATCTGACTAATCCAGAAATTGGTACTGTATTAGTGAAGATAAGGGAGGCTGTACTGTGAAAACAGACCTCAAAACCTTAGCAGCTTAACACATGGTCCTCTGGGGGTCTGATGGCTGGCCAGTGCTGCCTTCCTTCAGTGGTGATTCAGTGGTCCAGGTCACTTGCATTTTGTTGGTACACCATCTGGAACAGGCAGCTTCCAGATTAGTGGGACAGGACAAAAGAGGACAAGGGAGGGTCTAACTCATGGCTTTCAAGTACCTGTTGGCCAGAACTCATCACATACCTCTGATGCCAGCTATAAGCAGGCCAGGAAATTTGATGGAGCATGTGGATATTTGGTGATTAATAAATATTTCTGCCATAAATTTATATGGGTCCCTTTGCCTCTTTTGTTTTTCCTCTCTTTCCCTTACCCTCTATAAGACATTTAAGAAAGGAAAGAGTGGAGGGGGGAGGGGAAAAGGAAGGTAGGAAGCAGGGAGGGAGAGAAGTAAGAATACAGGAAGGAAAATACAGGAAAATACAGGAAGTCTGCAAAATACGATCATTAAAATTATCAACAAAACAAAACTATTAACAAGTACTGCTAAACAAAAACTATTAACAAATAACTGTAATAGCAGAGGTTTTCACTGTGCTTTTAACTTGTTTTTTTTTCTTTTTAATCAGTGATAAGGAAACTAAACCAGATTAAGTGCTATCTTATTGAAGGTACAAAGGCAAACAAGGGGAAAGAAGTGATTGAAGAGCAGCACTTCAGAGAGCTTGGGACATTCAAATCAGCAGGGTCTGATTACTCGCATCCCAGGGTACTTGAGGAATTGGCAATTGTAATTGCAAGACCACCAGCCTTTATTTTAGAAAAGGAAGGTTGGACAGGAGAAGGTCCTGACAAGTGGAATCAGCAGATGGAGTACCTGTTTTAAAACACACACACACACACACACACACACACACACACACACACACACAGAAAGAAAAGCACAACGGTAGTAATTATAGACTATTCAGCTTATCTTGGATACCTGGGAAGATACAAGAACAAATCATCAAACAATCAATTTGCGACCACCTAGAAGAGCACAGGTACTGGGTAGTAATCAACGTGATTCTGCGAAGCACAAATTATGCCAGACCAATTTAATTTTATCTATGAGAGAGTGATGAGCCTGGCAGAAGGGAAAGCAATACCTACAACTGGACTTCAGTAAGGTTTTTTTGTTTTCTTTTCTTTTTAAATTTCATCCCCTGACAGTTTCAGCATTCACTCTCCAAGAGGATGCTACCTATTAGCAGTTGGGTGGGCATGACTCTGGATCAGGCACTCAGATGTGGTAGAAACAAAGACTCTGTTCTAGACTGACACAGCCGTTAATAATAGTATTATTATTTTTATCAACTGATATGGACAAAGAAGATGACAGTAGTGAATTGAAAATGTTGAGGTCCAAATAGCTCCACCACTGATGGGAAATATGAGAGAAAAGAAGAGATATAAAAACCTGTCTCAGAAATCCAACAGCTAAGTAATATGAGATCCAGAAAGGGAGAACAGAGAAAATGGTAAAAGAGAAATTATATAAGAAAATTTCCTGGAAAAGAACATACATCTTTATCTTAAAAGAGTCTCCTAAGGGCCAACTACAATAAATGGGAAAAATAACCCAGTTGGATGCAACTTTGTAAATTTTAGAATTTTAAGAATCAATAAAACTTTCTAAAAGCTTCCAGAGGGAAATATTAGGCCACCTACAGAAGAATGAAAATTGAGCAACCAAATTCTCATTAACATCTCTGGCTGCTAGAAAAGAATAGAGTAGTCTTTTCAGTTCTGAGGGAAATTGAATTTGAAACTAATTTCCGTATTCAGCCAACCTATCAATCAACTGTGAGATTAGAACATAGGCATTTTGCATAAGCCAGCACTAGGAACGTTTACTTCCCAGGACCCCTTTCTTGAGAAGTTACTTGAAAATGTATTCCAGCAGAATGAGGAGATTATCCAAGAAAGAAGAAATCAAGGGACCTAACACCGGAAAAGGAAGTAGAATAAGATATAAAATTTTCCATTTTGGAGGAAGAGAATGAAGAGCTCCAAAGGGAAGGACTCTGGAGCAAAGGAGATGTCCATGTAGTTCATAATGTCATTGAAAGAAAGAAAATCAACCAGCAAACCAACAAAAAACCCTTGAATGTAAGATAAAGTATGTATTTAGTCAATAAAAAAGATAGGCAATTAAGAAATCCGAAAACCAAAAGGCTAATTGAGCCTCTTATGATCCAGTTTTGAAGAATTATAGTATGTTGTATGTAGTATAAAAGAAAGATTAGTATATGATGCTAAAACATTCTCCTTTGAAGTAGATGAGAGGTTATGACATTGCCCTCATAGAAAAGGAAATAGCAGTCCTAACATGCTCCTTAGCTTGGCAGTGCACAATATTGATGTAGTCTTAATGAAAGTACTCTCATTGATTTTAAAGTCTTACAGTGACGCTAAGGACAAAGTGAGGAAGATCTTGGTTATGTTTCAGGAAAAAAAGGCAAACATTTTTATCTTCATAGTATAAAAATATAGTTGACAGAATGTGGGAAGTGGAAAGTGAAGGAAATAGGAGAAGGATAGTACCACTGATAACCCACAACTTCTATAATGGGAAGTCAAGATAGGGACTCAGGTTTTAGAATGAGAAATTGAGGCATAGCCTACTACTTAAAGTTAACAAGGGTAACCAAGACAAAACTTAAAAATAATGATACCAGTACCCCAAACTCAGAGGAGTTGGGAGGAAGAAGATAACATAAACGAGCTAAATTCTTATTATTTCGTAGTGAGGCCATTTACAACCAAGAAATTGAAAAGAGGAATGATTTTCCAAACACCCCATATATTCAAAGAATGCATAATTCATGTGAAGCTTTTCATAGGCATACATGTAAGATCCTGGGGCACAATCTCAGAGCACAGGTATCAACAATCTCTGTAGCTTAAGAACACATTATGGTGCTGATGATCTTACAGCCATGACATTTTTTCCCATTTCATTATCCATTCCCAATTATAACATTATGTTTGCAAACTTCAAGTTATGTCTGCTTTAATACTCTTAAATTTTCTCAGAATTATCTCTAATATTTCAAAGAGTACTCTCTCCAAAATTCATACTGTGATACATGGCCATTTGGCCTCCTTACAGTGTTTTATTTCATTTAACTTCTGTTACAAAAGAAAATTCTCAGAATTGGGTTTTTGCTCCCACTGAATGAAAGCTTAGATGGCCTTGTTATAGGATAAAAACCATTTTAAAATTATAACTCTAAAGATTAAAATAACATAAAAGTCACTTGAATTCCTTCTGGTCGTTCCTGTGCATTTAAATAACAGCATGGTTCACAAGTTACTGTTAAATGATGGCTGGTGCAAGTAAAACTCTGCCGTAACTTCCTAAGTGAGATCCAAGAAAGTCAATCACTGAACATGTGGAGTCAACTTAGTGCAAAGTTAATGAAATGAGCAAGGTGACCCAGCTGTAAGAGGACAGGAACCAATCACCAAACTTGTCATATCCAAATTCCCTTTATCAAGGAGTGTGTAATTATAAGTTCCACCATACTTCTGATTACTGGCTACAGTAGCATGCCACATAGCCACACAGGTAAACACTTGCCATACACACTGCCTGCGAGCTTTAAATTATGCAATTTTTGATTACTCTTGGCAGGAGTTAAACTATTTCAAATTTTGCACAAAATGAGTACTTACCCAATAGGCCAATTATACTATTTCAAATATTCATTATTCTTATTTATCTAAAATATAACCATGCTGTAAAAGAGCAGTATTTAGTTCTTAAAATTGGGGGATGGGATGGGGTTGTTTACAGCCAGAAGAACTCAAAGCAGAAATGTTCCCCTACTCACACTCTGCCTCTCTCTCTCTCTCTCTCAAGAATAAATAAACATTAAAAAAAATTTTTTTTTTTAAAAAGCAGATTCCCTGGTTCCAAACATAGATTCCCTTTGCTGGGGCCCAGAAATCAGCGTTAGAGCCATTCATTAGTTTAGGCACAGATCTTACAAAAAGATTTGTTTGTTCATCCTTTTTAACTCTATTTCAGGACTGAGCTTGTTGTGAGACTATTACATGCTATATTGCCTTCTGTGGTGTTTACCGTATCCTAGCATTTTCCCTTTTTATTTCTTTACCACCAAGATAAAAGATGACTTCTGTCTTTTTACATACGGTCTTTTCTAGTGGAATAACAATTCTTTTCAAGATCTTTTAAGCTGTGCCACCTCTTGAACATAGAACAGCTAAGAAAATCTGTTAAGTTTTAAAATTCATGACAATGACTGGTCTCTTAATTACATAGGGAGAAACATTTTGAGACTGTCTTTGTATCTTATTTTGGTGCTGATCATTTTTTCTCATTCCTGTGACTGCAAGAATATTGATCTCAGCTTTACTTTGACCATTAATGAATTATGATGGCAATAAGCAGAGACACACACACACACCTCCAGCCTCTCCTGGGAGCTTAATCTTCTGCTACAACGTTTGCATTTGTAAGTCAGCACCTGTGTAATCTATATTCTAACTATTTGTTATTCTCCTTTAATTACATATTGGTGGTGGTCCATTTGCAGCCTGAGAGCAACCGACTGGAGAGTCAAAGAGATTATTAAAATATTGACTTTAAATTAGAAGGCCAAAAGGAAACACAGCTGGGTTTGTTCCTACCCATTCCAATATGATGGTTCAGGGATAGTTATTCACTTTCATGTCAAGGAAAGTTGGGTCTGAAACCTTAGTACAAAACTTTCACCTTTAAAAAACTTCTTTGAAAAACTGAAGTATGGTTTATAACGTTTTGTTAGTTTCAGGTGCACAACATTGATTTAACAATTCTGCATATTATTCGACTCACCATGATAAATGTAGTCATCACCTATACTATACAACGTTCTGGTGTCATCAGTATTTCTGTTAGCATCAGCTTTACCTCATCTGGCAGACACCATTTTGTTCAGCAGCTGATACTTTTTTTTTTTAATGTTTATTTATTTTTGAGAGAGAGAGCAAGTGAGCGAATGGGGGAGGGGCAGAGAGAGAGGGAAACAGGATCTGAAGCAGGTGCTGTGCTGACAGCAGACAGCCTGATGTGGGGCTCTAACTCAAGAACCCTGAGAGCATGACCTGAGCTGAAGTCGGACACTTAACCGACCGAGCCACCCAGGTGCTCCTGTCTTTACCTTTAACCATAAGAGGCAGGATGTAGGGAGTAGACTTTATAAAATATAATGCCTGCCTCACAGGGCCATTGGGAGAAGTAAATAAAATCATAGCTGTGGGGGCTCTTAGCACAATGTGTGACATCCAGTATTTACTTTTCTGTCCTTTCAGGGATCTTACTTTGACAAGCTTGACAGGTCTTCAAAACTGCTGTGCTGGGCAAAATTTTACTTTCAGTAAAATGAAAGCCTGGGAGTAACTAAGCATGGCTCTTTAAGGATTTACATTTAAATTACAATAGATAGATTAGTAGTTTTGCCAAAGGTGGAAGCAGGAGGGTGTAGTGTGAAGGGAGGAGCCTTGTTCACAGGACAGGCTGGGACTTGGTCGCTAACCTGCCAGGTGACCTTAGTCACCTTGCTTTTGGGTTTCAGTTTCTTCAGCTGTATAAGGGTGTGTGGTTGGTGTTTTCGTTCTAAAACCTCATGGTTCTACTAAGGCAGCCCTTTTAAAAATGGATTTATCTATGTGATGGAAAAAATCCCACAGGATATATAACTGCATGTTCTGCTGGTTGTTCCTGAGTGCTCAAAGGATGACCTCTTTGCTTCCTGCCTTCCTCCCTTTCTTTTTATCTTCCTCCCTCCGTCCTTCCTCTCTTCCCTCCCTGCATCCTTCCCCCTTTCTTCCTTCCCTGCCTCATTTCTTCTGTCAGCAATTATTTATAGCTCTTTCCATGAGCCAGGCCCTATACCTAGGCCCTGGGGTACAAGAGTAAGCAAGATCTCAGTCCTGCATTCGTTGGGCTTATAGTCTGTCTCTCGTCCTGTCCCTCTGTGTGTGTTGTGTATGTGTATGTATTTTTTCCCTTTCCTGAAAAATGTCTAATATATAGATAACCTGAAGGAAGAGTACCACAAACACCTGTGTCCCCTAGATTCACACTAACGTTGTTTGTTCCCCCCCATCTCTGTGTATATATCATTTACAAGTTGCAGATACCATGCTTCACTCCTAAGTTATTTAACATATATCTCCAAGAATTAGTATACCCTCATAAATAACCACAATACCATTTTCACACCTAATTTAGCTAATCCCCCCAAGTTATCATCAATCCCATAGAATTGTATTATGGAATTCTAATGTATTATGGAAATGTCCATTTCCATATTCAGATTTCCTTAATTACCCCAAGAATACCTTTCATTGCCTTTCCCCCAAATCCTGGTTCAGCAGTCAAGTTTCACACATTACTTTTGGTTTTTAAGCCTCTGGAGTCCCCGCCCCCTTTTTTAAAAATTTAAATATTTATTTATTTGACAGAGTGTGCATGAGTGGGGGAGGGGCATAGAGAGAAAGAGATCTCAAGCAGGCTTCATGCGTAGCATAGAGCCCAACGTGGGACTTGATCTCACAACTCCAAGATCAAGACCTGAGCTCAGATGCTTAACCAACTGAGCCACCCAGGTGCCCCATATAGTGCCTTTTAGTATAGAACTACTCTCCCATCTTTTTTCTTTTTTGATGATACTGATTTTTGAAAGAGTCCAGGCTAATTATCTTGTAGAATATATAAACCTCTGGATTTATCTGTTTCTTTATGGTGTCATTTAGTTGTTTCTATGTTCCATGTATTTACTGTAATCTGGAAATGAATCTAGAGATTTAATTACATTTCAGTTACAAGTTCTTGGCAAAAACATTTTATAGATGAAGGTGTGCTATCTATTTTAAATTCTCTACGAAGATCATTTACTACTTGTGATTCAAAAACAGAAATAAATTTAAATGTATATTGCATGATATATCATTGAAATGAAGTAGAGAAAGCGTGAGTTTTCCCAGTGGAGGCCTGGATTTGAATGCAGGTTCTATATTCTCTTAACAGCTTGACCACATTAACTAACCTAGTAGTTTACTTCTCTACAAAAGGCCAAAGAAGACAGAACCACTCTGGAATTTAAAAAAAAAAATTTTTTTAACGTTTATTCATTATTGAGAGATAGAGACAGAGCATGAGCAGGGGAGGGGCAGAGAGAGGGGGAGACACAGAATCTGAAGCAGGCTCCAGACTCCGAGCTGTCAGCACAGAGCCCAACGCAGGGCTCGAACTCACAAACCGTGAGATCATGACCTGAGCCGAAGTTGGACGCTCAACCTACTAAGCCACCCAGACGCCCCACTCTGGAATTTTTTTGAAATGTGCATGCTTGTCCCTCCATTCCCCTCCTTAGCATTTATTTATTATTTTAAAATTTTTGTTTAATGTTTATTTTTGAGACAGAGACAGAGAGAGAGAGAGAGAGCATGAGCAGGGGAGGGGCAGAGAGACGGAGACACAGAATCCGAAGCAGACTCCAGGCCCTGAGCTGTCAGCACAGAGCCCGATGCGGAGCTGGGACCCACAAAGTGTGAGACCATCTGAGCCGAAGTATGATGCTTGACCGACTGAGCCACCCAGGCGCCCCCATTCCTTAGTATTTTTTTTTAAAAAGAAGGGCTCTTTTAGACTACCCCTCATCCTTGCCACCCTTCTCACCCTGACCCAGGGTTAAATGCCACCAATTCTCTGTGTCAGGTGTCCTCATCCGAGAAATTTGAAAAATCTCTACCTTGAGGGGTGTTGTGAGAATTAGAGATTAATAACAATACATGTAAAGTACACAGTGCAGAGTTGGCTGCATTATTATATGCTCAATACATCACCACTATTCTTATTGCTGCAGTACTTGCAAAAACTGAGGTGGGGGAGGAGGAGAGGGAGAGAGAGCACTTGAAAAGAGGGCCGAAGTAAGAAGAGAGGGATATTCAGTTTCTAAATGGCCACTTCAAAAAACTTTCTAAGAGTGTTTTGTGCTTATGCTGTGACCTCCGTAAACGTTCACCTGGGACAGTGTTATGACACCATAATCATTAACGTTTTTGCAGCCCTTTACAGTTTACAAAGCACATCCTCATTCATTATCATGTTTGATGCACACCCTCTTTCATAGAGATCAGATGTGTTTCATGCTTAGCCCAAGGACACAGAGTAATCAGTGGGGGAGCTCAAATTAGGAGTTCTGATTGCAGAACAGACTTCTTTTGCTGAAAATGTGCAGCTTGGCACAGACACCAAATGTCTCCTTTCTAAATTCCTGACCAAGGGGCTCTTTCCTTATGGTGTAGGTTACTGAAATGCTTAGTTAAAGCTCTTTGAGTCTATTTCAGACTTGCAGCTCCTCAAGCTGCGTTGGGTGACATTTCCTGTGCTGTCGTGTGTTGTCAGTCAGCCAGAAGGCTTCCGTTCTTTCTTGCTCTCTGCTCTAACAGAGAGAAGTACTGGTTAATGAACCTGAAGTAACACCATCACATGCATATTAAAAATGCATTCAAATCTCTTAGCTGGACTGATTTCCTCGCTCAAATTATAAGCATTGGACAGATAAAAGACACCCAAAGATTGGTCCTTGTTCTTCGAAGGAGTTAGATTTTGCTATTTCTCAGTGTTGACATTGAATTTTGGATTTTGTGGGGGTTTTTTGTTGGTGGTGGTTGTTTTTGTTGTTATTGTTGGTTGTTTTTTGTTTGTTTGTTTTTGGCCTGGTCGTGTTTAGCTCTTTTTTGGACAAGAAATGTATTGCTATTTTAAACAAAAACAGATTATCTCTGGTTAAGCAAACCACTAGTGTGGCATAAGACATTTTAGAAGTGATGGGTTATTTTTTATCATTTAGTATCTTTTTTAGTTTCTTCTCTGATTTCTTTCTACCATGAGATACTTAGAACTGTATTTCTTAATTTTCAAATATTTGTGCCTTTCTAGTTATCTTTTTGGTAATGGGATCTGTGTTTCTACCAACACTGATGTTTTAGCATAATTTTGCAATGTCCAGGGAGCAGATTCTGTGTGATTTGGCTCATGGGAAAGTTGCTGAGACATGCTTTGCTGTCCAGGTTATATCACTTTTATAAATTCTCCAGGTATGCTTGAAGAAAGAAATGTTTTCTGTACTTGTTGGTGGGAATAGAATGTTCCTTGTACATTACTTACATCAAGTTTGTTAGTCTTGTCCAAACTGTATTTTTACCAGTTTACTTATTTTGACTGCTTACTCTGTTATTTACTGAGAGAAGCGTGTCTAAATCTCTCACTAAAAGTATGTATGGATTCCTTTCTTCAGCTTTTGCTGTATGTATTTTGAGGCAAAGTTATTAGGTGAATACAAATTTAGAATTGATTTTCTGGTGAATGCAACCTTTTTCTCATAAGGAAGCATTCCGACCGATCTCTAGTAGTGTTTTCAAACAAAGCATGAAGTCTACTTTGATATTAATACAGCTGTACCATCTTTCTTCTGGTTAATATTTGCATCCTCTTTATCATCCTTTTCCTTTTTCTATCCAGTTACTCTCAATCATTTTTAATATTTTACATGTGTCTCTTTTTAATATTCTGCCATATTTCTCTTGTATATTTTTGCTGACCATCTAAAATTAAACTAGAGGCATTGTGACTGTTCAAAATAATATTTAGCATGCATCCTTCCCAAAATAATCCCCTAATATCATCTAATACTCAGCCTACACTCAAATATCACCAAATGTCTGTTAGGTGATTTTTACAACTATATGGGTCATTGCATTTGACTGTGTTGCTCTTTGTCTTTTTTAAATCGAGAATAAGCTAATTTAATTGACACATTGTTGTATCAAGAGTGACCATAAGGAAATGAAACAGGTGTTTTATTTATTTATTTTTCTTTTCTGATTGTGTATTATACTTAAGAAGGTTGAGGGGCAACTGGGTGGCTCAGTCGGTTAAGCATCCAACTTTGGCTCAGGTCATGATTTCATAGCTTATGGGTTCGAGCCCCATGTCGGGCTCTGTGCTGATAGCTCAGTGCCTGGAGCCTCCTTCTGATTCTGTGTCTCCCTCTCTGCTCCTCCCCTACTCTCTCTCTCTCTCTCAAAAATAAATTATTAAAACAATTGTTTTTTTAATTTTTAAAGAAGGTTGAAAAAAAACACAAGGATTTCAAGGAAACTGTCAACAGTCAATAGGATTCAAGTGGTATCTCTGGCAGGTTTAGACTAGGGTATGATGTGAAATAGGTATTTTAAAAATCACTCTTAAACTACATATAAGAAATACAGTCACTACATCTTGTTTGTTACAATAATATGACATGCAAAAAAGTAGAAATAAGAAAATAACAAGTACTTTAAATCTGCTACCAATTGTGAGCATTACTACCTTCCTGAAATATTTATCTATTTCTATCTGCCTACCTATTTATCAATATTTTGTATATGGTTGAGACCATTCTGTATATAATTTATCCTTTAATATAGGCAATTTTATATCACCCTTTGTACTTGTTTAGTCTTTAACATTAATGCAGTTACAATTTTTAATGGCTACATAACGTACTATTAAGTGAAGGTGCCGTCATTTCGCAAATAGTTGTCTTCTGTTGAATGTTTTGGTTTTTTCCAGTTGTTTGTAACAGTTAATAATAATGCTATAAACATATTTTTGAAGAAATTTTGGTCTGTTTTACATGATATCCTCATTATAGAGGCTGATATTCTCATTATAGAGAAATAAAATTTCTTCAAAAAATTTTTTTAATGTTTATTTATTTTTAAGAGAGAGCATGTGTGAGCGGGGGTTGGAGGGAGCAGGGAGAGAGAGGAGGACAGAGGATCCAAAGAAGGCTCTGTGCTGAAAGCAGAGAGCCTGATTGATGTAGGGCTCAAACTCATGAACTGCGAGATCATGACCTGAGCCAGTCAGATGTTTAACCAACTGAGCCACCCAGGTTCCCCAAGAAGTGAAATTTCTGAGTCTAAAGGTGTAACCTCTTTTAAGGCTTTCCAGAAAAGTGTTTCAATTTTTAAAAATCCCACTGTGCCAAAGCTTATTGCATTGGAATGGACGGCCACTGCAGAGGGACACAGCATGGAAAGTCTTGCAGATAATTAGTTACCACATACCTATAGTGGATAGTTGGGTTTTGCCTACCTATTATGGAAGCTGACAGTGCCAGATACTTTGCTAGACTCCCTCGAAGCAAGGGCATTGGCATGTGACCTGGGTTAGACCAATCAAATTGGCCCCCTCTACACTTTAAGGCTGGAACTATTAATGCAAAGAAGCAGTCGCAATGGAGAATCCATCTGGGGGGTGTTTGTAGTAGCAGCAGCCATGAGCCAGGCTGATGTACGGTGAAGAGATGGTAGTTCAAGCCATGTGGTCTGGCATTTGATGATGGTGGTAGCAGTGTCCTTAGCAGAAGGACTCAGACATGATTTTGGCTTTGGCCCTGGCCAGTGTCTAGTGTCTCTTACTTTTCCCCATTTACTGAGCCTGGTTGACCAGCCTTCCCTGATCTATGTCAAGTCCCAATATTCTTTAATAAATTACTTCTCTGTTAAAACCAACCAGAGTTGGATTCTACTGCTTACAGAAAAATAGCCAAATTTCCATGCAAGGATTCTCCCCCTGGGTAACAGGACCTATTTTAAAATTTTTTTAATGTTTCTTTCTTTTTGAGAGGGAAAGACAGAGTGTGAGTGTAGGAGGACAGAGAGAGCGGGAGACACAGAATCCAAAACAGGCTCCAGTCTCTGAGCTGTCAGCACAGAGCCCTACACGGGGGTTGAACTCCTGAACCACAAGATCATGACCTGAGCCAAAGTCGGACAGCCAACCGACTCAGCCACCCAGGTGCCCCTAACAGGACCTATTTTAAACAGCAAAAGAATTGGCATGCATAAGGGAGATCTGGGACAGTAGAGAGAGTTCAGTAAGGTAACCTGTAGGGACTGGGAGTTGGGAAAGTCTGGTTGAATGAACTGGGGGCAGTGTTGGAGGCTGAAGGTAAGAGCAGCTTCTTTGGAAGGTAGTACTGATCATTGTCAGACACTGGATCTGGTTGTCAGCAGAGTGATTCAGGGCTGATTCAGGAGTCCAGACCTTGGAAATGTGACTCCAGAAACCAAGTCTGAGAAGGTGACTTAAAAGTTAATTCTCCCAATGTCTGGTGAGCCAAGCAGCCTGGCTGGGGACTGACTGTGGGTCTGGGGTGGGATAGAGGGGCATTAGCAGATGCTATTGTGTAGAGTTGAAGTGGAAGATTACAGTCATCATGGAAAGCCATGCAACCATTTTTTTTTAATGTTGATTTATTTTGGGGGGGGGGAGGGAGGGGCGGAGAGAGGATCTGAAGCCGGCTCTGCCCTGACAGCAGCAAGCCCAATGTAGGGCTCAAATTCACAACCCGTGAGATCATGATCCGGGCAGAAGCTGGATGCTCAACTGACTGAGCACCCAGGTGCCCCAATGCAACCATTTTTGGAGATTCTCTTTGGCAACTTCTTCAGCACCAGTTTTCAAGTAATACTACCAAGGCAGCCTCATTACATATGAGGTCTGCTTTGTGTCTGACCAAAACCTGTTTTGCCCCAGCTTGATCCCCTTTCCCATGAGGATGTGCTTTGAATAGATTTAGGCCATTTCAAAAATGCAGAAAACCTAGGTTGTAACCACTCAGGATATTTAGAATCCATCTTTAGAATAACTATTCATTTAGCCTTTATAGGTTTCCAAAGTTATACCAGTGCTTTGCATCAACTGCCTTCTTGAAATCTCTCAACAACCCTGAAAGGTAGGAATTAGTAACCCTGTTTTACGGATGAAATCACAGGCTAAGAAGTTAATTACCAGATAAGACAAGTGAGTGGTAAAGCGTGAATTCAAACCCAGATCTGGTTCACTCTAAAGCATGTGCTCTTTCTTCAGGCAGAACTTAGGGAGTGCCAGAAATACTTCAAAAAATTTCAGCGTTACTGTTGTCGCCTCAGGAGACTGCTTTAGAAGAAACAGTATACATCTGACTCTACAAATCTGGGATTTTAAAAGTCAAGTGAATATGTATGGAAGCCCATTTGCAAAACGACCAATAGGATTCTGCCCAAATGCTGTGAAATCTTTGATTCAGGGTTTCAATCAGTAAAAAGTAATAAACAGTAGATCTGAATATAACTCAGGTAATACAGCATCTTCACTGATTTTCACACTCAACAAAGTATGTATGTAGGTATGTATTTTTAAAAGTTTTAGCTTTAAGCCATCTCCACATACAACGTGGGGCTCGAGCCCATAACCCCAAGATCAAGAGTCGCATGCTCCACTGTCTGAGCCAGCCAGGCGCCCCTCTACTAACTCAGTGACACATTGAAAAGCTAGCCTAGCTTGTATGACCCTGACAAGATTCTGTCTGTGGGCATGGGCCTTTCTGCCAAGGTACAGAAGAGCAAGCCGGCTTGTGAAGGGGTTCATTTATGTGCATTTCTTTCCACAATTCTTTTTTTTAAAAGTATATTTATTTGAGAGAGAGAGCACAGGAGGAGCAGAGAGAGAGAGAGAGAGAGAGAGAGAATCCCAAGCAGGCTCTGCATTGTCAGCACAGAGTCCGACGCAGGCCTCAAACTCATGAACTATGAGATCATGACCTGAGCCAAAATCAAGAGTCAGATACTTAACGGACTGAGCCACCCAGGCATCCCTCTTTCCAGATTAATGTGTATTTGTTACCATACACTCACGCACACACACACACACACACACACACACACACACACACACACACTAGCTAGAAATCTCACAACCTAGACTTCATTTGGCTAACAGCAGGCCTGTCTTCAGATGGTCACTAATGCCCTTGTGAAAACAGAAAGAAGGGGAGGGGGACAGTCACTTAGTTGCCATGCTTTTACATTTCCTCCTCATGAGACTGTGAGGGAGGGTCTCTGGTGTAGGAGATTTGTGGTGGAGGGGCTAGCAGTTGTTCTGGGAAGGTGGTAAAGATTTCAGATTTTCTTTCTTGTTTTTTAAATTTTTTTTAGTGTTTTTATTTATTTTTGAGACAGAGAGAGACAGAACATGAGCAGGGGAGGGGCAGAGAGAGGGGGAGACACAGAATCCAAAGCAGGCTCCAAGCTCCGAGCTGTCAGCACAGAGCCTGATGCGGGGCTCGAACTCACGAACTGTGAGATCATGATCTGAGCTGAAGTCGGATGCCCAACTGACTGAGCCACCCAAGCGCCCTTTCTTTTTTTTTTTTAAGAGAAACAACACAAGTGGGGGAGAGGGGCAGAGTAAAAGAGAGAGAATCCTAAGTAGGCTCCATGGTGACACAGGGCTTGATCCCACAACCCTGGGATCATGATCTGAGCAAAATCAAGAGTCAGACACTCAACCTACTGAGCCACCCAGGCACTCCAGATTTTCTTTTTTGAATTAATAGTTTACCATGTGGGCAGCAGCAGGTGGTAGAGCAGTGCCTTTTCTGCTCAGCAGGATTAGTCCCACGGAGCCATTCACTGTGGGATTGTCTCTGTCCTTAGGAGCCAGGTTGGGAGCCTGAGCTAGAGGTTGCTGGGCTGATCAAGTCTTCATTTGTCATTTCTCACCTCAGGTGGTACCCTGTCCTTTTTACCTCTCAATCGTGGACATGGTAGGAGATGTTGTTGGTGATGCTGTATTGTCTTAAGGTTCCCTTCAAAAACCCCAACCCAAACCAACCAGAAACAAAAACTTTCTGCTTCCCAGACCCATCCCTGAGCGGAGAATCAAAGACTGTTGTGAACCTGACTGGCACTGATGCCTCTGCTCTCATCTGAATGTGGGTTGGTGATGGGAGGTAGGAAGGAGCTAAGCAGTGGTATCTTCCATGCTGTTGCCTTCCTGCTACAGTTGTTTCAGACAACCCAGCTTCTAGCCAGACGGTCCTAGACTGCCCCTGCACAGCAAGCAAAGTAAACCTGTTTTGAAACAATCACTCCTTTGATTTGTCCCAGCCTTGGACTCTGCTTAGTTAGGGGCAGATGAGGCATGTCATCTTGGGCCATCCTGGTGGGGTGAGGAGTAGACCACCCATGGCTTCCCAGCTGCACTGCCTGTGGAGCAAAGGGCTCAGAGCAAAAGACTTTTACAAATATAATAATAAAAAAAAGAACAAAAGGGAGAAGACCTCTTTGAAAATCCTTACTGTTTCCTACTGTCTCCTACAGTGATTGCCTTTTCATTAGTGTTGGCCCGACAATGTGGAGATTTTCTTTTTCGCCTTGATATCTGCCTAGCCCTTGAGGTTAAACTTGTGGTAAGCCATCCATCAAGGTTAGCTAAAACAAAGTTGTAACGGGGAATCACCAGCTAGTCCTTTAGCTGTTGTACATTTTCATGTTGATCCTTTGAAAAGTAAGACAATAATACATTGTTTTATTATTCAAGATCCCCTTGGGTACTGACAACCAAAATCCAAATTGCATTTATTTAGGACAAAGGGAGGAATTTATTAGGAAGATATTAGGATATTTTAAGTAACCAAAGGTGGGGTTAAAATCAATCTATAGAAAAGACAGGGAAATAGCCAGAAATTTAACACAAAGCAAAATAAAACTGGACCCAGGAGGCAGCCTGCTATCAGGATTCTTTCTGCCTTCATCTGTGCTCTTCCTGGTTGTTCAGGTCATTCTCATTATAGATACTGAGTTTTACATATTTTGGTTAAAACACCAAAGACTGACTTTGTTTCTTAATTCCAGAGAGAATAATCTTAGGGAAGGCCCTGATTATCCTGGCCTCAGACAGGAACCCCAACCTGGTTCAATCAACCGTGTCAGTGGGCTGGGGTGGGGCCATCTAAAAACATGGCAACCCAATCCCTTTGAACCACATAAGGAATGTGGAACAGAGCCATTCCAAGAAGGGAGTTTCTTGAAAGGAAGAATGTCTTCTAGTCAAACAAAATAGCAGATGCCCACTATAAATATATATAATATACTTATATAGACTTATAATATACTTACATAGACCTGAGAATTGGCAACCAGAGTCTTGATAAAAGTCAGAAATCAATATGATATGTATATATGGCAAGAACTATAGGATTCACTCATTCATTCATTCATTCATTCATTTTGACTTGGGACTCCAAAGAAGACAAAATATTTTAAGAATGACTGGATCCACACACTAAAGAAAACCAAATACATAGTAGTTTATACTCATATTTACACATATCATTGTGGAAAGGGACTCTAATGAGTTCTTATATTTACATCTAGACCCTCCTTCTGAAAGAAGCAGTGACGATCATGTAGCTAAGGGAATTTTCTATGCTTATTTGGACTGGATTCTCTTCTGCATGCTCTCCGTTGTTTTTGTCTTATCTGGCTTGGTCTAAGCTAAAGTGTCTACGTTTTATCTGGGGGATCTTATCTCTGAGTGTTGCCTCTGCTAATCTACCGGAACAGCTGTGTTCACCGTGGCCCCCTGACCTGAGCAAGTTCTGTAGGCACGCTCTTGGGTGGCTCTCTCTCCAGGTGTTGATGGTGAGTGGAATGTTTGAAGGCGCTCAGGCAAGATGAACCTTCTCCTGACTGGTGTCTGATGAGCACATAGAGAGACTGTTCCTTTACTGAACTCCATGGTATCATATGTAAGATCACGAAATGCTCCTTCTCTCTACCATCCACCTCACCTGACCCCCTGCCACAATATATTGCCAGCACCCTAGATATTACTGTTCATTAATTCATGCCTAACATGCACTGGCTTATACTAAGTGTTATTGAATGTCTAAAAATAGGCACAGAGCCTGGAAGTGAGAAGTGAAAATTGCAAAATTGTTGGGTGGGGAAAAATGATGGAACACATAGCAGGCCTTTTGATATTTTCCCTGTGGTTATCTTTTATAGGTTAAATAAGATTAATATTCTTGGTGAACCAAGGGCAGTTAGCCACTTTAAATGTTTTATTTCTTCTTAGCCTGTTCCAAAATCTATGTTATTTATTTAATTTAACAGGACTTTGCCTTGATTGGGGTCATTCATAGAAGATGCTTTGCTTTACATGTTTGCAATCATGTTTGCATGTTTGCATTTCTGAAGTTCTGCATTTCAAATCTGGCAACCAGTTTCAGCAAATATACTTCCATGTACATATGGCATGAAACTCTACTAAAACAAACCCCAAAAATGGTCTTTAGAAGTGAAAGGCATTTTCTATTTATAGGAAGAATTTGAGGGGAGGGAGGGAAGTTTGGCTTTATTTTAAAAACAGTATAATTGAGGGGCGCCTCCCTGGCTCAGTCAGTAGAGTGTGCAATTCTTTTTTTTTTTTTAATTTTTTTTTTTTAACGTTTATTTATTTTTGAGACAGAGAGAGACAGAGCATGAACAAGGGAGGGTCAGAGAGAGGGAGACACAGAATCCAAAGCAGACTGCAGGCTCTGAGCTGTCAGCACAGAGCCCAACACGGGGCTCGAACTCACGGACCGCGAGATCATGGCCTGAGCCAAAGTTGGCCGCTTAACCGACTGAACCACCCAGGCGCCCCTAGAGTGTGCTATTCTTGATCTTGGGGTTGTGAGTTTGAACCCCACAATGGGTGTAGAGATTATTTAAAAATAAAAAATCTTTAAAAAATGTTATAATTGAGTATATAATTTAAATGCAAAATTATATACATTAGTGAAATTATGGGAACAGCTCAAGTGTTCATCGACTGATGAATGGATGAGGGAGGTATGATATATACATATATATATAAAATGGAGTATTACTCAGCCATAAAAGGAATGAAATATTGCCATTTTCAATGAGCTAGAGAGTATTATGCTAAGTGAAATAAGTCAGTCAGAGAAAGGCAAGTACCGTATGATTTCATTCATATGTGGAAAATAAGAAACAAAACTAAGGAACAAAGGGGGGAAGAGAGAGAGAGAGAGAGACAAACCAAGACACAGACTCCTAACTATAGAGAACAAACCGATGATTACCAGAAGGAAGGTGGGTGGGGGGATGGGTGAAATAGGTGATGGGGGTTGAGGGGGGGCACTTGCTGTGGTGAGTATCGCGTGATGTATGGAAGTGCTGAATCACTATATTGTATACCTGAAACTGGAATTTGAACAAGAACTTTTTAAAAAATTGTAGGCTAGTGTTTTTCTGACTATGTTAATAAACTGAACACTCTGACAGGGGCAAAGGAAGGTTGCAGTATTCCTCTCCATGATTATAGGACCTTTCTGCTTTTTTTTAACGCCTGCTTTCCTGGGACAGCCCCCTCCCCGGCTTTAGGATTAGCATATTGCTTACTCTCATTCTCTATTTTCTAGGAAACCTGGCTAAGGCAACTTCTCACAGGCTGCAAAGATGATTTCACAAATAATTTTATTACTATAGTTTTATCTAATCTTTCTAACAGATCTATAAGGTAAATATCATAGGCCCACTCGCTATAAATGTCAGGGCTGGGATGTGTATCCACAGTTGTTTAAGTCAAGGACCTTTCTCACTTCATTCATATTTCTCATATTAGGGTCTGAAGATCCTTGAAAGTGTGTAGTTGTATTTTCAAGGGGTCTCTAGTTCTCTGTGAGAATTTAATTTTGTGTTTCTATTTTGATGGTACTAATAAATGACTGTCAACATATTTTGGTTCCTCTGGATGAGCAGCTGAACGGAGAGCTGCCACGTGCTTTCAGGGTCTGAGTTTTTGTCTGTGTTTAAGATTTTGTTGGTGCCAGGGAGTGCCACTTTAATTGTCGAAAACAAAGGATTTGAAACAAACAAACAAAGAGATCACACAGGTAGTTAAAATGTGAAGGTTGTTAAAAGTTAAAAGTGAAGGCCAAATGACTTCATTGCAGGTTGTATGAAGGAAGATTCTATATAACTTAGAGACAAGAAGTAGAAGCATTGAGTCATTATACAGCATGTGGTCAGCACACTGGACTCAGAAAAGCCTGCACATTGGCTACATTCAGGTTGTGGGGTGGAGTGGCCATCTGCACATGTCCCATTAAATTAAAATTATTCATATGAATTTTATGAGTTCTGTATTTGTTGATCTACAACTTTGTTTTAATTTTATTGTTGTATGCTATCTGTATGCAAAAATCCTTTATGTCTAGTTTTTCAGTATGTGAAATTATCTTATAATTTATTTGTTTGCTTGTCTATTATCTGTGTTTTTTTTTAATACTTGGATATAAACTAATGGAGAGCAAAGGCCTTACTTGTCTAATTCACTCTTTTTTATGGCATTGGGAATGGGAAGAATCTAGGGAGACTTTGCAGACCAAGTGCAGAAGAGGGTCTGGGGTAGAAGTCTAAGAAAGTTAAATATTTTAAGAAGTGAATAATAGAGGGTGAATTGGCAATGGAGACTAAAGGAACTTCTAGGCAGAGTGAAGGAGTGCCATGGAAGGCAATGGAAGAAGTGTCATGGAAGGCAATGGAAGACAATGTTTCAAAAAGGAGGTCATAGTGGTATAAGCTTCTGCCTAGAAGATAAATATAGTAAGTGTCCGTTAGGTGTAGTGACTTGGAGGGCATTGGTAACCTTGAGAGATGTACGTTTCATTGGAGTGATGGGTGGAAATCAGATTGGAGGGGACAGAAGCATGAGACATGGAGAAGTTGAGGCAGTAAGGGTGAACAACTCAACTCCGTTATGAAATTTGGCAGCAGGAGATCCAAGGATGTGGCTAGAGTTGGACAAAGGGTCTAGGGAGGAATTTTCTTTAAATGGGAGATAGTTGAGCTGACGGACTAAGACTGGAAGAGAAGCTGGAGTTGAAGGAGATGATGTCACCACGTCTTTGAGAGGCAGGGGAATGGAATCGGAAGACAAGACATGGTGGGCTTACATCGAGTAGGGTACCACTTCGATTGTGATAGGAGGACAGCAAGGTATTTACTCAGTAGCTGCTGTTGGCAAACAACAAGGAACACAGTTCCCATCCTTGTGAAGCTACACTCCAGGTGGAGGGGCAAGACGTTGCAACAAAATAGAGTAACTCTGTCTGTGATCAGCCTATAGGTAATGAGTGCTATAGCATTTCAGAGGAGATCAAGGAAGTTTTCATGAGAAGTGGCATTTGATTTGGAACTTGAAAGCAGAGTAGGATTTTCCTAGCTGGAGATATAAGTGGTTAAGAGAAAATAAAGGAGAAGAGCCCATTTCATGTAGAGGGACTGGCAAATGGACTGAACAAAGGCTTGAAGTGCTGTACTTCAATGAGTTTATTCTTCAGCAAAGAAACAGGTACTCCTTTTTTTATGTTTATTTTTATTTTTTTTCTGATAGAACACAGCAATTTAAAGGAAGAAAGAGACCTTAGATATTATCCTGTCCAGTGTCCTTATTTTTCTAGGAATGAAAACTGAGGTCTAGAGAGATAGACATAACTATTGAAAGTCACAAAACTCGGAGGTGTTCGTTGGGCTCTAGCTCATAAATGTAGCATACACAACAACATTATTATACACATTATAAGCACAGAATACAT